>NW_005366834.1:1137835-1157137 GCF_000412655.1 Myotis brandtii
TCGCTTCCAGCTGCCTGGCTGCCGGCCGCCATCTTGGCTGTCAGTTAATTTGCATATCTCCCTGATTAGCCAATGGGAAGGGTAGCGGTCGTACGCCAATTACCATGTTTCTCTTTTATTAGTGTAGATGTTTTGACTTTTAGTAATGCCTTGTATTCAACATAGTTCAACAATATTTTGTTTAAATGAAGAACTCAGCTTTCATAGAAATAAATTAAATACTTATTTTTAAAAATTCCATCAATGCAAGAATAAAATAAAGAATGGCTAAAGCTTAACTTAAGATCATAGCCTTTTGCACTCCTCCTCTATGGGTTGATGTCTAGTGTTATCAAACTATCCTCAAACTGTCCAGTGTCATGTTTATCGGTCTCTATGTGTGTTAGTTTCGGCCATATGTTTGTAATTATTCTCTGTGAGTATAGTTTTAATGCAACTACTTCATAAGGACAGAAATCCCAATACCAAGATTGCTTTTGAGAAACATAGCAAAATGTGAATATGCAGACTGGATGCACCACTAAGTACTGCAATATTGTAAGATTTAAAAAAGTTTTCTGAAGTGCTAAGTCACAATAAGCTCTCTTTGCCTCCCAAAGCTACACTTAAAATTTTTGTTTCATGTCTTATTATATTAAGTAGAACTTGCAAGTGCTTTATATCATAGGGGGTAGCTAAATCAGTCACTTTTAAGGATGGAATTGTTGGCATTTGGATGTCCTCTAGCATGTCAAGAACTGTGAAGGCCCTCTGTTTCCTTCCTGGAAAAGAACTCAAACTTTCAAGTGGAAAAAGGCAGGAGCCATTTGTAAACATGTTCTATTCACTTCTTGTCTGGACCGACACATCTCTACAGTCACACTTCTGCCCTGCCAGTGACAACTCCGCAAGCACCCATGAGATCCGTAATCACTGTCTTCTTTCCAGGGCAATTTTGAACACCTCCCCTTATTCCACCAGTGCATCGGTGAGAATAAGAGGGCAGAGGGCAGGCCCACCAGTTATCTTTTGAACTTTCTAAACTTTTATTATTCTGTATATATAACAGTTATGTAAAATAAATATCACACCGCTATTTTGCTTTTACTGCATTTTATAAAAAATTATTTCTGTCATATCTATTCAAACTGCTTATTCTTTGAAAATACAGATTCCTTTCCCCCTCTCCCTCTGCTCATATCAGCACTGGATTCAATGTTGAATTTAGGCGAGGTTTTTGAGCAGAGGATTCTGTGATGCTAGCGTCATTATTATAATTACTGCAAGAGAGAGATAAAAATGAACAGGCAGATATCTTCCAAACCCATTGAACTGCTTTAGCAGTTTTACGAAGGGAAGACAAATCACATGTTAGCGTATTTGCTTATTTACCTTTATAAGTACAAAACCATCAATCATTTTGCTCACTTAAGATGGCCTTTCCTTAACATGAAAACGTGATCTTAAAAATGTAACAGAAAGGGAAAATTTAAGTTTAAAATATGTTATATGGCATGCTTAGATAAAATTAAGCTGTATTAAACATTACATGTTATTTTGTTGATTTTTCAATGTATTTTAAATTGCAAAAATACATTATAAACACTGTTTTGAACCTAAAATTTATTCATATTAAAATAGATAATATCATAAAACAAAATGAAAGGAAAACCATTAAAGGAAATATTTATTAAACCATGTTCCCTGAAGTATGTTAGCACAGAGACACACTCAAATCAGTGAAATTGATTAGAATCACTTGAAAAGCTTTGGTTCTAGAAGGGTTTAAAATTGATGGATAATATTCTATAATTAAATGTGACAAATATAAATTTAGTTTCAACTGTGAATAAACAGTGAATATGGTTCACACTGCCAAATGTCAGGTAACTTCTTTAGTAAAAGAATACAAAATATAATTGATGCCATACAGGTGATTGAAAACTAATGTAAAAAAGCAAATAACATACTATTTAGGCAATGAGATGTCCAGTAGAATTGTCCACAGATGTTTTAGATCTTGGTAGCTTGATTTTTTAAATTTCTTATGCTATTAACATAAAACATAGTATAGAGCTAATATAGAGAGCACATCCAATATTTGAAGCCATGTCTCATGAACAGTTATCACTTCTCATGAACAGTTATCACTTCAAAGTTGGATTAAAAGATAAACTTACTACTACCTTGCTGCAGTTAACAATCTGAAGAGGAGTGCAGGCAAATGTACACACACACACACACACACACACACACACACACACGCACACATGTTAGAGCAATGAGAATAGCTTTTTTAAAAGATTAAGCATCACAAGCAAATTTTACAAGGACAACTCTGTTGTCAAAGTATCTCAGCCATGCAGTTGATTTTAGAAACATATGCAAATATGTTGCATAATAATGATTCATTCTAAATTCCCTTCTTGTTGACTTGCAGGTTTTATATTTAATGAATTTTGTGCACTGAAAACACAATGAATAACGCCATTTAAAGTTGTTCCTACTGAGGAGGTATTTCCCCAAAGTTGGGATGAAATTGCTGTTGATAGCACTCCCTAGAATATAAAAATTGCCTCTTGAAAATGATGTATTCAAGGCTATATCTTTGTTTGTGTTCTATGAGATATACTATGACCGAAGAGTGAATCCTCATTTTCTCTCATGGCATTCACTCCTGGTGTAACATGGGCTTCATCTTGACCATTTTCATGGTGAACAATGCTGGAATAAGGCAGCACACATCTCTTCTGACTTTCTGGTCAAGGCTAGAAATAGAGGCTCACATATTAGCTTGCATAAAGCTAAAAGGAAGCAGGGTTTGCATTTATGTCAAAAGGAACTACATAGAATAAAAGGAAACAAAGGTGTAAATTGTGATAAGAATGACCTCTCTTGTCAGTAGCATTTCTGAGCTTTTTACTGCTAACACTATACATTGGAATTTTAGAGAAAATGAAAGTTTTTGTTGCTATTTAATTTGAATTATATGTGAAGATCCAGGACCATTCATCCCTATTGTATTTACAGTTGGCATTTGAGTCACTGTAGCACTTGCAGCATTTATAAGAAAAAAACATTTTTAATGTGTATACAGTATATAGAACAAGGTCAAATTTGCAAAATGTGTTTTCTTGGCATATGAATAAGGTCTAGTCTATGTAAATGTATGGAAAGAGAATTCAGTGAAGGCAAAGAAATGAAGGTTCTGATTACTAATGCAAAAACTTCAGGGTGTATTCAATTATCCTATCATCCTTCTTTGGAGTTGTTGCGATGGTTTAGTTATTTTCTACATTTATTTTAAGCTAACAAGCCTGATAAGTATGATATAACTTAATGAAGCTTGATCATGACTGTCCAAGCAACACAATATTGGGAAAACCACTTATAGGACATACGGAACCACGCACAGCATGTGTATGTACATATATTGTTGCAGTGAGGTTGTTTTTCCTCACACATTTCTGAGGTTAGGGTAGCTGTTAGAAAAACTATGAATAGATCTATGGGGAGTATTCTTTACTGCTAAACAATGTGCCTCATGGTTATTTCTTCACTAAGCTTTTTGAAAAACTTTAATTGATTATAAAGAAATGTAATTTAGATTAGTAACTATAAGTTGACTTGTATGTCTAGACAAAAAGACAATGACTATTTAGATTTGTAACATTTTCATAAAAACAAAAGCCTAATGTATCTTAAATTATTAGAACTCAAGTTTTACTACTACATTTAGCTTTATTTTGTTTTAATCTTTTTATTTTTTATTTTTTAAATATATATTTATTAATTTTAGACAGGAAAGAAGAGGGGGATAGAAACATCAATGATGAGAAAAATCACTGATCAGCAGCCTCCTGCACACCCCCTACTGGAAATCAAGCTCACAATCCTAGAATGTGCCCTTGGCCAGAATCAAACCTGGGACCCTTCAGTCCGCAGGTTGATGAACTATCCACTGAGCCAAACCAGCTAGGGCTATAGTTTTATTTTAATTTAAAAGTGTCATTTGAATTTCAAATTGGTTTTGGTATTAAGAAATTGAGACTCATATGACTTACCTGGAAAAAGGTATTTGTATATGTATACATGGATATACGATATATAACACACATAATATATCCACATATACATATATAAACTTTCTTTTTCAACCCACAAGTAAAATCAGCAGAAGACAGAAAAAAAGAAATCTAGGATCCTTGTGTTAGCAAAAAAAAAAACAAAAAAAAAACAAACAACAAAAAAAAAAAACAAGGAAAAGGAGTGAAAAGTAATAATGAGCACAGGTATCAGCAAAGGACATTTTGCTTTTTATTTATTTTTTTAATTTTATTATTATTATTTTTTTAATCCTCACCTGAGGATATTTTTCCATTGATTTTTAGGGAGAGTGGAAGAGAGAGGGAAAGACAGAGAGAAACATTGATATGAGAGAAACACATCGATTGGTTGCCTCCTGCACTTGCCCCAACCATGGCCCAGGCCTGGAAGGAACCTGCAATCAAGGTACATGCCCTTGACCGGAATCAAGCCTGGAACCCTTTGGTCCACAGGCTAACGCTCTATCCACTGAGCCTAACCAGCTAGGGCGATATTGGGTTTTAAAAGTATCAATGCAGTCCAATTAAACTCTACAACTCTGTATTGATATATGTTAGTTCTAGTTAATATGCTAGGATATCTCAGGTTTACAATGAATGATTCTTTACAAGAATCAAAATGAGCAGGAACATACATACAAAGGTAAGAGCTAACCTTACAGAACCCAGTTAATTAGAATTTCTGTTTTTGCCTTATTTTCATGCTCTAATTTATCACATTGATATTTCAAAAATTTTACACTATCACCATTCCAAAATTTTTTTCTGGCTGCTAACGTAAGAACAGATTCTCTATTTCACTCAAAACAACAAAAATGATAGTAAAGCAATTTGTTCTTTTTTAATGAAACTTGTAAAAAGGAAAAAGTTTGATACTTTGTCAAGGGATTTTGAAGTGCATTTTAGTGAAAAGTAATAAAAAATAACAAAAAAATAAATAATAGTTGATGTAGCAATTCACTCTACCCAGTAGATGTACTCTTAGAAATATATGAAGATATATGTACGATAGTATTCATTATAACACTTAACATAACAACCAATGACAATAACAAAGAAACCAACCTAAATATCTATGCAAGATTCTTTAAATACGAATGAATAATTCTTTCACAATTATCTGATCTGCTTATATCCCCTCACCAGAAGCAATGAGGGTGATTTTTCTTTATGTAGTAAAATTTCATGATAACAGAAGAGAAACAAAATCAAATTAAAGAGATCCAAATTTCTATGTCTCATTGCTTTATCTTTTTCCTTTTACTTTTTAAAAATATACACTTCAATGAAATTCAGTACATTATTAATGTGCCACCATCATTTCTATTTCTAAAACGTCTTCATCAACTCAAAAAGAAATCTCATACCTTCTGAGCAGTCACTTCCTAGTCTCCTAGACCCTATATTTTTGTTATATAGATTATTTTGGGTTTTCCAATTATCCTTCTTTTATAATGAAATGTTTTTCCTTGGTGGACCTAAGTTCTTCATAAATATAACAAGCTTACAATTTAGAATTTATTTAAAATAATTTTGTCTTCATTGTGCCAATGTATTATCTTCTGAGTTCAGTTTTCTAATCTTAACTTAGTTACTTTCTGGTAACCAATTTTTTCACGTGTATAATGAGTATATTTTGTTTGTTTATATCTATGAATACTATTGCCTCCACTATCCCCTAATTTAGAGGTAAACTTCAGCTTTGTGCTTAGGAAAAATCCCTACAGAATGAGAAATATTTCAGCTGACACATGTAGGAATCAGACAGGCAAATAAGGAGGGCATCCTTTTGATAAATAAACAGGAAAAACTATGTAGGACTTCTAATTTCTTAGAAAGCTTATATCTTATTTCAATGTGGACGTAAACCATCTCTTTCCTCCATGTTGGTTAGAGAAGAAGGGTAACAACAACCAGCCAACCAACCAATGATGCCATTTTACAAACCATTCTTATCTCCCTCAATGTCCATTCTTCTTATTTTAACTTTTCATTTCTGTTAACCTCGGGGGTTCATATGTACTAACACACACACAGACACAAACACACAAACAAACCCCAAACCAGACAGCTCTGTTCCTCACTAGAGTTTTCATTGTTGTTCACTGAGATTTATATCTCATTTTTCAGAATAATGTGTTAGTATATCCTACCCATTTGTTCTCCTCCAGGAATTCACTAAAATCAACTAGTGCATCAGTCCTTGTTCTCCACATTATTGTAAATTTATTCATTTTAATAGTTTTTCACCATATTTCAGTTTGTTTGTGAGAGAGAATGGGAAGGTAATTTGTTAGCTTAATCTGTCATTTTAAATCCGAAGTCTCACAATGACTTCCAGGTAATCTTTAAATAGAATCTTATGTAAAATAAAGGTGGTTTATTTAAAATATAGGCAGTTCCAGAATATATTAATTAATTTGATGAAGAGAAAGCATACTGTGGTATAGCATGGAATCTGCATAATGCCTATAGTTGTGGATAAAATTTGTAATTTAAGTAAGTAATTCCAAATATTCATGGAAATAGCAATTTGGCAACAAAATAATCTTTAATAACAAGATTTTATTATTCCTAACTTATGCTTTTAAGATCACTTCTCATTGACATTACGCAAAAATGTACCTTATTATTATCATACTAGAGGCCCAGTGCACAAAATTCATGCACTGGGTAGGGGAGAGACCCTCTCTCAGTCCAGAACCCCTTGGGGGATGTCTGCCTGCGGGCTTAGGCCCGATTCCCCCAGGGCCTAAGCTGGCAGTCAGACTTCCCTCTTTCAGTCTGGGGCTCTGGCTTCTTACCACCCACCTGCAGCAGAGATGGGAGAGGCCGCTCAGGGGAAGTACCACTCAGCCAGAAGCAGGGCTCATTGCTCCTTAGTGCTGCGTAGGTGGGAGAGGCTCCCGCCACCACCACTGCGCTCTCCAGCTGTGAGCCCCGATTCTGGCTGAGCAGTGCTCCCCCTGTGGGAGTGCACTGACCACCATGGGGCAGCTCCTGGTTGAGTGTCTGCCCCTGGTGGTCAGTGCATGTCATAGCGACCGGTTGTTCCACTGTTCAGTGTATTTGCATATTAGGGTTTTATTATATAGGATAAAATGCATTCAATACCACTCTATAGAAAATGAGATTACAAATTTCAAAAATCAGTTTATTGCTCGGCCAGCATGGCTCAGTTGTTGGGCATTGACCTATGAACCAGAAGGTCATGGTTCAATTCCCAGTCAGGTCACATGCCTGGGTTGTGGGCTCAATCCCCAGTGTGGGGCAGGAGGCAGCCAATCAATGATTTTTTTTTCATCATTGATATTTCTATCTCTCTTTCCCTCTCCTGTCTTCTCTAAAAACAATAACAATATATTTTTTTAAAATAAGTTTATTTAGTTTAATATTTTAGATGGAAATTAAAAATGTGATATTAAAATTCAACTAAATGGATATTTTTGAAGAAAGTAAATTAAATTTTTAAAAATTGGATGTACAGAAGTTATCAAATTAAGGAAATGTTAAAAGCTATGTGCTAAGGATAACAAATAATTAGATGTGCTCATAGCTAAATGATAAAAGCAGAAGAAAGGCCAACTTTTTGAATTTGCTAATGATCATGTGTAATCTTCATTGAGCACTAACCATAGCCCAGATATTTTATTGCTTCATATATTTTTAAAAACTTAACCCTTAATTCTAAGGATGATCACTACTATTATGATGATTTTATGGAGATGCAAAAAGGCTAAATCATTTGCTTCAGTCATATAGTATCAATTGCAGACTTAGGGTTTTAAATTTGTCTGTCTGTCTCTAAGAATCCATCCTTTTAACCATTATACTACTAGATGCCCAGTGCATGAATTCGTGCATCAGTGGGGTCCCTCGGTCTGGCCTGTGGGATCAGGCTGAAACCAGCTCTCCAACATCCTCCAAGGGGTCCCAGATTACAAGAGGGCACAGGCCAGGCCTGTGCACAATCGAGGCCAGAGAGGGATGCAGGAGTTTGGCCAGCTGGGGAGAGACCACGGGAGGGCTCCAGGGCATGTCCGGCCCATCTCACTCAGTCCTGATCGGCCGGACCCCAGCAGCAAGCTAACCTACTGATCAGAGCATCTCCCCTGGTGGTCACTGCACATCATAGCAATTGGTCAACTGGTCGACTGTCTGCCCCTTGGTGGTCAGTGCAGCCATAGCGACTGGTTGACCAGTTGACAGCCTGCCCCCTAGTGGTCAGTGCATGCCATAGCAAGTGGTTGAGCAGCCTTAGCATATCATTAGCATATTACGATTTGATTGCTTGAATGGCCGACCAGGCACTTAGCATATTAGGCTTTTATTATATAGGATACTGATGGTTAGTGTAGCTTAGTCTATGAGATATCAATCACAAATCCGCTAACTGTAGAAAGATTGATTAGTGTAAGAAAATCTACCTGAATATATGTGATAGGAAGAATTATATGCTTATGTCCTAATACCTAGAATCTATGACTTTGGTACATTGTATGGCAAAGGAGAATTGAGGTTGCTATTCAGCTATTCTTGAAATACAGACAGAGATAGAGATGGTAGAGAGATAGATAGATGATAGATAAATGATGATAGATAGATAGATAGATAGATGATAGATATAGACATGATAGAGATAGAGACAGAGACAGACAGAGATAGAGACAGGTATATATGGAGAGAGAGGGAGAGAGAGAGAGAGAGACAGAGAGACAGAGACAGAGAGAGAGAGAGAGAGATAGGGGAGATAGAGATAAATTGGTAAAGAAATGCAACCAAAAAATAATGTTCAGAGACATACCACGTGAAAATCATTTGACCTACTATTGCAGGGTTTGCAGCTGGAGGAAGGAACTTAAGAGCCAAGGAATCTGACTCTAGCTGGTTTGGCTCAGTGCATAGAGCGTCGGTCTGCGGACCTAAGGGTCCTGGGTTTGATTCTGGTCAAGGGCACCGTACTTAGGTTGCAGGCTCCTCCCCAGCCCAGACCCCAGGCTGTAGTCCAGGCCTGTGCAGGAGGCAACCAATGTATGTGTTTCTTTCACATCAATATCTGTCTCTCTCTCTCTCTTCTACTCTCTCTGAAAATCATCCTCAGGTGAAAATTTAAAAAAAGAAAAGAGCCAAGAATCAATCAGGTAGGCCCTAGAAACTTAAAAAGGCAACAAAATGGATTTTCCCATAGATATTCCAGAAGTAATACAGCCCTGCTGATATCTTGATTTTAGCCTACTTAGACCTGTTGGACATCTGACCTAGAGAACTGCAGCTTAATAAATTTGTATTACTTTAGGCCTTCAGGATTGTTGTAAATTGTTACAGCAGGAATAGGAAACTAACACAGGATATGAGAAAGAGCTTCTACATATTGTAACATTTAACCTGAGCCCTGAAGAACAATCGGGAATACTTCAAAGAAGTAGAGAGAAGACTTTCTAGATAGTGGGAGTTAATGTTTGAAAAGAAACAAAGCAAACAGCTAAAAAAGAATAGTTGAGAAATCACAGACTAGTGATGTTTGGTTTTAGTTGAAATTAAGTGTTAGCTTAGGAAAATATTCTAACAGTCCATTGTAAGTTGTCATTTAAATTAAATTTTATGACACATAACACAGATTTGATTTTTTAAAGTTTTGTCGGAATTATTATAACACTAGAGGCCCAATGCACGAAATTCATGCAAGAGCAGGCCCTCACAGCCCCAGCTGCCTTGGGCCTCACAGCCCCGGGAGCCTCGTGGCCCCGCAGCCCTGCCCCCTGCCCACTGGTCATTCTGGAAGGTTGTTCCGCTGTCCGGTCTAATTAGCATATAAACTCTTTATTATATAGGATAAAAATTATAATTTATTTTTATTTGTATAATTTTTATCAGAACATCACATGTTTGTTTTAGATGTAACAGCAATGTTAAAATCAACAAGTTTAATTCATAACTGAACCAAGTAAACTAGCCATTTAAGTCTTTTAAACGTTATTCCCTCCAAAAAACTGAGGGAGCTTTTCTTTTCCACTCTACAGACTGGTTTCCCAATCGTTCTGTTTTTTTTGGAGGACTTTCAATTGATGAGTAAACTGCTTTGGGGATATTTCAGAACTTCTTTCCCAAAATAAAACTAATCTGGACAAATTGTATATTGCATAGATTTCTTTGCAGATGCTTTTCTTTAGACACCAGATGCAATTGCCATCCAGTATAATTTTTACCTATTTACCCCACAGTAAAAACTATCTGTCCTGAAAAATATGATGGATATAACCTGTGATCATCCAGCTAATACCATTGTTTTACCTCAATGATAATTTTTAGCTTATTTTTTCAAAATAGCCAACTCAATATAGGACATTATTTCAGTCTTTACTGACTCATAAGTATATGAACTAGTGCCCAGTTTCTACCTCATCTATAGCCTCTTCCTCCATAAGAAGTTGGGAATAATGTTTTATCTTCAAAGAGTAGTGATTTATTTTTTCCAGATGGGAAGAACTGGGCAGTTACCAAAAAGAAAAAAGCTCCTAATTTTCCAAAACTGTAGTTAGAGAGATAATTAATACTCAAAATTGATAATTAACCACTAATGAAGGAAACTATGGAAAGTGTTATTGCTAATTGGAATTTATGTGTTATAGAAAGAAATGAAAAAAGAATAATGAGGAGTCAGGAAACTTTATTTTAAATGCCTTTCTGCAATAAAATTCTAACATGACCTTGAGCTAGGTAATTAATCTGTCACTCTAAATTAAAGACTTTGTGCTCAACTATATTGAGATCCATGGTGAAGAAAGCAAGCCAATATGGATATAGTTTAGTGCATGAGGAGGGAAACAATGAGTAGATAATTTTAAGAGGGACAAAGCAGGAAGGTCACATAGGTTCTTGGATGCCATAATAATCTTTTGGTTTTATTTGATTTTTTGGTGTGTGTGGGAGAGAGAGAGAGAGAGAGTGAGTTACTGGAATGAAAAAAAAAATGAAAACCATAGATCTGGGAGACCAAGATGGCGGCATAGGTAAACACCGCAGACTGCTGCCGCAAACAACCACTTCAAAAATACAACTAAAAGACGGAACGGACATCACCCAGAACCACAGGAAGGCTGGCTGAGGAGAGACTCTTCAACTAGAAGGAAAAATAACAGCACACCGAGGCTCAGAGGAGGCGCAGTGTGGAAAAAACTCAGGTGCGGAGGTGCGCGCGCAAAGCGGGCTGGTGGCTGAGAGCGCGGTTGTCGTTTTCGGTCAGGGGGGAGTCTCAGACTCTGAGCTCCAGATACGGGCGAATCGCTGGGGACTCGGACCCAAACGGGAGAAGCGGGAGTGTCTGGCATCAGTTGGAAGGCAGCTTTCCCTCCGAGGTTTGCAGCGGTTCCGGGGGTTCTGAGAAGCAGAGCCTCTGGGAACGGGACTGAGAGGGGCCATAACCGCTCCCTCCGCCCGCCCGCCCTGTTGAGCCCGCCCCGCCCAAGCCCTGCGCAGAGCCATTTGCCAGATCGCCTCAGGCAAAGGCTAGATTAGCACCTCCCCAGAGGACAGAAGTTTTCCGCGGCAGACACAGCTGATTCACACAGCCAGTCGGCCTGGTGGTCAAATCCCTCTAGTATTAACTACAACAATCAAGGCTCAACTAGAACAAGACTGCGCACAAAGACCACTAGGGGGTGCACCAAGAAAGCATAAAAAATGCGGAGACAAAAAAACATGACAGAAATGGAGGATATAGAGCTAAAAATCGCAATTTTGAGGGCTTGCAAAAATGTGCTAGAAGCTGTCAATAAACTTGAGGAGAGAGTCACGAAAACTAATGAGACCCTCGATGCTATGATAAAGAACCAACTAGAAATTAAGCATACACGGACTGAAATAAAGAATATTATACAGACACCCAATAGCAGACCAGAGGAGCGCAAGAATCAAGTCAAAGATTTGAAATGCGAAGAAGCAAAAAACACCCAACCGGAAAAGCAAAATGAAAAAAGAATCCGAAAATACGAAGATAGTGTAAGGAGCCTCTGGGACAGCTTCAAGCGTACCAACATCAGAATAATAGGGGTGCCAGAAGATGAGAGACAGCAAGATATTGAAAACCTATTTGAAGAAATAATGGCAGAAAACTTCCCCCACCTGGTGAAAGAAATGGACTTACAGGTCCAAGAAGCGCAGAGAACCCCAAACAAAAGGAATCCAAAGAGGACCACACCAAGACACATCATAATTAAAATGCCAAGAGCAAAAGACAAAGAGAGAATCTTAAAAGCAGCAAGAGAAAGAGACTCAATTACCTACAAGGGAATACCCATACGACTGTCAGCTGATTTCTCAACAGAAACTTGGCAGGCCAGAAGGGAATGGCAAGAAATATTCAAAGTGCTGAATACCAAGAACCTACAACCAAGAATACTTTATCCAGCAAAGCTATCATTCAGAATTGAAGGTCAGATAAAGAGCTTCACAGATAAGGAAAAGCTAAAGGAGTTCATCACCACTAAACCAGTATTATACGAAATGCTGAAAGGTATCCTTTAAGAAGAGGAAGAAGAAAAAGGTAAAGATACAAATTGTGAACAACAAACATGCATCTATCAACAAGTGAATCTAAGAACCAAGTGAATAAATAATCTGATGTACAGAATGAACTGGTGATTATAATGAATCAGGGTTTTATTTGATTTTTTGGTGTGTGTGGGAGAGAGAGAGAGAGAGAGTGAGTTACTGGAATGAAAAAAAAATGAAAACCATAGATCTGATTTAAGGAAGTGATTCATATAAACTAATTCTATTTTGGGGGGGAAAATCACTCTGGTTGTTATGTGGAACATGGATCCTAAAGGTGAGAGAGATTCAGGAACACTGAGTAGGAAGCTACTAAAGTAATCCAAGTGGTCATCAATGGTGGTTTGAACTAATATGTTAACAGAAAAGATGGAGATTATAGAATCTACAGATAGCTTGGATAAAGGGGATGAGCAACAAATAGAGGAAATAATTTTGATGCAATCAAGCATACAAAAGGTAGCTCTGTTGTCCACTGTAGAGTACGCTGGAAAAGGCAAGATGAGAGGATGGATAAATAGTGGATCGCTCAGAGAGAAATAGAGTATTTTATTTGGACCATAAAAAGTTTTAAATGGCTTCTTTGGCATAATGATGGTTAGGAAAGGCAAGCATTTGAATATTAGCTTTGTAAAGACAGTGAAAAATTGGGAATGGAAATGTCATTGTGAGAGTGTTTACCTATAATTTGCCTGTAAACCTATTTGGCTAGGTAACTACTTAGAAAGTACAGATAGAAGAAAGAAATGAGGACTCATTATGGTAGAATGGTAAATTCACTAAGGCAGTATCCATGGCAATGTCTAGGAAAATATGCTTTGTGAGTTCACTTGTAGTGTACTGGTGCATAAGTTTATTTAAAAAAAATAGTTTGAAGTATAATAGAGAAAAATAAACAATAGAATGATAGTTATAGTTTCAAATTTGCACTGTATAATTGAAGCAAAATTATATAATGGCTGTATATTTCAAATTACTGCCCTATTAGGTTTTGTTAAGAAAATGTCTGATGTATTACTAAGTATAAACTTTAATGTTTTGCAGCAAAAAGGAGGAAATAGCTGCAGAAATATAAACATTTCTATTAACACTGAGGGTACACTAAAGTTAATGTGAAGAACCACTATTGTCAGTGTGTTTTATGCTAATACCATAGATTATCAATTATACAACGTTTTCTAATTGCATATGTATTTTAGTTTCCTTACTGTCTTTAAACAGCCTCACTATTCGACTTTTCTCTTCTTAAATTGTGTTCTTTAAGGAATGGAGACATTTGTGGTTAATGCAATGAAAATTAGTCTTAAAACTGCATAAATTTAAATTAATTCCTAGGGAGAATTGCTTTTTTTTTTTAAGACCTGTGTGTTGAGGATGAAAGTTTGTGGGCACCATTGAGCCAAGATATCTGTGAGACCAGCCTTGGGTTGTCACTATTAAGGAATGATAAATGATTGTCCTTTCCTTGTCAGTGAAGACAAATGATAGGGAATTATCAAATCAGATTCACATAGGTCAGAGATATTGCCCAATATCAAGCTTTACTGATAATTTCAAGGACACAATAATCTATGGAAAAATCTACAGAAGAAAGAGGTTCAGGGTGTTCAGTACAGCTTCCCAGTTCCCCACAGTATGCATCTCTAGCCCACGTCTAAAGAATGGATCTCAAGTAAGATAGACAGTCACTTGTTTAAAAAATGTTTTATTTAGAGTCTGAAGCATCCCCATTATGTACTCACATAGCTTATGAGACATTTTCCAGAGAGCATGCCTCATTAATCATAGGTTCTAGATTTAATAACCAAAGGCAACCCTAAGCCATGGACAGTCCACTAAAGAATTTTAAAGGTAAGTACTATCTTTCTATCAAATAACATTAGTTTGTCATAGGGTTTTTTGTTTTGCCCTATCATGCTTACAATATAGGTCATGTTCACATCCCTAATTTTAACCTCTCTCTAGTAATGTGAAGGAAATATGTTGTAGGTGAACTACTGAACTTCCTAGTCAATCATCTGTCCTCAGTCAATATTTCCATACTATATACTTCTAAGATGTATTTCCAATTTTTGTCTTATAGTTTGTGTTATATTTTTTACAAAGATTAAATTTAGTAACACCCTGACAATAAACTGGATTTGACTCATACCATTTTAATAGGATTTTTCTCTGCAAAGCTTTTTAACATGATGATATGCCTACAGAGTTATTTTAATATTCTGTCAGTGCAATTATTCTTATTCCTCCAGTGGGTTCAGTCAGTTGAACATTTTATATATATTAATATAAGTATTTATTGAATGTGTAATTTTTATAAGGCCAAATTTACTTCCTTTTCTGGACAGCTTTCAGAAGTCTTTTATCAAGTGGTGACTTCAATTTAGATCATAACATATTTTCTCACTCTGAAGAGTTATTTACAAAAGTCTGGTTTTAATTTAATTCTATAAATTAATTTGCAAACCATTTGTTCATCCTATAGCTTTGTCAGAGAGATTAATGTAGTAATTTCCTGTTGTGCCATACATTCTAACTGACTGAGATGGTGACCAAACAACACTATTCAGTGAATTTTGGATTATATTTGGCTTGTAGACATAATAATATCCCAGTTAATATAGGGAAGGGTTTAGGACACTGGCTTCCAGGTGTAATGACAAAATTCCGCATCTCTATCTAATCTAACCAAAATTTAAACCATAGTGAAGCCTTTTTAATTGTAATATTCTGGATTTTAAAAACAATGATAAAAGTCACACTTTTTTGTGGTGTCCTACTATTACTAAAGTTTAATATAGTGTTTATACGATTGAATTGCCTTTGTTTGGCTCACTAAGCTACACAGTTACTGGCCTTTGAAGCCACCAGAAAATAATGATGCCTGATAGTCTTTCCTTATACTGAATAAGTCCTTTTCTACCACTGTTGACAGCTCTGTTAAAGTTTTTACTGATTTTAATTGATTTAATTAGGGCTTTGTTTTCTCTCTAGATAAATGCCCAGGCATTAGAGAAGAGCTTTTTCTAATGTCCCTATATATGTTATTAAGACTTTTTCATCACGCCAACAACATTCTAGGAATGTTATTTTACTCCTATTCAGAACCCACCGAGCTCTTAACATACCCACAGAACATTTGAAACAGTGGGGCCAGTGTTTATCAAGTCAGCACATCTATTGTTGTTATGGTAAAATGAGCAGAAGTTCAGTACTTCTTCTGTGGGGGAAACAAGTCCTGAGGCTTCTCCCTCCACTTGCCATTGGTCATCATTAGATATCAAAGGGATAACTAAGAGTATAGTTCTGTTGCCGAGTCACTCACTTGGAAATTGCATAGTTGCATCCCTCCCTGGTATACTAACCTTTTCCTTTTGTTATATTTCTCATTTCTATTTATTACTTTTTTTTTCCACCCAAGGTTGACTATTAGCTTAGCAGGCATGTTATCTACCTACAGAGATGGTAATAAAAGAAGCCTTACTCACACTTCTCAGCCATTTTCCACCCCCATCTCTGGGCAGATTAGGGATTTGACAGGTAAAGGATCTAGGACAAGCCTGTTGCTTGGTAATGGAATTGCATTTATAGGTAGCTGTAGTAGGCCATGAGGGTTGATGTTATGACTCAACTCAAAATACCTTTAGACATAATATGCTGGAAAATTTAATTACAACAAAATTAGGCCTTAAGCATTTACTACATATATAAAAAATTTTAATGGGTCTGGCATTACTGGATAAGGAATAATGGGGAAAATGTTTCATACATAGAAAAATGGGGTGTTTCATAATTGCATCCCCCACACCTCTATTCCTAGCTCTACATTCTAAAAACAATTCAGTGATGTCTCACTTTTCCTCCTCTGAATTTCAAATTTAGAATATGTTCATTTAAATGATTAAGCCAACCCATAGAGCCTTTTAGTCACCCATTTTTAATACCAAGTTTTTCCATTGCCTGTTGAATAAAGTACTTCACTGTGTATAAGTTCTTTGATATACTCATAAAGATGTGTCTTTGATTCTTTCTGTATAATAATAACAGTGAAAAATATGTAACTTACTAAAAAAGAAAAATCTTCCTTTAAGACTGATGCTCCACGTGCTATTGTTAAAAATATGTTGGTATATTTGAACATTATTAAAACATCAAAAATAAATGTTATAGTAAGTATTAATAGTTATTTTTAGCAACTATCAGCAATAGATCTTATGTATTTTCTCATCAAATATTGAATAAGATGTTAGAAAATTTCAAACACTAAAGGCCAAGTGCACAAATTTGTGCATGGGTGGGGTCCCTCAGCCTGGCCGGTGATTGGGGCCAATCGGGGCTGTCTCACCCAGTCCCAATCAGCTGATCTGGGCCAGCTGGCCCGGGGGAGGGACTGTGGGAGGTTGGCCCGCCAAGGAGGTTGGCTGTGGGAGCGCACTGACCACTAGGGGCAGCTCCTGCATTGAGTGTCTGCCCCCTGGTGGTCCATGCACATCATAGCTACTGGCTGGTCATCCAGTCATCTGGTTGCTTAGGCTTTTATATATATATATATATGAGGTAAATGTACTGTTAATAATAAATTTAGACAAAGAAAATACAGTAAAAATCTAGAGCAATTTTACTAATGAACATATTTTTTAAAACCTCAGCAAAAGAGAAAGAATAGCAAATATAGCAGTATTTAATAAAAATACAGCAAGAACAAGTGGAATTTATTACAGGAATATAATACTGGTATGATAGAAAATGTATTATCACAACTGCTCATATTAATAGGGTCAATGAAAGAAATAATATAATCAGCACAATAAATGCATGAAAAGCAGTAAAAAATGTCATGCATATTTATGATAATAGTTCTTACCAAATTAGATGGGAGAGTTTGTTTTTTTAATTTAAAAAAATGTCTATTAAAAGTTGCTATTTAATGGTGAAAATTTAGATATATTCTTATTTAGGTGAGGGATTATCCCTATTATTTAATATTGCACTAGAGGTTTTAAGCAAAGCTACAGTATTTAAATTGGAAAGAAACATGCAAAATATTTGGTATTTGAAAATAGTAGAGTTTTTATAAGACTAAAAAAAATAGTATGGTAGAATAACACATGCAATTTGTATTATGAACAAAAAGTATATGGTATTTGGGAATACGTTTAACAAAAGTTGTTCAAGACCTCTGTAGAAACAAATGATAAAACGTTACTAGACATCAAAACCCAAGATAAATATAGATATATATTATTTTGCTAACTTGGAAAGAACATATATTTTAAAGATGGCAATTGTACTCAGATTATTCTACAGATTTAATGAAATTCTAACCAATTACTAAAGGACATTTTAAATTGAAACTTGACTACAGACCCTTAGTTCATATGGAAAAGTAAGGAATATTCAAGATAGTTATAAATAAGATGAAAGATGAGGAAGAAGAAAAAATAAAGAGAATAGAAGGAGAAGTGAGTCACCTTTAAAAATAATGTCTGTAAAGCTAAAAACATAAAGTAATAAAAAAGCAGGGGTAGAAATTTGATAAGGATATGATCAGAACTCATGTAAATATGTGGTGTGGATGAAAAGGGGCCACATGCTAACCTGACTAGCTGAGGAAAGACCTGCATGGTAGCCTTGAAAACTCAGAGACCTAAAGTAACTACAAAGGATGGTCTGAAATTAATTAAAAATAGAGCTACCATTCGACCCAACAATCCCACTCTTGGGTATTTACCTGAAAAACTCGAAATCATTTATACGCAAAGATATAAACACCCCTATGTTCATTGCAGCATTATTCACTGTGGCCAAGAGTTGGAAACAGCCAAAGTGCCTTATGATAGAGGATTGGATAAAGAAGATGTGGTATATATACACAATGGAGTACTACACAGCCATAAGAAAGGATGAAATAGTGTCATTTACAACAACATGGATGGACCTTGAGTACATCATGCTAAGTGAAATAAGTCAAACAGAGAAAGCTAAGAACTATATGATTTAACTCATAGATGGCATAAAAAACTGAAACTTATGTACACAAACAGCAGTGCGGTGGTTGCCAGAGGGAGGGGACTGGGGGAAGGAAGGGGTCCTAATATGAGGTGACAGGAGAAGATTTGACTTTGGGTGGTGGGCACATGGTCCTATATACAGATTTCGTAAATTAATAATTCAAACATGTAACCTATATGTTCGTGTTGACTAATGTCACCCCAATAAAATTTAAAATAATTTTAAAAAAGCATAAAGAACAGCACCCCCCCCTCAAAAAAAACCAAAAACCCACATACAACCCAAAACAAAACTTTTTAATTAAAAAGTATTCTATGGTGGGTAGAATTTGCATATCGCCCTGATTAGCCAATGGGAAGGGTAGCGGAGGTACGGCTAATTACCATGTTTCTCTATTATTAGATAGGATATATATATATATTTTTTAAAGATATATGAGTATTGCTGATAGTAACAGTTGGACATTATGGAATACTTTTGCAATTAAAAGCCCTTAAAACAAAATTTAAACAAGCAAATAATAAAAAAATAAATACACAAATAAAACCACACCTAACTTTTAAAGAAAAATTGATTAGGAATGAATTTGCTTTTATTTTACAAATTTTACTTTAAAATGTTGTATTAGTCTGGGTTCTCCCAAGAATCAGAGAAT
>NW_005366834.1:1157197-1170534 GCF_000412655.1 Myotis brandtii
ATATATATATACACACACACACACACACACAGACACCAGAGGCCTGGTGCACAAAATTTGTGCATTTGGGTGGAGGGTGGTCCTTCAGCTCTGCCTGAGCCCTCTCGCACTCTGGGAGCCCTCTGGGGATGTCTGACTGGTGGCTTAGTCAGACATCCTTAGCACTGCCTTGGAGGTGGGAGAGGCTCGTGCCACCATCACTGTGCTCACCATCCATGAGCCCAGCTTCTGGCTGAGTGGCGCTCCCCCCGTGGAAGTGCACTGACCACCACAGGGTATCTCCTGCATTGAGCAGGATTTGGCCAAAACTGGCTCTCTGACATCCCCTAACGGATCCCGGATTCCGAGAGGGCGCAGGCCAGGCCAAGGGACCCCACCAGTGCACAGTTGGGGACAGGGAGGGACACAGGAGGTTGGCCAGCTGAGGAGGGACCATGGGAGGGCTTCAGGTTATGTCCAGCCCATCTCACTCAGTCCCGATTGGCCAGACCCCAGCAGCAAGCTAACCTACTGGTCAGAGCATCTGCCCCCTGTTGGTCAGTGCATGTCATAGTGAGCAATTTAGCGGCCTTAGCATATCATTAGCATATTACACTTTGATTGGTTGAATGGACGACTGGACATTTAACATATTAGCCTTCTATTATATAGAATATATATTTTTTCTTGTAAGAAATTGGTTTATGTGCTTATGGAATACAGGAAGTCCCAACACCTGGTGGACTGGAAACACAGAAGAGCCAAAATATAGTTCCATTCTGAGTCTGAAGGCTTGAGAAGCAGGAGAGCTGAAGGTTCAAGTTCCAGTCTGAGGTTGAGTCTAAGGGCAGGAGAAGATGTATGTTGCAGAACAAGCACACCCAGACAGAGAGAACGTCTCTCTTAACTCAGCCTTTGATTGTATTCAGGCCTCCAATGGATTGAATGATACATGCCCACACCGGGGAGAACAATCTGCTTTATGTGGCTCACCAATGCAAATATTATCTCACTTCACAGACCCATCCAGAATAATGTTTAACTGAATATATGAGGATCACATGATGCAAATTGAAACAAAATTAAACATCACAAGTCTACTCCTTGTCAATTTCACACCCATACATGCTTCCCTAAACCATACTTGATCTCCAAATAAAGACAATAACAAGATGTGTAATTTCACATAACATGATACAACTATCCTGCATACTGAAATCACATTGATTCCTCCCCCAAAAGAGGTAAAGTCATGTGTACTCTTCCCCTTGATATCCTGTAACTTCAATATAATTATGTAATATGAACAATTCTTAAATACTATAATATAAAGTCAATTCATCTTACGTTGCATGATAAAAGAATAGGAGAGGGAAAAAATGATAATTGCTTAACTTATGCAGACATATAAATATATCCCTAACAGATAAAGAGGACATATTTATAACAATTTACAGTTCTCATTTCCTGTAACTAGTCATGAGATCATAGCTGGAATTTGTAACTACTTTCTTGCACTACCAAATATTTGTCTTTACCATGCATCTCATCAGGTTCAAAGACAATATATAGCAGACATCAGCTAGTGAAGACACAAGTTTCAGAATATTGTTAGGTTTGCGAACACGTTAAGATTATTTTCCAATGCAAACATGTTTTATCCATTTTAAACACCCAATGAACAGCCTTATACACTAAGAAGTTTATTTCTAAGATGGGTATGGATCAGAAGAAGAAAGACAATTTATGAAAAAAATCTTCATAATTTCATTAAATTATTTAATGGCCAGTGGAAAAGTCATGCATGTTTTATATCAGTTGAAATTTCATATATACACAAAATGTCAATTTAAAAAAGTAAATGAGAACACTGTGTTTGAAAGAGTACCCTCCCAAAATCCCATAGAGAATAATATATGAGATTAAAATTTTCTCTCTGATTGGTCTCTCTGATGACAAAACCTGTGCATCTACAATGTTATACTGAAAGGAGGTAAAATAACTTCAAAATCCAATATTTTTTCCTAAACTTATCTCCATAATAAGTTGAGGAATTCCTTATATACCTTCTTTTGAGTTTAGTAATTTTAAATGTAATCAAGTATATATTAATATTTTATACTCAAGATCTAAGTTAATAACCTTATTTTTGTAAATGTACTAGAGGTTTAAGTAGTGGTAACATTCTATTAAAATATTTTGGAAACACTGTTTTGAAAAAGATATATTCATTCTTGTTATATTTTAAATTTGGTCCATTATGGTGTAGAAATACAATTGTTTAAAATTTTTGAGAATGATAAAACTAAAATGCTTAGTTTTCCCACAGTGAAAATTAAGATAACCATTGCAATCATTGTTCCAGTGCTGTTATGTGGAGATAAATTGATCTGTGCCAACATTATTTTCCTGTAATAACAATGCATATATTTATAGAACTCTTTTTTTTCTACTTCTCTGAAGCTTCACACTGACCAAGATAAAGGAGATGGAAATTTAAAATACATATTAACAGGAGATGGGGCTGGCAGTATATTCGTTATAGATGAAAATACAGGAGATATTCACGCTGCAAAGAAATTAGACAGAGAAGAAAAATCCCTGTACATACTTCGGGCCAAGGCTATAGACAGAAAGACTGGACGGCAGGTGGAACCTGAATCTGAATTTATCATTAAAATCCATGATATAAATGATAATGAACCAAAATTCACAAAAGACTTATACACTGCGAGTGTTCCTGAAATGTCTGGAGTAGGTAGGTATATGCTAATCCATGTAAACTAACTTGTGTGTTTGTTTGCTAAGATAATTATTATGAACATTCAGTCATGATATGTGGCCTCTTTCAAGATGAGAACTATAGCCCTAGCTGGTTTGGCTCAATGGATAGAGCATCGGCCTGTGGACATAAGGGTCCTGGGTTCTCCAGGGTTCAATTCTGGACAAAGACACATGACCTGGCTTTGGGCTCCATCCCCAGTAGGGGGTGTGCAGGAAGCAGCCAATCAATGATTCACTCTCATCATTGATGTTTCTAACACTCTCTCCCTCTCACTTCCTTTCTGAAATCAGTAAAAATATATTTTAAAAAAGATAACAACTATAAATGAAAATTACTACTTAATGTTAGCTTTCTCACTTCTAAATATTTTCAACAGTTTATATCTTAATGTTTCCTGTTATGTTGTAACTGATATCTAAAATGATCGCTATTGAGAATAATTATTTTATTACATTTCAACTAACATTTTCACTTCTACTTAAACTGCCATTCAAATGGCAGTCAAGTTGAGTATTTTTGTCTGAAATGAAAGGAATACTAAGTATTAGCAGTTTGGGCAGTTTTGTTCAAATTGTTTTGCATAACAACTAATGCTCTTGCATTTGACAAATTTCTTTTGATCATCTCATTTGGTCACTGAAACAACTTAATGTTGTAGGCATGGGAAATAGAACTTCAAACCCCCATTCTGTTAATTAGGAACCCAGGATTCAGAAAGATTAAGCAACTGAATTAAGATCAAATAACCTGGTAGCATAACAACAACATTTCAAGTCTTTTTATGTTATTTAGTTACTATTGTGCAAACTGGAAATACCTGCTTCATTTTTAAGGCTGCCCATAGTTTTAAATACCATCAATTAGGCAATGATTTTTATCTGCATGTCTGACTACATTTAGCTCTACTTTTGTAAAAGGTTTAGATTTGGTAATGAGATAAGAGCTGACTCTTAAATCATATATTTCTAAAAAAAAACAAACCTATAAAACTCAGTGAAGTAAGCTTCCATAATATCCGAACTATGCAACTGATTTTCACAAATTGATGCTATTTAGTTGAATACTATTTTAAAATCAGCTTTAAGTCTATAAGTTTGACATTATTATAATTAATACATGTTTCAGTCTGAAATAAATTCTTTATGAGGAAAAATAAATTTATATCCACCTTTACTGAGTGATTGATGTTAAATGTTTTGTGCCATGTAGTCAGAAGAACTAAGAGTTTGCATAAAAGTTATAATTTCCTCTAACATCAAAGGAAATCTCATCTGTGTGAGAAAACTGCAGTTATACTGCCTTTTCAGGCATTCATTTCAGTAAAATGAAAGAGACTTATCAAATTAGACAGGACTCCTATGCAATCATAAAGCATAGGATGAAATTTAGCAGTTGTGTTCTCTTTAATACTTTTAAACATCTATTATCCTGGTACAGTCCCATGAAAAGTACTGGACTGGTCCACAGGGGTCAACAGTGGGCCAGTGCAAACCTACATCATGATCTCTTTGTGGGCTTACATTTGAGATGAAGATATATCTAAAAATTGTATGCATACAAGTTCTTTGTTTGATCTTCTCCCACCCACCCATCCACCCCTAATAGGGCAGTGAAGGCCTGGGGTGGAGGGGTGGGGGCAGACTAGAAGAGGTCTATGGGGTAAAAAAGGGGACATGTAATACTTTCAACACTAAAGATATGTTTTTAATGGAAAAAAAGATACATCTAAAATTTATACTCTCCATCTCAACTTCCTATTCATGAGCATTCTAAAGCAGTTTGATTTTCCAGTTAACACCCTTTAATTTTTTAAAAACTGTATATTTTTTATTGATTTCAGAGAGGAAGGGAGAGGGAGAGAAAGATAGAAACATCAATGATGAGAAAGAATCATTGATTGTCTGCTTCCTGCATGCCCCCGGTTGGGGGATCGAGCCTGCTACCCAGGCCTTTGCCCTGACTAGACTGTGACCTCCTGGTTCATAGGTCAATGCTCAACCACTGAGCCATGCTAGCCAGGCAACACCATTTAATTTTTCTAAAACGTAATTGTTTTTCTTGTATATATGTTATTTGGCAGATATTTTGACACTTAATAGTACACAAACTTCCATTTTTCCTTCTCCAAAAACATGATATACCCATGGGAGTAAAAAGTATAATTGAGATGACAGAAATATTTGAATATGATATATTTTGATAATAATTGATTTAAATTTGTATAACTTCAGATTTTCAAAACATTATTTCATTTTAAAAAAACACAATATTTATTAGAGACTATTTTTTAAATTGACACTATAACACCTTCACCCAGCCATCACCCCCTCTCCCCTGGCCTCCACCACACAGTTGTCTGTGTCTATGGGCAAGGTATATATGTCCTTTGGCTAATCTGATATTTAAACTGAATAGTATGTGCTTTCTCTTATATTGTTTTGCATATTCAATGGAATATTATTATCTGTACTTGAGTAATCAAAAGTAGGTTTATAGTTATAATACAAATAGATAATAGAATAATTAATAGATAAAAATACAAGAATATACTGTTTCAAGTACTCACAACTGTAAGCCTACTTTTGCCAACCGCTGCATACCTAATTCAAATATTTTCTTTCTCATATGAAATACAAATACAGTCTATAGATCCTATGAGAATTTATTACAGGACTGGAGTAAGTATGTCTGTACAGGTTTTTTTTTCTTTTTTAAAAGTCCTTCTATTGTTCAATAGCCATAATAAAATATAGAATATATAAGTTTATGAATGGAAGAAGGCTTACAGCTTTTCTTATTTAAAAATCCCTTCCTGTAAGGCAATCTACATTTCATTTACATTAGACAGATTATAGGCAGTACACTTTTTTATTAATGCAGATATTAAAAATCAGAGGGAAGACGGGGAAAGTGGGAGGGCAAATGGGAAGAGATCAACCCAAGAACTTATATGCATATATGCATAACCCATGGTCACAGACCAATAGGGTGGTGAGGGCCTGGGGAGGGGTTGTAGGGGGCTGGAAGAGGTCAATGGGGGAGGGAAAAGGACATATATACTATTTTCAACAATGAAGATTTTTTAAAAATTAAGCAGAAAATATCAGAATTTGGACCACTGCCAGTTGCATTTCCTCCACCTCTAAATTTACAAAAAAAAAACCAAAAAAAAAAAAAAAACAACAAAACAAAAAAAACAACCTGAAAAACAGCAGGCAACAGTATGGCTCTTGTTGCAGCTTTTGGTACTAATAAATACAGATAAGAACTCCAGGTAAGTCTTGGTCCCATTTATAGAGGATAGTAATTATCCTTTATTGCTAATATTGACATCACTGCATTAATTACTTCCTCCTTGGCCCACCCATAGACTTTGCATGTGTATCTAACTTTAAATATATACAATATTTACATGCAGAAGATAAAATACTCGGTATAATCATTTATTTTAATTCATAAGGATGAGCCCCAACGAGTTAAACTGACTTGCTCCAAAATACACAGAGATGGTTTTTTACTGTACTGTTTTTTTTTGTTGTTGTTAAGGTTGATAAATACAGTAATAGCTGGATAGATATAGTGCTTTACTATTTATCTCTACTGTAAAAGAGTTATGCTTAGACAAAACCTAGTTTGAAAACTTCTAATTTTATGATATTCTTGGTAACTACTCAAAAGCATCACTTTTCATCTTATTATTTAATTCAAATGCCCCCCATCGATAAATTTAGATACAAATAAGAGTAATGGAAGGAGGAGACTGTATTTTACAATAAAATTTTCTAGAATTTTTTGCTGATTAAAAAAATTAATATAAATTCATGATAATTTTGAAGATGTGATTTTTCTCTGCTTTTTCCTGTACAAATAACCATTTATAGAGGGAAACTAAAGGGTGATACTTACAAAGTCTGTCTGACTATGTGTAACTCATATACGGGCAGTTAAATCTCATGCGTAATCAAATAATAAAGCTGCCTCTATAATTGAAGTAGTACACAATGATTAAATTCTAATATTAATTTTATGATATTAGTAATTTTATTTAAATTAAATAGTTAAAAGACTACTCCTATTAACTTTGGGGGTAAATAACATCTAATAAAAATGATTTTTTTTTTTTAGAATTTACCCTCTTTTCATTATTTTCCTCTGATACTCTGTATACTGTTCTCTCGCTGTTTATTTTTGTCTTAATATATTTGTCTCTTCTTTTTCTCTCTCACTGACTCTTCTCCTTTGCTTTTGCCCTCTGCCCATGTATCTCTCAAAATCATGTCATAGTTCTTTTTAATTCTCAGAGTCATGTGCACATCCCCCTTTTTAGTGAAAATCTAATATTTCCAATTAACTCTTGGAATATGATACACATTAGTGTCTTCAACAATAAAGATATTTTTAAAGTTACAAAAATAAAAAGGAATGAAAGAGAAAAGTAAAGATTTTTTTGGAGGTAGTATCATTTAAGGAAATGTCTTACAACTAACCATGGTCTAACGCACTACATTATCAGCAGTCAATTTTCAGAAGGATAGCTTCTAATTGAGATGTATTTAAGTGTCTGTGTTTGGGTGGGCATTTGTGTAGGAACATCTGTAATACAAGTGACTGCAACTGATGCGGATGATGCCAACTACGGAAATAGTGCCAAAGTGGTCTACAGCATATTGCAAGGACAGCCATATTTCTCAGTGGACCCAGAATCAGGTAACAACATTTAATACTTGGTCCCTTTCTCATTACATAATGCATCTGGATGCACAGTTAATTTGTATATATTTTTTGGTATTTTAAAAACTATCTATTTAGTATCTGTTTCTATGTATTCCCTACATTTATACATGGGAATAAAATCAAATTTCCTGTAATTTAAATATATTATTTGAATCAACTCTGGACTATTTATTGAGTTTAAATTTATGACTCTAAGTACAACATGTCAGCACTTTCTGTGTTCTACTCAAACTTAAAGAATGTGACAACCATCAAAATTGAACTTAATTGTCTGATGATTTTTGGAGTAAAATTTTTTTGTTCACCAAAAGAATAAATTGATTTAGAAAAACTCATTTCCTAAGCAGTAGTCAATAGAGGAATTCTTTCTGTTCTGTCAATAATGTTAAAGTGGTTATAGATTGAAATATGTATTTAGGTACACTAACATTTTCTCTGTTTGTTATGATTCACTTCTGTAAAATGGACCTCGAATAGCACCATTTTAAAAATCAGTGATTAAATGATAAAATATTTCTTTACTTTTCCGAAAGGTATAATAAAAACTGCATTACCAGACATGAGCAGAGAAAACAGAGAGAAGTACCAAGTGGTTATACAAGCCAAAGACATGGGCGGCCAGATGGGAGGCCTTTCTGGAACCACCACAGTGCACATCACTCTGACGGATGTCAACAACAACCCACCTCGATTTCCCCAGAGTAAGAAAGGTCTCATGTTGGAAGGCTTCTCCAACACACTACAAAGAGAGGCTAATACTTGTAATAGTGGTTTCACAGCTAGTTTACACATAAAGGTATAACACGTGTCCCCGAAATATATCACAATTCCCCACAAAAGTGAAAGTCATTATGATCATTTTCATCAGTGAGTAGGTAGTAAGAAACACACACACACACACACACACACACACACACACACACACGGAAATGATGTCCTTTTGGCAACTTTAATGATCCTCTTCTACCTTTAGAAGAGCTGTAAAGTTTTCCAGACGATCATTCTCAACCTTCACTAAGATCAACTTGCTTTGTTTCTTATTTCTTTCCTGGTTAGGAGTGTGGACTCGCAAATCTGACTGCCTGGCTTCAAATCCCATGTCTATCATGGGTCTTTCCTCCATTCTCTTGTCTGTACATAAGAATTATAATCCCTTGTTTAATTGATTCTAAAACATAGACGGGGTGCTTTAACAGTCCTTGAAATGAAGCACTATTTTAAAATCACTGCATGTTGGTTCAATTACAGCATTTTTCCCCCTTTTTAGTGGCTCCTACAGTTATAGTATACCTTGGTTGTGATGGCATTGTGAGACATGTTAAAGTTTGCTGGTGTCTGCTACCACTGGTGAAGGTTAAATCAGTCAGTGCTCTTTCAGTCATCACCATCTTGTATGCTATGAGGTCCTACAAAAGCAGATTTCCAGGCTTTGCTAAAAATGTTTTTATTCTGCAGGAAATAAACATATAAAGGCCCCTATCTTAAAATGTTCAGTTAAGGACCTCAAATTTAAATTTATGACATTGATTCCAATATAGTAAAGCATTTTTCCAGGCTAAACAAACTTAAAATATTTGATGATTCAGCTTTGGATGGTGGACTTAAACATATAATGAATGTTAAAAAAATAAAGTTTGCTAATAAACATAATTAATAAGTTGAATTAACATAAATCTAGACTTTGTTTTGAGTTTCCTTCAATATAAATCAAGAGTATGGAATGAATTCTCAAATGGCTTGCCATTCTATCATTCTATAATCTATTGTAAACTTAGCAAAAGTTTTGGAATTATAATAATAATAGTTAAAAATGTTCAAGAACTAGCCCCTGAGCTAAGCATATTAAAGACATAATTTCATGCAATTCTAACAAACCTATGAGTCTATTGCTATCATTATCATTTTATAGATATTGAAATCAAGGGTTAGAGAATTTAACTAACTTGGCCAGTGATGGCAATTTAAGTCCAGGCAGTTATATTTAGAAGTTCCTCTTCTTTAAAATATAAATATATATTTGTATTCATTTCAGATAGGAAGGGAGAGGGAGAGAGATAATCACTGATTGGCTGTCTAACTTCACACCCCACACTGAGGATGGAACCTGCAACCCAGGCATGTGCCCTGACCCGGAATCAAACTGTGATCTCCTGAGCCACACTGGCCGGGCAGATGTCCCTCATCTTAACCACCAACCAAACTTAAAAGAGAACAGACGTTGAAGTCAGAGAGCTTTTGTTCTGCATTCTGTTTTCCCCAATTTTACAGGATGATTTTCTTGAGCCCTATTCCTGAGGATAATATACCCACCTTGGTCCTATGAAAACAAATATTAGAAATAAGGTAACATAGAGGGCCTCTAGACTTATATAGAGTTCAGCACATATTAAATGTTTAAAAAGCATTTCTAACTTTCATTGACAAATTTTTGTAAGTTTTTTTTTCCTATTTGTATTTTGAATAGTCAGAAACTAAAATGCTTTCAGAGATAGCACATACAATATAATGGTTGGCTAGAACTGCAGGAAACAGAAATATTCACATCCCACTTGAAGGCATCAACAGGTTAAAAATTGCTGTGTATAAGTTAATTTTTTCTATCCCTGATTTAGAATATAAAAATAAATGCTTAAGAGGGCAAGAAACCAAATATGCACTGCTTATCTAGCGCTTTCAACATCTTCATTACACATTTTTATGTTTATTAAATTATTTAAAAGATTTATTTGGTTCTTGCCCTAAGTCAGAGTTCTGGATTCTGATATTAGGCCTGCCATCAATTATCTGAATGACCTTGGGACATTCACTTAATCTTTCTGGAACTTATATTTCTCAATTACAAAATGAGAGTGTTCTGCCTTTATAAATTATGTTTCCAACTTAATAAATCTATAATTTTTGACAGCTTACAACTCAATATGATGAAAAACTCTCCCAATTTAAAATTAATTTATTTAAGTGAAAAAGGCAAAGGAAATAAAGGATTTCTGTTATCGAGAGATGAAATGTCAAGAGCTCTGATTTAATTTTCAGGTACGTATCAATTTAATTCCCCCGAGTCTGTCCCTCTCGGAACACATCTTGGAAGGATAAAAGCCAATGACCCCGATGTGGGGGAAAATGCTGAGATGGAATACAGCATTGCTGAAGGAGACGGAGCTGACATGTTCGATGTCATCACTGACAAGGATACACAGGAAGGGATTATAACTGTCAAACAGGTTTCTTCTCGCTGTCTTCATTTTATCATTGAGCGCTGTATGGTTGATTTTTGCTTTTCAGTTCAGGGAAGAAAAAGGCCTAGGATTTATTTTTCCATCCTTTACATGCTGTCTATCCTTCATGTAAGCGGGGATGCTTGTGATTACACTTCAAGTAAGTTAAGCGCCTTCATCATTGACACTTAAAAAGTGATATAAAAACTTGGCTGCTTGTGCTTATAAAGGCAACAATCAAACCAGGGTCAGCTAACCTCTGAAGCACTATTTCATGGTTCTCCATGGCATGCAAAGTAGGCATGCAGCCCTCGCTTTATATCATGCACTTTTTAGCATATTTAAATTGTGAAATGTGATGTTCTATTCAAGGTGATGAGGCCTGAAGATGCTATGTGTTTTTGGTTGGATTTCTTGATTTTTAAAGCAGTGTGGGAGAAGATTTTGAAGTTTACATGGGATAATCCCATGTAATATTGATAATATTTATTATTTTCTATTGCCCCAATTGCTTGCTTTTATTTACCTCTTGCTTTCCACAGAGTTCAGATGAATGATATTTTTTCTTTTCATAATACCAGTTTTAGAAATGTAGGACCTAAGGAAGCGACATATGAATAGTTTGAAAAATCTCTATTTTTCCCCTCTAGCTTTAACTTTGTATAAATTTAGTAATAATAATAGTAATAAAAATACTAAATAACCTATATATCCACGAGGTAACAAACCTGTGACCACCAAAATGTGAAATGTATTACTAAGAGGAAATCAGTACTAATGTGTATATGATAATATTTAGTTATATGCTATAAATATGTGTAACGTTTAACCATACTTACTGACTTATTTGATAGATCTATGAAGCAATAATTGGGGAAGTATTTAACCAGAATTACTGGTTCCATTAAGAGAGCTAGTTATTAAATATTGAATTTTTCTTCCATTGTTATGCCTGCTATGCTATACTAATTTTTCTTATTTTATTTAACTTCAGAATTTAGATTTTGAAAACAAAATGCTGTACACTTTAAGAGTGGATGCAAGTAACACACACCCAGATCCACGATTCCTACACCTGGGACCTTTCAAAGACACAGCTGTGGTCAAAATATCCGTGGAAGATATAGATGAGCCTCCTGTGTTCAGTAAAATTTCTTACTTAATAGAGGTCGATGAAGATGTAAAGGAGGGCAACATCATTGGGCAAGTTACGGCATATGACCCAGACGCCACGAACAATTTCATACAGTAAGTATTTTGAGAAAATGTAAAGTTTGCAGAAAAATAATCTCACCATTTACAAGCCGTGTGAGAAAAAAATTACAATGTCTAATGCATGACCAAGTGCAAACATTTTCATAGCACAGACTCTTAACTGGGCTTTCTTCTAAGTGCTCTGCAAATATTATTTAGTTTGACTCATCATTTTATAGGGTAGGTCCTATTATTATACCTTTCTGAAGATGGTAAGATGAAGGCACTGAACATCTAAATAACTTGCCAAATCAGTCAGTGGCCAAACAAGGTTTGAAAATTGGGCTGTCAGTCTTCAGAGTCTGTGATTTTTAATCCCTTGGCTATTGTGATTATATCTCATTGTCCCTCTTTGCTAAGTGATAGTTCAAATAATAAGTGATCTAAACAAATAAATATAAAAAATGTTCTAGAAATGTTCTTAAAAGATACCTTGAAAATGTTGAAAAGCTTTCTTTTGAAAAAACTCAACCAGTTTGTACTGCCCACTCCTGCAGGAATGCCCACTGAATCTCCTTGCTCCTCACTGAGGGCAGTGCCCCTACACCCTGATTCCTCCCCTCCTGGCTGAGCCCCGCTGTGAGCTTTAGGCTATAGGGCTGCATCCATGGCTTAGCTCAGCTTTTCTCCCTTCTCACCACCCCAGTTTGTTTCCCTTTGCTCACTTGTAGATGTTTCAACTCACAGATTTCTCAGGCATGTTTGTGCATTGATCAGGAAACCATGTGTTGAGTTACAGCAGTTCAGATTGTTGAGACTTCAAGGGGAGAGACCACAGGGATCTCTCAGGCCACCTTCCTCTGATGTCCCCCCCCCCACTACTTTCAAAACATGGCTTTTATCCCACAGAATTTGGTCTCATTTCTCTTTGCTTTTTCCCATTGCCCACAATATGGAATTATATAAGCTCACACTATAAACATGTTTGCTTAGAAAATTATAGCTCTATTTTTATTCTTCTCTTTAAACATATGTATTGAGATAGTATTGACCAAGAAAGAACTGCACAATTATAAATTGTCTGATTCAGTAAACTCTGAGATTTTAATACATCATTAACACATCACCCAAATCAATATAATGTACACATATGTTATCCTTTCCTCATGTTTTTTGCAATACCTTCCTCTCAAACTTCTGGGAACCCAACCCAGGCCCCAGCCAAACACTAATCTGCTTTCTGTCAATACTGATCTGACTAAATTAGATTTTCTTGAATTTATACAAATGAAATCATGCAGTGCTTATTCTCTTTTGTGTAACTTCTTTCACTTAGCAAAACTGACATATTGTCATGTAGGTGATACATCATTAATAAAAATTCAGCTTGTTTGGACACACACACACACACACACACACATATATATATA
>NW_005366834.1:1171260-1192303 GCF_000412655.1 Myotis brandtii
CAGACATCACAAGGACACATTTTTTAGGAGTAAAATTTCTGGGTCAAAAACTAATAGTGAAATTTGCAACCTTGCTTCACAGTATATAAAAGTGGCTGATAAATTTTTGAAGTTCATAGCTATCCCAGAAACATTTGCTTTTTATGTGGTATCAACTCTTGAAAAAAAATGAATAGCAATTTTACCTGTAAAATCTAAAGAATCATGACAGAAGAAAAATATTGAGAACAAATTAATCTGAAATCATGTTCCTAAAATTATGCTGCTAAGTCTGCCAAAGTATAAAGCCATCCTGGAAATATAGCATATAGGTTGCTTTCTGTTAGCATAGAAATGTATGAAATAAATGCTTTAGAGATCCAATCATAGTGTGAAAATGCAGCAATAAAAGGAGGCAACATTGTCATCCCAAGCATTTAGGAGGATGACTGATCCCCAGAGCAGAAATAGGCTATAAGCATCATGAAGAAACATTTTCCAGGGAAAGCTTGGGAACTAATTCTCACCCACCAGTAAATCTGTTCATCAAACATATTTTCTGAAATACATCTGCCACTTGCAACATGTGATTATGGGTACAATTAACAGCTGTTGTTAGCTCTGCTTCACCTCATTAGTAATCATGGATTCCCAAGTTATAGGGTTGATTATAGCTTTACAGGTTCTGAAAAAAAGGTCTCATTTCACACCTATTTAATGCTGAACGTATTTAAAGTTCAATGAATTTTTGAAGAACTCTTTTTGTTTTTACTGAAGTCAAATTGAGAGTAAGTCCAAAACAAACTTGTAATGATAAATTAGTTATGCCTCAATAAAAAAATACATGACTCCACCATAAGCTAGAATAAGTGAAGAAGTGCACTCATATATATGTGTCTCCCTAGTACTTGCTGATTTTATTATGCAGATTAAAATAATAATAATTAGAATATGTCACTAATATCTGAAAAAAATTTAAACTATTTGTTCAAACATATAAAACATTTGTTCAATGATTTGAACTATTTGTTCTAGTTCATAACCAGAAAACACATTTCTGAAAAGCAGTAGCTGGGAAGGAGAGAGCAGAGCCACAGCCTAATTATATGGACAGTTGGTCATCGATGTGCCTGGAATTCAGTAAAGAAAAAGGAATGCTATCTTTGACATATTTCTTCATATTATCAATTTGTTCTGGTGTCTGTAATCTAATTTACTTTTCTGTATTAGATGTAAATATAGGGATCTGAAGTGTACTTGTCAATGGTAGAACATACAAAACAAACATAAAGCAATACAACATAACAAAGAGCAACCAACGAAACCAGATTTCAGCTTTTGCAAGCTCAGTTCTCTTATAATCTTTTTATTTGCTATTCTCAGCCTTTATGATTGGATCCTGTCCCTGCAGAAGATATTCATTAAAAAATTATGCCAATAATATTTGTTTAAATTATTGTTCAAATTCAATGTAAGGAGATCAATAAAATGTTGTTTTAATAGGCAATCTGCTGGAACACAGAGATCGCTTTGTTCCTAGGTAGAAGACGTTTATCGGTTCTTTCTGGTCATTTGTTGTAATCTGGTGCATTTATTCTTAATAGGTACACCAGAATAGCCTATTCAATGTTGAAAATAGAATATAGAATATTGGTTGCTAAAGAAGAGAAAACGTATCCCTGGGCTTTGAAAAACTGCAGGACATTATTTGCACTGGGACAAATTTCTGAATATAGACCTGAAAGTTTGCAGCGTTAATGTTAAACTGAGCTATTTCTAAATCCTTCATGAATTAACTTGAAAACAGTACTTTTCAAGTTTGAACCTAAAAGTAGATCAGCCAATATTCCAACCTATTTTGATTCCACATAAGATCCAACTGTGTCAAAGCTAGATTTGTATGTTAGAACAGTTAGCTATTCCTCAGTCATAGAAACTGTCATACTAATCTCTAGTCTAGGGCAAGTAGCAGTGGGCACAAAGGGATTTTTATTTTCCTCTTTGATATTCATTGTGAACAGTAGAAAGAAATCCAAGATCTATTCAGCTATAAGCAGATAATGTTTAACTATTGACCTTTCCAATAATGGAGATAAATATATGTAGGTGAATATTATGCATTGAGTTCCATTCAATGCATATTAGTAGATGTGACTATGTTGTTTAACTTTGCTGTCTTTGTTTTCATTCCAGATTGTTTTATTCATAAGCAGAATTAAGGAAAACACTAGTAAGCCATTTTTTAATGTTTCAGTGATTTTCTCAGCCCACATTAGGAACTAAATTGTAAATGGGTTGACAACTAGAAATAAACACTATATCTGATTTCATTTTAGCACTATTAAGAAACAGATTAAAATTATATGACTGTCACCCTCAATTTTAGTACATTAATAGAGATCATACAAATAAGACCTATCTCAGATTCCTGTCTGACAAAGAAGTCTTGGTTAAAACTAATAGAGCTTTTGCGATTATCCTCTACCTAGGATTTTCCACCTCAGAAATATAGCCACTCTTGTGCAGTTACCATATGTCAAATGAGTTTTTCAAACGCCCCCAAATATTGTTATAATAATTATGTTGGAAAATTACAATTGTGATTGTTGAAAACTTATGGGAATACTATCATTTTCATGCCGCTATTTCATTAGAAGAATGACAAGAAGGTGATTGACCTGATACCACATTTTGGGACTGAGGTACAGAAAGAACTCACTTTGAAGCAATATTTGTTAGTCTGAATAAATCATTTACAAATTTTAGTGGGAAAAAATTAGGCAAGCACCAATATGTACTATGTTCAATTGCTTAAATCATTTTTGAAATCTGAGTTTACTAACATATGCCTTAAATTCAGCATAATTCATCTACTAATACATTAAGTTGCATGTTCTTTATTAAAGCAACCCAAACAAACAAACAAAAACACATATTATTATCTTCATCCAATGTTTAAAAATTGCCAATGTTTAGAAACCTAAATATATATTACTTATGTTTGTTAAAGTCAATGACTGATAGTAAATAGATTACAGATTTATAATGGGAACTATAATTCCATAATTCACCAGACTAAAAAGGAGTTCATGTGTTAAGTGCTTTTAATAGATACCAAGAAAAATGAAGAGAACACCAGATGCTCATTAGTCTGTTAGTTGTCTGTAAGTGTTCGCTTTTTATCCTATCCTGTTTATACCATGGTATGTCACCGTGCTGTACAAACCTTGTCCATGGATATGCCACATGAGATTCATCTACGTTTGTTAGAATCCTAGCTCCCACACTTGACCTGCTGAATCAGAATTTGTTTTTGGCAAGATTCCCATGTGATTTATATATAAATATTAGAGGTCCATTGCATGAAGGTTTGTGCAATAGGCCTTCCTTCCTCTGGCTGCCGGCACTGGTTTTCCACAGTCACCCAGGACCCAGGCCTTCGCTCTGGCCATCGCCTTCTGTCTTCGCTCCAGCCAGAGTCTTTGCTGCAGCCAGAGCTTTCAGTCTTTGCTGTGTGTGGAGCCTTCAGTCTTTGCTGTGGCCAGAGCGCCACTCCTGTAGCTCCCTCCGCCCCTGCCCTCTTCCTCATAGGAGGCGTCCCGCCCAGCCTGGCCACTCCTCCACGCCTGTATGTGTGCTGCCCAGAGGCCCAGAGTGGCTGGGGGGCAGGGCCGCCACCATCTTTGTTGGGTTAATTTGCATACTCACTTCTGATTGGCTGGTAGGTGTCACGGGGGTATGGTCAATTTGCATTTTCTCTTTTATTAGTGTAGATATTAGTTAACATTCTACTTTTCTGCTTTCTTCTATTTTTTAAGGGTTAATGTGATTTGTTTAGGCTCATCTAGATAATCAAGGATAATATCCATCTCAATTTTTTAAAAATATATTTTTATTGCTTTCAGAGAGGAAGGGAGAGGGATAGCGATATAGAAACATCAATAATGAAAGAGAATCACTGATCGACTGCCTCCTGCACAATCCCTACTCGGGATCAAGCCCGCAACCCAGGCATGTGCCCTTGACCAGAATTGAACCCAGGACTCTTCAGTCCACAGGCCGACACTCTATCCACTGAGCCAAACCAGCTAGGGGAATTTTTTAAACCTTAATCACTTCTTCAAAGTAACTTTTACCATGTAAAGTAACATAATCACAGGTTTCAGTGATAAGGAGATGGACATCATTTAGGGAGTGACATTATTTTGCCAACCATAGAATGATACAAATTTCAAGGTGACATCTTTCATATCTAGACTAATGAGAAATATTCATAGAACTCTGTGATAATGTCATCTCCTTTTCATTTGGAATAGATTAGATAGACAGATTGGAGGAAGATATTCAATTCAGTTCTATTCTTTGAATAGTCATTCAAAAGCAATGTTTTTACAACAGCCTCTCCACATTCATTTATGCTCATAAGGACTCTGTGGACACATGTTCTTATGTGTTCTCTTAAACATAATTCCTATTTATCTAATGCAATTGACTCTCCCAAGTTTAATATAACTGCTTAGTATTTCTCAAGTATTGCATAGGTCTATACTATAACAAGTAAATCAAGTGCAATTAAAAACTTACTAAAAGCTGCCACAAGGGCTCCTGAGTATAAATAATTAACAAAGTACACATAATCATAGAATTGTAATAATGGAAACAGCCAAATATATCATACTAGTGACTCAGTGAACGATTCATGCACATTGAAAGGAAATTAATTAGAAAGTGGCCGGTGGGGTGGGGCTGAGCGAGAAGGGCCAGACACACCCTGGAGCCAACCTCCCAGGGTCCCTCCCTGGTGTCTGCAGAATGAGCAGGAGTCCCTCCAGGAGGTGGGGTCCTTCATTGGCCTAGCTTGCGGGGATTAGACAGAAACTAGCTCTCCGACATCCCTCGTGGGGTCCCAGAGTGCAAGAGGGCACTCTGCAAAGTTGCTGTCATATAGGGAGTGGAACGCAAATGCAAGTGTCCAGTAAACCAGATTCCAGGCCAACAGTGCAGCAGCAACAACATAACCCATGGCTGAAGGTGGAATCACATTGCCCCACGAGGAATTGGGCTCCCTCCTCTCTGGTTTTGGTGTGCGTCACCCAAGAACCGCCGCTGCCAAGTCACTGTAGCTCGGCAGCTCCTGTGTTGAGTGTTTGCCCCCTGGTGGTCAGTGTGGGTCATAGTGACTGGTCGGACAGTGGGAGGGACACTTAGCATATTAGCCTTTTATATATATAGATTTATACAAGTATAAAAGAAAAACAAAGCATAGAGAGGTAGAAATAGCTTTCATGGAAAGATAATGAATTTGTTTTGCGATATGATGTATATGAGGTGCCTAAATAATATTCCATTGGATTTATGTTACTAGCAGATGGACAGTCCTTTGGTTGATCTCTCCCCCTTACCCCCACCCTCCCCTACCTTCCCTCTGAGGTTTCAGCATCTGATCAATGCTTCTCTGTCTCTGGATCTGTTTTTGTCTAAATGACAGTTACTTTTAAAAATAAAAATTCAAAACAGCTCTCAGCATTGTACTGACCATGTCTTGATCAGAACATTTTGTTAATCGCCTCTAACTTTAAGAAATATTAGATGAACTAATAATCTTCAAACAATGCTTGGATTCATGAGTCTCTTTTCTTTTAGATACTCTGTTGATCGGCACACTGATATGGACCGGATTTTCAGTATCCACCCAGAAAATGGCTCTATTTTCACTTTAAAACCCCTTGACCGGGAATCATCTCCATGGCACAACATCACCATTATAGCCACAGAAATAAGTGAGTTGAGCATGCATCCAATTTAACACAGTATTTTCACCAAAGTAGTAAAATAATGGCATTAAATAAACTTTTTCTGGAGGGGAATGATTTCATCATTAGAAATTTCTTAGAGAAATGATTTAGAATGCCTAGATTTTATACTTGTTTTAATGATTATCAAATATTCATCTATTTTAAACTTGATTTTCTGCATACCTTACTACAAGATAGAAATATAATCTAACATCATAAACAGTCTAAGAAAATGATCTCTTACAAATAATGGCTTATTATCAATCATATTCTCCTATTTTTATCATATTTTCCATCTGGACCATGTAAGAAAGCTGAGATATCCATCAGCAGTCCAATCAAGTAGTGAACACCACAGAAAAGATCTGTTGCTAAGTTACAAATAGCAAGAGTGGTGTCACCGCTTCTCTGTGAATGAGACTGAAATCTTATATATGTTCTTGTTGCAGATAACTCAAAACAAAGTAGCCACGTTCCTGTCTTCATCAGAATTCTAGATATAAATGACCATGCTCCGGAATTTGCCATGTACTATGAAACATTTGTTTGTGAAAATGCAAAACCTGGGCAGGTAAACAAAGTTGTTATAAACTTTAAAAATACTGTTTCCTCTTCACAAAAGCAGATGACTTTGCATTACTTGCACAAGTTTTTTTTTTTTCATGCAATCTATTGTCAGCCCTTCTTGTCACATTTTTATCTCCTTTTTCCAAAAATGTCACAGTGATCTGAAAAAGATGACTCTTAAAATTGTTTTTATTATGGACTCCATGCCAAAATAAGAAAATGTAATATATTTTAAGCTACTGATATGTATTCTCTCTAAAATATGCTTAAACAGTGGTCCATCTAATTTAAAAATCTCAGAGTCATATAATCAAAGGACCAATGTTGTTTATGATTAAAAATATTACTAAATTTTAAATATTGTTCAGCTGTTCTGCAACCGGATATTGAGCAAGAATATTAAGACTCATGTACATTTTTTCTGTGTAACGCTCTAGTCTACTAAAGAGAAACATAGGGTTCAGTTTGTATTAATAATCATGCACTTTGAGAACCATTACATAAAAAATACATAAGGCTACATGTCACTCTGTCAAAACGAAAGAAATTATGGTTAACATCAAAGTATAGAGGAAAACTATTGGACTAGTGAGTACCTAGAATAGGATGTTACCTGGAGGTGGTGCAACTGTTTATTTTTGTAGAGGAGATATTTGAAAATAAGAATAATTAAATGACTGTGATTTCAAATCGCACAGATGGCATGCCCAGTACTAGAAAAACAGGCACCCCGATGTGTAGCTTAGTGACTTTTCCACCATACAGTGCTCAGTGGAACTTCTGTGCCCAATCTGTCCTTTGCTGCTCTAATCAGGCACTCCAGCACAGCCCTGTCTTACAGGGAGCATAGCTAAGAAGTTCTGTACTTTCTCCACTTTGACATTGATTTTACAGAACTGTGGAATCATTTATTTGTATTATATCGTTTTAAACTTTTCAAATACCATTAAAAAAAAGCTAAATATAATCGTTGATGAACAAGAATAGATTGATCTAGAGACAAATGGTAGGGGTGGGGGGTTAGAGAGCAACCAAAGGACATGTATGCATGCATATTAGCACAACCAATGGACACAGACACTGGGGCGGTGGGGGCTTGCCCTGGCTGGGAAGGGATGGGGGAGCGGGTCAATTGGGGAAAAAGGAGACATATGTAAAACTTTAGACAATAAAAAAAAAAGAATACTTAAAAAAAAGAAAGCTAAATAATTTGAATAAAATAGGCAGTAGGATTATAGTGATGGTGCCCCATAGCTTTAAAATGTTTTGACTTCTGATATTATATGACCTACTGCTCATTTTCCAAAACTATATTAATAGTGTTTTTAGTCTATAGAAGGTGGTTATACTAAGCACTTACTTTTTTTTTTTTTAATGCATCTGTTCTCTGCCTTTGAAACCACCATTATGTAGTGTAGACAACAGATTGGTAACCAATTAATAACAAAAGAGACTGGTGCTTTCTAAAAATGTTCAAAGTGGATTGAGTTGGACTGATCACATTTTTCTTTAAGGTTGGGCACTGCACTGGCCTGGAATCAGACAACAATGCATAGAGATGCCCTGTTAACGAATACTTGATGGAGACTTTATTCTTAACTGAATCAGCTGCATGAGCGAGAACCATAGAAAAACCTTGGCATAATTTTCTGAAGATTGTATATTTTTTTGTTTCTTTAATTTCAGTGATATATTTAAAGCACAAACACTTATTAAAAAATGCCTGGTGATAACAAGAGCTGCTTTTTGTTGGGCTTTATTTTAATGCCTTTTGTTGTAGTTGATTCAGACTGTCAGCGTCATGGACAAAGATGACCCTCCCCGAGGCCACAAATTCTTCTTTGAACCAGTGCCCGAGTTTCCCCTCAATCCAAACTTCACCATTGTCGATAACAAAGGTACAGAGCACTTTTGAAAACAGAACATTATGAGACCTAAAGATGCAAAATTAAAAACTGATCTGACTTATTTTCTCTCCACCTTTTACTCCCCCGCAGATAACACAGCAGGGATCATGACTCGAAAAGATGGGTACAGCCGCCACAAAATGAGCACCTACCTACTCCCCATTTTAATCTTTGACAACGATTATCCGATTCAAAGCAGCACTGGCACACTCACCATCCGGGTGTGCGCCTGTGACCAGCAAGGAAACATGCAGTCGTGCAGCGCGCAGGCCTTGGTCCTGGCCGCGGGCCTGAGCACCGGGGCCCTGGTGGCCATCCTGCTCTGTGTCATCATACTGCTCGGTAAAGCTGCGCCCCCAGGCTATCCAACTCCCACAGTTCTCTCCTCATTGCCCAGTGAGCCTGCCCTGAAACGCACCCTCCTCTATAGCTGAAGATCGAATATTTTAATTTTTTCTTTAATTGTCCTTTCAAGTAGAAAAGAAAAGGAGTGTCTGTGGGGATAGGTCTAGCTTTCTATAGATCAAAAACAAGGATAAAATAGCTAATGGTATATTATATTTATTGGTTCTTGTATCTTATACTGTTTAGTGCTAAACAGAGTCAGTGTCCTAATGAGTTTCAATATAAGAATTGATTAAATCAGCGGTTCTCAACCTGTGGGTCGTGACCCCTTTTGGGGTCGAACAACCCTTTCACAGGGGTCGCCTAAGACCATTGGAAAACACATATATAATTACATATTGTTTTTGTGATTAATCACTATGCTTTAATTATGTTCAATTTGAAACTATGAAATTGGGGGTCACCACAACATGAGGAACTGTATTAAAGGGTCATGGCATTAGGAAGGTTGAGAACCACTGGATTAAATTGTTATATCAACTCTGTAAAATAAATACTTGTATTCTTCTACAGGAAGGTTAAATCACTTACACAAAGTCATTCATTTAGAAACTGTTTTAACCACCATTAAAAAGCCAGGTTATTTGAATTCAGAATTCTCATTTCTAACCATTACAAATGGTTAGAACCAAAGAGTGCCCTTACGAATAACATTACTAACAAATACTAAGTTATGCATATCAGACAGCAAAGGTATTTAAGTTGTCACAATAAGATAATTTTTTTCCAAAAAATGTATTACATGTTGTTGAAATACACCAACTTAAAAGTTTATGTTCATTTTTAAAAATATCACTATGGAATATCTAGTCCTGCAAAGTTTTCTAAATAAAGTCATACTTCCAATATCAAATGTTTTATTTGAGCATGCCCTAACAGGACAACGATTTAATTCAATTAAACAGTTGTTCCACTGTAAAACATTACCCCAAAATTGTTTCCAACAAATATTCATCCAAAATGCTTGTGCTTAGGGCAGGATAGCTAGCCAAATTTATGTTCCAGTGCCCATATGTGCTGGCTCCTTTTCATTGCAAATCCTTTCAAACTATCTGGATGAAATCCCTTTGGCCAGATATCCTTGCAGGACTTCAGTGGGGGATTGATGAAAGTGAAGGGAAACCATTATATTTCAGTTAAAATTATCCCACTATTTAGAAAAACAGTTTTTCAGGGTGTTAGAACATACACACTACTACCATCTCCATCAGCCTTTGCATCTCCACCTGCTGCTAGATAGTTCAGCTCTTCTGGAAACTATTTTTTGTATCCCCCATGGAGATGACATGTTGGCTTACCCTTTGAGCAAAGTGCTACTTTTATGCTTTTCATGTTGTTTTATTTGTTCAGATAGTTCTACTTCCCCAGTTAAGAACATGGAACCATGTATATTTCAAACTTGATTTTTTTATTCTTATGTTAATACTAGAGGCCCAATGCACAAAGATTCGTGCAAGAATGGGCCTTCCTCCCTCTGGCTGCCGGCACCGCCTTTTGCTCGCCCGGACCTGCCTTTCTGCCTTTTGCTCAGGCCTGGAGCTGCCTTTCTACCTTCCCACACTGCCCAGAAGCCAGGAGCGGCTGGGGCGGTGTGGAACACCTATGTCGTCACCATGGTGACTATGCAAGCTTTCCGCCCTGCCCCCGGCCGCTCGGTGCCTGCGTATGCAAATTAACCCACCAGCTTTGTTGGGTTAATTTGCATACTCACTCCTGATTGGCTGGTGGGCATCACGAAGGTACAGTCAATTTGCATCTTTCTATTTTATTAGTGTAGATAATACACAGACATACATAAAGACATGCATGCATACGAGGGGGAATAAAAGCACCCCCCAAGTAAGTTTAGATATTACAGCATTATCAAGCTGAACACCAGGGCCCTGGTTGCCATCCTGCTCTGTGTCATCATACGGCTCAAATTAAACTGCCTCATAGTTTCCTCTGCAGAAATCCCTGAAACTTCTTCCATTTTGAAAAGCTGGCCACCTTTCTTTCCTGAGCAATATACTAGTAGACAGCACACTCTTGTGCTCGCCTTCCCAACTTATTGCCTAAATGTGGAGTGATTTTTTTTTATTATTTTAGTAAAAAGTGGTTAGAACCAGATCCTAAAACCTCAGAAGGTTTCATTATCCATGTTCCAATGCAGTGTTGCTGCTGTTTTGAGGTTGTATACAGACAGCTGGACAGAGTTACTACACTATAGTTAAGAGTCTCCTCTTTGCAACAGTGATATAGCCTGGACAAAGGTATTTTAGACATACCCTGTTACAGTTGGAAGAAAGGCATTTCTTAGTTTATATCCATGTTGCAAGGCTAAGTAGGGGATAAACATCTAAAGCCAGTTTGTTTGTTTGTTTGTTTTAATCTTTTTAGTTCCAAGGACACCTTTGGCAGTCAGGTAAAGCTTATAGATCTATTTAGAATAATAATTTAAATTTATAGAAATGGAAAATATAAGACAAAACACATATATTTGTCAATTGAACAAAAAACAGCAAAATGTACTTGATTATTGTTATATTGCCTTGTGGTACAAGTCTAATGATCATTTGAGATATGTTGTAAATATAATGCAATATAAAATAAGTTATTTCTACTGATTTAATAGTCACAGATACTGTTAGTATCACTATAGATTATGCTAAAATTCATAATAGAAAGAAATGCTAAATTCCAGTTATAGTTTAGTGAAAATAATGATACATTTTTTCTGTTCCTAATCTTAGCTTCCCTGCATTCCATCCACATACCCCAGCTTAGTAGCCTCAGTCTAGGGCGAAAAGCAGATACTTGTGACCTGGCAGAGGACAAAACACTCAGAATAGGTCCCAAGGAGCATTGTTGAGAATCAGCAAACATTACATTAGCTAATAGACCTTTCAAATAATTTGACTATATCGTTGTGCTTTTATTTATAAAAAGTAGAAAATTATAAATTAATGCATTGAATATTAAGTTTAGAAAGAACCTTTTTTCCTACTGCACAGTTCACTAGAGTACAGTTATGTCTCATTTTTACTGAACAGTCTCCAAGATGATTCCGGATGTAGCTGAGCACTTAAAGCCCATTCTGTGGAGGTTAACTAAAGATACTTCTAATGATTTTAAAAAAAAATTCTTTCTCCCAATTAGTAGGAGCTGCGGAATGTGTGTTGGCTAATATGACGATAGCATTGCTCAGGTTTTTAAGGAGTTATAAAGGCCTCAAGAGCCAATGTGAAGAATGATCTCAATGTAAATGAGTGCCCTTTGTACAATCTTGAAAAAAAGATTGAGAAAAAATAATAATAAACTATTTTGAGGCAAAATTTCCTTGTTTTTCAGTGACACATGAATAGTATTGACAAAACATTTAGCTGCCCTAAAGTAAATGACTCATTTGTTATTTTTTCAGGCAATTTGTAAATGTGCTTTTGGGAAATTTTTATTTTTCTTAATTTTTCATTATGTATAAAATAAGCGATGTGGTCCATTTTCAATAGAAAATTTATATTTGCAAACAATATGTTTTTTCTTGTTTTTTAAATGTATTTTAATTACATAATGTATTTATTTTACATTTGTTCATTAAAACAAGTATATATTAAATTAAGTAATATAATAAAAAATAAGAAAGTATAACATATGTGGGAATATTTACAGTTAACTTGATACTATAGGTATATATAGGTAAATGCATAGGTAATGATATAGGTAATAAACAAAAACAATGCAGAGATTACAAGTAGTACAATTAACATTTTCACCAAAAAGCTTGACTGCAACTGTGAAAGTCAAGGAAGTCCTCAGTAACCAGATATTATCTGAGACATCTTGTAAGATGAGTATAAGCTTAAAATGTGTTTGTATTTTATATTGTAAATATAAAATACAATAATGTGTTATATTTCAGATCTTAAGCAGGCTTTCAAAACCAGATCAATAAAGGAGTTTAAAAAAACATATATGAACTATGGGAAGGAATGAGATCGGTAGCATATCCATATTTATGTGTATATATATGTTGTATATCTGTTATATGTTATATATATGCTGTATATATTTATGCATACATATACCTCTGTATTATATAGACATGTAACAGATGTATAGAATGCACATATATGCATATATGAGCATATATGAATAATGTTTTACATATATTCCCTTGAGTTATTAAGAAAATATTAAATTGGTGTTCAGTTTTTCTTGGCATAATAATTACTGTAGCTTTAAATTTTTAGTATATTTAAACACACTATCATTTTGGAGGAATGAAATATTAAATATTTACAGTTGGATAAATGCATTAGCTGTAATTGAATAAAGCTTTTTCAATATCAGGGCTCCATAGAAGAGTGAATATTGAAAGTAGATTAATGAAACTATAATATTTACTTCTTTATCATTTCAGTGTATCTAGTCATTGGCCCAAAGACCCTATATTTGCCTATGGTACTTATTTTTTTAATCCAATCTTAGCACTTCACACACCACACAAACGTCATTCACAGAAGTATGCTATATTTAATTTAAATCTGAATTATGGATCTCACTATATATATTCTCTCTCTCTCTCTCTCTCTCTCTCTCTCTCTCTCTCGCTCTCTCTCTCTCTCCCTCTCATTAAATAGTTTTAGTTGTGCTGTTTGCTGCATTGAAGAGGCAGCGGAAAAAGGAACCTCTGATCATTTCAAAGGACGATGTCCGGGACAACATCGTGACCTACAATGACGAAGGCGGCGGGGAAGAAGACACTCAAGCTTTCGATATTGGCACGTTAAGGAACCCAGAAGCAAGAGAAGACAGTAAACTCAGAAGGGATGTAATGCCAGAAGCGATTTTTCAGATCAGGAGGACTGTGCCTCTGTGGGAAAATATTGATGTACAAGATTTTATCCATCGAAGATTAAAAGAAAATGACTCAGACCCCAGCGCACCTCCTTACGATTCACTGGCTACGTACGCCTATGAAGGGAATGACTCCATAGCAGACTCACTCAGCTCTTTAGAATCGCTCACGGCAGATTGTAACCAAGATTATGATTACCTCAGCGACTGGGGACCTCGCTTTAAAAAACTGGCCGATATGTATGGGGGTGATGAGAGTGACCGAGAATAGAGTATTGTATGACTTGACCCATGTTAGTGGAAGTACTCTGTGTTACTGGATTGAGTGGCCTGTATTCTCTTCCTTGAAGGAACATTTAAAAAAAATCAAAATTACAAACAATACGTAGGTGTTGTCTTAGTAAGGGTTTGCTTAATCAGTAAGTTTCTGTGAATGAATATGAATGACATAGATTTTTTTTAAAGTAATAATATAATAACCAGTTCACCCTCTTTGCCTAACAATCTACGAAGGAAAGTATATCACATCAATAATCAACAAAAATATATAAAGGCTTTTTGTGCCTTTCCTTAGATATAATAACTTTATAAATGTTTTCTTAACCGACTTAAAGTCACCTTTACTATTAAATGAATCATTGTGCAACTGCTTTGTAAATTAAAATGGAAAAACATATCCCTAAAGAAATAGGAATGACTATTACTGACATATTTATTTAGTTGAAGAATGTATTGGTGTTAATTTATGCATATTTTTATAAATGTATATTTATATTTTTGTATTTTTATGAAATAAACTAGTATTTATAAAAATAAATTTCATTTTATGTAATTCTTAGAAGCTGTTCTGATTTCACTTATAATAGAAAATGTTTACATATTTAAAGCTAAAACATGATTTACTCAGGGAAAAGCAGTTAGCTATGTTATTATATGTGATTTGGAACTATGAATGAGCATTAGTATAAATTGTGAAAATCTATTTTGACCATTTAAAAATGGACAAGTGTTTATTGAGCCACTGGTACCTACCCATCAATAGGATATGAGACACATTTGGAATATAAAATATAAATATAATTGTGAATGATTAACTTTGTTTCTACAGTTCTTTACTATGGAATCAACCAGTGAATTTGCAGAGTAATTCTGTCAGTATTGTTATGTAGATGAAGAAAAATATCTGAAGCACTCTTCCTCCATCAATAGTAGTTTTCAGAATGAGAGATAATAGTTCCGATTTTTTTCTTCATGATTAGACAATTCATGGAATATAACTTGGGTAACATTTAAAGTATGTGTCAATAAACTAGAGAAGTTTTTTAATTGATCCTTTTATTGAGAAGTTGCAAAGTCATTGTATTTGAGTAAATCTTGGAAGAACTAGTGACATGTAGACTGAACTCAAGAAATCTTAAGGAATATGAAATTTTACTAATTATTGGATTGTCCAGAAAATAGAACATAGACCATCCTCACACATAGGAAAGAAGGAAGAGATGGAGAATTGTGCATAATAATTATTTGTAATTATTGAAAGAATGACATGAAAACTTGCCCTGGTTTGGCCTGGAGAATAAAACCTAATCAAAATGATAGAAATTTCACAGGGAGATCACTTCTTATTCATTTTCTGAGGAAATAATTATCCTTTTGTTTTTCTTTTATTACTTATTCTTTAAGGAGAAAAATGTCATGCGCAGAGTAATTCCTAGGTGAAATTTATACAGAAATTTAACATCAAACAGTCTGTTACCAAGACCTTTAAATAGAATATTCCTACTAAATCATAAAGAGGCACTTTTGTGTTCTGTTATGTTACTGTATAGTAAAATTTTTGAAAACTAAGACTATTTTTAATACTTTTATGACCAATAGCTAACACATATTGAAGATTTAATGTAATGCAAAAAAGAAAACATATTGGGCATTTAAGAATTATTTGTGTGTTTTTTTCTAATCGTAGAATGTCTCAGAAAACAGAAAGTTTTTAGTTTTAGTTTAGAAAGTCTTAGTTTTTACCTAAGAAAGTAATTCCTTCCCCCACTGCTAGAGCTCTTTCAGAATGAATCAAATATTTGAGGAAGAACCATGGTAGTCAGAAAAAATGGATTATATATCTATTAATACCTCTTATAATCCCTTAATTCTATAATCACTAGAGGGATAAGTGAAAATAAGTAAACAGATTCTAAGGAGGCCTATAATGACTACATATATAATATTTGGTTGATAAAGAAGAAATGATGTCAAGTCAGAAATGGAGAAATTGACAGTTACATCCTTTGCCTGTTTGGTTTTGCCATGCTTTAAATACTGAACATACCACAGAAAACCAAGCTGCCTACAAGTTTATGTCTATAATTGCTTTGATAAAATAATATTTTACCAGATATTAGATAGAATTTTTAATCTCCATTTTGAAAACTGTTAATTTGACTACCATTTTTCAATCCAATAATGAAGTTAGATTCACAGTTCTCCCTTTTCTTGATCTGGAAATGACTGATATACTGAATCTTTATTGGGACAGAGGAAAGATGTTTCATATTTAGTAGGTATATTTACTAATTATTTTGCTATTAATTAGATCTAATTTTATCAATAAAATTACCAGATCTAGGTAGTATTAATACTTCCTATAATTTTCCAATAATGTAGGGAATTCCTATTGTGGGAAATATATAACTCTAAGAATAAATATAGGTTGATAATAGTTTATATGAAACAGAAACACCTACTCTTCAAGTCTCTCTGGTCAAACATCAAAGCACAGACAATGGGTCTTATTTGACTTGCTATGTTTGTTGTTGTTTGACAAAATAGTGTTAAAAACTGGGGCTGAAAAAGCACCATGTTATTGCCAGAATTTTACCTCTAAATAAATCCCTCTGGATTTTTTTTGAAAAATCTATTAGTGAGCTAAAGCCATTTTTCCCTTATATTTCTGTCACTCAGTTAATTTCATAAATTGCCAGCTCATGTGTGACAGTGTTCTTTTAGGTAGTTATTGTTGTTTCTAAACATATAATTATCTAATTTGTATAGCAGTCATTTTCAATAATATATTATGAATGACTTTCACAAATATGTGGCTTTGTTTTGACAATAATTAATTTTAATATTATCAAAGTTAACTATGCTACGGTTTATGACTTCCCTGCTATTATTTGCTTGGTTTTCTATGTGCCCGTATTATTAATTCGGCTCCAAACACTTTGTCAATCATCAAATTTTCTCTCAAGATTCTCAAGCACAAAAAAAAGGAGTGAACCAATTCCATCTCCTTGAAGAAATCGTTTCTTGTCAATGAACCGCTCCAGTGGGATGGACTAATTGCCCTCTATTCTAGGTGCATACTGGCGCCTCCTCCCTCGGTCACCCTGGCCATTCCCTGGATCTCTCCTTCAGAGTTAGAGTCCTGAGTCCCATAGCTCATGGCAAGCACTTTCCATTTGCTTCCCTTGTTCCCCCTCCCCATTATATTGAACCTAATTTGATCTACATATCTCCCAAATGATATTGCTTATCTGTGTCTAATATAATAGTTTCATTATGTTTTAAACAAAAAATATTCCTTAGTAATCAATCCATTTATTTTTATTTTTGCTCTAGATGTATTTGTTACCCTGAAGTTTCATTAGTATTTCTGAAGTGTTTAACTTCTTAGTGACCAGAAATTTATCTTTTAGACAATTAATTGTTTAATTTTTATGACCTGCCTGCTCCTCATAGGCATTAGGCATTTGAGTTTGTAAGTCCTATTATACAACACTGGCCAGAACTCTAAAAATTTATGAATGCTATTATTAATAAATCTATTTTTATTTTTAATTACTATGTTTAGTATATAATTATTACTGATACTAATCACTTCATACATATGGGTTATAAGAAAATATATTTTTAAGTGATCATATTCTTGAGAGGAATGTAAACATTCAGATCAGCTTTTGCCTGTTTCACTATACCCATTCAATACTACTTTTCAGTGTATAGTATCCTAGAAAATTTATTTACTACCTTTTGTATATTTGAAAATGCATATCTCGCATTCACTTGATAATCAACTACATTATTTATATGATAGCAATTAAAAACAAATCAAGTATACAATGCTTATATGTTTATTAGAATTAAAATTATAATTACCAGAGGATGCAACATTTATAGCCACTCTTTAATACTTACTTTATATGAATGCCTCAGTTGTGTGATATATTTCAAAATTTATTTTTCATAGAAAATATTGGTACTTTAGTCTATTCAGTACAGGAATAATATACTAAGAAAAGTATGATTTTAATAAAAAGTATTGTTTTGCATTATATACTATAATTCAAATTATAACTTACTATAATTATACTAGAGGCCCAGTGCATGAAATTCATGCATGGGGGGGTCTCCCCCAGCCTGGCCTGCACCCTCTCTAATCCAGGACCCCTCCAGGGGATGTTGGAGAGCCCATTTCAGCCTAATCCCCGCAGGCCAGGCCTAGGGACCCCACTGGTGCACGAATCAGTGGCAAACCTTCTTAGATACCCAGGACCCAGGCCCGCTTTGCCTGGGCTGGCTGTAGCCACAGGCACCCGGGACCACTGGGCGGGCGGCTGTCTCTCTCCCGGGCTGCAGGTGCGGCTGTAGCCACAGGCACCCGGGACCGCAGGGGGGGCGGCTTGTCCCTCTCCCGGGCTGTAGCCTGGCTGGTCCCCGTTCCTCTTTCATGAGTGTCTGAGCCATTATAGCGTGACAGCGTGATGGTGTGATAACCATTTGCATATTAGCTCTTTATTATATAGGAACTTATAATTATTCAGTATATTATATCAACAAATATATTTTATTGAAAAGATTTTATATAAGTTAATGATTAATTGCTTTATTAACTTTGTAAAATCCTTATTAAATGCTAAAATGTGTGAGAGGCTAGTTGAAAAAAATAGTATAATGCTGAACCCATTTCTTTTAAGAGTTTAGAATTTAGTTCAATAGATAAAAGAAAAAAACAAGTAACTAAATGGTAAAGTGGCATCTGATTAGGGCTTTGAAATTATATTAAGGTTAAAAAGGTAAGAAATATTTTTGGCTTCACATGTGTTTTACAATTATATCTTTTAAAACTAGATGAGCCCTGGCCAGGTAGCTCAGCTGTATGGAGCATAATCCTGATATCCCAGGTCAGGGTACATACAAGAACAACCAATGAATACATAGGTAAGTAGAACAACAAATAGATGTTTCTCTCTTTCTTGTTTTTCTCTTTCTCTCACCTTCTTTCTCTCTCTCCCCGCTTCTCTGTCTAAATCAATCAATAAATTTTTTTAAAAATGAATGTGAATTATTATATCTAGTAAAAATAAATCATATTCAAATAAAATATGGTAAGAAAATATTCTTACTTAAACTCAGCCAATTTTAATATTAAAATTTGAGGCCAATGAATAAAATGTATGACTTTTTTGGTTATGTGCACTCAATTAAATCAAAGTGTAGCTAGGACCAGGGAGGCATTTTGATGGTCTTCCCATCTGTCCCCTACCAGCACTTTCTCCTGTGTGTTTTTTAATTTGTCAAAAAGCAAACATTTTATCAAGTGCTGAGATAACTTTTCAGTGATTGAAAACTTTATCTATTGCCAAAGGTAAAATTAGGAAAACATTGCATTAAACAGAAGTTCATATATTGATTCCCAGTCATTGATTGCATCTATTTAATAATATATAGTTTTAAAATGTAGAGGATTGTGCATTCATGTTATCTGAATGTATTTTTGTACTCAGATTTTAATTTTTATAGAAAAAAACATACTTTGAATTACAACTTAGCCAATCAATGAGAATAAACTATTTGTGAAGCTTACAGTATTCTAAATATTCCCCTTGTTTTCCTGTTTAATGGTAGATTCCTACATTGGTAGCATCATACTATTACATTGCCTAACTTATAAAAATGTAGCTAACACATTCACATGTGTTTTAGTTTCAGAAATGTTGATGTATTTGCTAAATGATATATAACATCTTATCAAGAAATAATTAAGTAATATGGTTGAATTCTTACTTAGGTATTATTTATTGAGTTATAATAACCTAATGAAATGATGGAAATTTTGATCTTGTGCCACTAAATAAGATGATATATTTGCTCTGAATAGAAGTGTTGATCTAAGCATTGGCTAATAAAATAGCAGGGAAGTTATTTCCATTTCATGGTGTGTAAAATTAATTTCTTAACCTTCCAGCTATAATGAAAGATCATATTATGCATTTTTCATTATTAATCTACTCTTCATACTTATTATGAAATTATATTAAACATTCTCAACCAACCTTTACTCATTAAAACTTTAATGCAATAACCATCAGTTTTACTCACTGAATAACAAATAATTTAGGAGCAATGTTAAAATATATTTAAATGTAAGTTTGTTAAATAAAATGGTGATCTGAATTAAATTCAGAAAATATTTTATTTAAAATTCTACTTCAATGCAGTTGAAACTAATAGAACTAAACTGCTTGCTTTTAGCTTATACATGACAAATTAATTAATTAGCATATTTATTGTTATTTTCAGCTGCTTATCAAAATATGTTCCATTTATTCTCTAAATACTGTATTCATCTTCCTTTTACAAATATATATCCATGCCCCTGTCAATATAAGTCTATTAATAAAATAATGCAGTGTTTCAAAAGAAAGATAAACAAACACTACTTAATTTTAGGCATCTATTTTTTATAAATTTCTGCATATGTGGCAAAAACACCTTTGAGAATTAGGATCACAGATGTGAACTTAAGATTAAGAGGAAATTCTGTTCATCTTTGAGAGAAAAAATCCTTTTACAAATTTTTATGAAGAGTCCAAGAGGAAAAGCAGTAAATGTAAGTGATCAAAAAGAAGAGCCCCAAGCTAAAATTTATGTTACAAATCTCAAAGGGTAGTTGCAATTTCAATATTTTTTAAAAGTAGAATTATTTTATGAGGAAAAAAGGAGAAAGTTCATCTTTAGTCTTCTTTGATTTATGAGGAAGAGGATATAACCTCATTAAAATTTAATTTAAAATTAAATCCGAAAGAGAATAAAATCAACCATACAAACAAGTTAAGTTCTAATCCACTGAGAGCAAAATGATAATGATTTAAGGACTAATATGCTCATATAAAAGTTCTAATGTGCTCTTATAGTATTCATCATATTTTGAGACAATGTCCTTTATAAATACGAAGCCTTGCAATGAATATTGACAGAAGAAGAAAACACACACACACACACACACACACACACAAAAACAAAAACAAAAAAACAAAAAAAAACAACAACAACAAAACGAAGGACATGTACCCTTCCATGAATTATGGTTTTTATCATACATAAATAATTTTTTTAACCATTTCCACTTGTAGAGTTGCCATGTGAAATGAAGGACATGTACTCTTCCATGAATTATGGTGTTTATCATACATAAATAATTTTTGTAACCATTTCCACTTGTAGAGTTGCCATGTGTTCAATTTCATTAGTTTATTCAGAAATATAAGGGGGGGGGGG
>NW_005366834.1:1192539-1198709 GCF_000412655.1 Myotis brandtii
GCACAGTTATCTGTATAGAAAGCAATACAATAATTAATAAATAATAAAGGAATAAAATATTTCACATATTCACAATTGTCAACTTACTTTTACCCCACTTTGTACATAACCAAAGGAGAAATCTTCAATTTGGAAACTGTTTGTAACAGAAAAGAACATGCATATGCATAAAATGTGATTTTATCAAGCACATTGGTACAAAATGAATTCTGAAATAAAAATACTAGTAAAACTTCTTAGACAGTTATTTCCTTGGAACAAATATAAGATTTCCAGTGGGAAAAGAACCAAGTCTATACAAACAAAAATTTCATCAAATACTGTCAAGGCTGTTATGCTAAAATCCTTGCCATATAAAAATGTAGACAATCGTATGGACACAATGTTTAATGGCTTTGTCTCCTACAAGTGACAAATAAAGGTTCAGAAATAAAGTTTGAAATAGGGTCCCTGGTCAGCATCTGCGGGTAGCGAAATCTGCTTAATACCATACCATGGCAAGGAGAGGGAAGCACTGATATTTTTACTTCTCTCTCCTTTTGCCCCTTTATTTACTTCAGGTGCATTCCATGGGCTAAACCCTATGGGAAACTAAAAATAAGAAAGACCTGTGATACAGTGTACAGATATTAGCATCCTGTAGTACAGAACAGAGCAACACTGAACAGAACAGAGAAGCTTGGAACACTGATCTGGTGAGGCAACAAAAAAACAGTCATCAGGTTTTTCTATTATAAGACCTTAGCATAAGTCTCATTCAACATCCATAACACTCTGAACATATAAAGCAAATGCTTCCTGACAAGCTTTATGTCTATGATGCATATATTCCTATTGAAAACACTACGCGGGCATTATCATTGTTATCCCTATTTCACAGTTGAGGAAACCAGAATATGTAGAGATATTTTTTCCCAAGGTCACACAGGTAAAAGGAAGAGTGAGGATTCAAAAACATATTCTGGATCCAGAACATATTTTTTGATCACTTCTCTGCCTTACCTCCAAAAGATTCTATAAGTATCGTTACTGGAGAAATAAACAATGCTGGCAGCCCTTCAAACCCAGAGCTAAAAAGCATCAATGAAATTAGTAGGCATACATTAAAGCAGATTTTTCAAAGGAACCTGAATATCTAGAGGTGCATAGACTACTTCCCTATCTGTTTCCACAAACTTTGAGCACTCAGCGAGGAGCCAACTCCATGCACATGCTCAGTCAGATTGGAAGAGACAGTCATGCTCATTCTACCCGTGGAGTGTGAATACAAATTCTGTCCTAAAACCTGGAAACAAACTCAAACACAGTGCTTTGTACAAACAACAACAACATCAAAAACAACCTGGTTTAATACAGACCTTGTAGCTCTTCCATCAGCAGATCACTCAGTTGACTGAAAGACATCTCCTAAGAATCTCTGAACAAGCTAAATGACTGTGTCAATTCTTTCCAAAAGACCCAACCCCAGTACTCATTCTTATAACTCACAGCAGACAGTGTCTTCTACCAACTGTGATTTGCTTCAGAGGCTTTAAAATTATCATATCAATTATAAATCAAAGAATAATTCTAATAAAACATTATTTCAAATTAATTTTGAAAGATATTATTACCAAAATAATCAATCTGTATAAATGCTAAGATTTCAATTTTCAAAAGAAATTTTAAAATATAATTTATTCTCAAGTCTATATGTCTGTGATGGAATTACAATTTTCTAGATCAGTGGCAACAACATTCTGACTAATCAAAAACACATAAGAATGAAAATAACCTACATGGGTAGAAGTCGATTATTATAAAACAGTCTGAAGGTCAAGCTATGATTATGCAATTATTCCATACTCCAAATATATATATACTACACCAAAACCAAAAAGATTACTAGACTTTAACATTATGCAATAACTTCTTGGTGTTAATAAACCTGTAAACATGGAAAGGCACTGGGTTCTTAAAGGTTGAGGTTAATAAATTCTCAGGAAATGTGATCTTTTTTATAATTTAGTTTGTTTTTGTACTTCATTCATCAATGCACTGTTTCAGTTGAATACATGAGAGAAAAGACTCCCATATGTCTAAAATAAGTGATTCCTAAGGGACATTTGTGAAGTTCAAAAGTCAAGTGTATCAATATCCTGGGTAATGTATACATTTCTTTGTTTTTCAAAACTTAATAAATTAGATCCCTCTAATATAAGCTTTAAGCTTCACTTTCATTCGTTTTCATTCATCTCCCCAACTAAAGTGGTAGCAACAGGAGAACACAAACCAAATCCTACTTATTCACTTATCCTTAGCACAAAGCACATGCAACACTCAGGAATTAGTTAATACATATCTGTTGGTTACCTGAATGAAGATATTTGGGATGAAGATGCCTTGTCTTCAAAGAGTAGAGCAGACTGGATGAACCTTACCTTATAGAAGTCAGAGGGTACTCAACATGATTCTATAAAGAGAAAATTAAATAAGAGATAGCAATCTTTCCAAAAGGGTTGTCTTAACTAAAAAGACTTATTGAATAATAATAATCAAGTCAAAGATTACTTGCTTGTCTTTTGTCAGTGAGATAATTAACAGAAAGACAGTGAGTGTAAAAGATTCTGTGAAGACCTTTCTCAGCAACTGTGCTTACAGGATTAGTAACCAATTTCTGAAAGAAGTATTGCTATTCTAGGGCATGATGGCAAAAAATAATTCATTTCAATGAAGAAGGTATTTGGAGGAGACCATGTTTCTGAGAGGTTCCTGAGTGGCAGCCCTGTTAAAAGTCTATTTTAAGGAAGAAAGACGTGAATAATTGATCACAGAGCAAATGGCTTACTTGATTTTATATCTAAAGAAAACTATTTCTTAAATCACTAGGATGAATCACCAGTTGGCATTCATTGCAGTAATATACTGAGAGCAGATGGAATATAAAGTGGTATAAAACATGACTGAGAAAACAAGCATTTTAAAAGTTAATGAAAGAAAAAAACAAGTGTAAAGTATTCCTAGTGAATGTTAATGTAATTATAGCACAAAGAGAATCCCTATAATTTCCATGATTATCCTAAGGGTAAGTAATAATAGTAGTAATAATAATATTAGTAAATATCATTTTTCTAAGCAGTATCTTAAGCATGTTAAGCATATCATATTACCTGATCCTAAAATAACACTTGAGAGGTGTGCTTTTATTAATGTTAGTTTGTTGATAAGATAAATAAGTCTCAGGGATTAAATAAACCATAGGGAGTAGAATATCCAGCATTCAAATTAAACAGATTCATCCCAATCTGTTAGTTCACAGACTCTATACTGTATCAATTACATTAAACCATACTTGGAGTACTAAGTTGTTGCATTTACAAATTATTAAATGATGTAAGAATATTTTGGTGTAATGCCTTGAGTTTTATTAACTCATAAAAGAATGCAGTGCTTACTAGCTACCGGGCACTTTGGGCATTAGAGAAACAACAAACAACAGTAAACAAAAGAGATAACATAAACTTTCTTTTTCTTTACTTTACCTCAAGGTACTTATTGTTTTAGTGTACAGTATTTAGTATTAGTTATTGAGCATTTACTATAGCTTTGCTACTATTTTAAAATCTTTAAAGCTATTAATTAATTTAATCTAATATTGAGGTAGAACTATTGTTACATGCATTTCTGATAGGAATAAATAAACACAAAGGTATTGAATAATTTGCTTAAGTTCCCACAGTTAATAAATAATAAAGCTGGAAATATTCCCCAGGCAATCAGTCTCTAAATTCTGTCCATGCAACCACTATATAATAAGCCAGGAATATTTTATCAGATAGCTTTCATTATGAGCTTCTAAACTGCTTATTTTAGTCAACCCCCAAATCTGCTTCATTAAGGATGGATTAAATAATAGAGTCTAAAGATGGAAAATCTTTTTGAATAAGTTAAATACCATGGCTTATAATAGGAGATAAGCCAGCTTTAAATATCAGCCAGAATTTGTAAAGATGGAGATCAGAAAGAAAGAGCCATACCTCTATGGAGCAGAACTGTCAGCCAACTGTAACACTAACCTGAATTTAGTGCCAAAAGAGAAAGAAGTCTTTTTTTTTAGTAACCAAATTATTGTTGTATCTCTCTGTTACAGACTAACTTTATCATGACAAAAAAGACAATTATTAAATAATTTAATTCAAATACACTCTTTAGAAAAAAAGCATAATTAACAGTACCCAAGAAATAGTGTATTTAGAGGAAAAAACTGAATTTAGCTTATGTATTAGATGTCTTCCAAATACAGAAGAGTAGCAATTTTAGATTAGTGAACAATTCCCAACTGTTATCTTTAGGAGAACTGGAATCCTCGTGCCATTTAGATAAAATATCCCATACTTAACAAGTTTTATCTGGACATTCGGCCAAGGCTATGTCTCAGCCTGTGTCATTTATATGAAGATCAGCATAAGGACTAGTGCTTTTACTGAGGTTTTCTTAGGACACTTTTTCATTTATAAATATTAAATGTCATTTATATCATTCTGATTTTGATTCAGACTAAGGGCACTCACTAAATTTGCCAAGCTGAGAAAAGAATTGAGATCAATTATTGTAGATACTTCCAATAGTCTGTTCTTGTTGTAAATTTGTTCACTATCAAAGGTATTTTTAAGCATAAGTATTTCATGAACAACTTGTAAGTTTTCAGCATTACATCAAATGAGATTTAAGGATATGAAAGTTGAGCATTATTAGTATTGACTTGTCTCTGCTTGTGGATGTTGCATACCCAGCAGGTAGTGCATACTTACTCCACGCCTTCCGGTAAGATGTAGTCGAGAGCTGCATTATGGCTTTGATGAGCATAAGAATGTTTGCTTTGGGGGTCCCGTATGCTCTAAAAAAATAAAATAAAATAATATTTTACTTCTTGACATAAAGATATTCAATTTGTTCTCTCTCTCTAGACATATAAAGATCAAACACAACAATTATCTCAAGCCTTGAAAAGATCAAGCTAAATGGATATGTGGATGATTGTTAATGGGCTCACTTTCATTTCTGCTGAGAGACTATACTGGCAGAAAGGGAAAGTAGAGAGGTTATAGTAAGGGCAAACTTATTTCCAAATACATAGGAGATATATGCTTATTTCTGAACACTAAAAGCCACAGTCATATTTTTCCTCCATCTGATTGGAATAAATTCATTCTTTTCCCATGTGGTGAATTTATCAGATGCCATGGTGAAATGATTGGCCCATAACATTTCAGAATGAAGGAATGGGAGCCAAAGGTAGAACCCCTTGAGGTTCATAGGAGTTTACAGCTACTTATTGAAGTAAAAGTTCCTGATGTATTCACTTAAGAAGATAAAGATATATTTCAAGTCCAGCTGAAAGAAAATCTTTCGCCAAAGCATGAAGAAGTTATTGCATAAATCAGCCCAAAATAATAATTTTTAATCTCATGTAAATTCAGCCTATATGCCTAGATCCAGGAACATTTTGAATAACATAATTTAAGGCAATTACCACCCCCCACCCCAAGGGAGTTGTGAAAATCTGTAATATTTCTTTTGATATCATCATAGGAAATTCTTATTTTATCCTTCTGAATTCTTAAATCTACATGATATATCAACTAAAACTGTATAATTTCTTGGGTACACTTGAATCAAAATTATCATAAAATACTTAAAGTTTTCAATGAATTCTACATTTGTCTTACCAGATGGCACATCTGGATAATTCGTACACATAAGGTAATTATTTATAAAGAGAATAACTGACATATTCCAGGAAAAAATAGAAACAAAGAATCTACACTAATAAAAGACAAACATGAAAATTGACCGTACCTTCGCTATGCCTTAAGCCATGCCCACCAGCCAATCAGAGCGACTATATGCAAATTAACCCAACCAAGATGGCGGCTGGCAGCCATGGAGCTGGAGTGAGCAGGAGGCTTGGTTGCCCCAATGATGGAGGAAGCAAAGCTTCCTGGCCAGCTCTGAGGTCCACTCAAAGTACCAAAGTTTCAATTATAGAAGGTAAATAAACCCCAGATACCTGCTATCAGCCGGCCATGGCCACGGAGCTGGAGTGAGCAGGAGGCTTCCCTCCCACCCAGCCTGGCCGGCTCTGAGCTCCACTCAAAGAAACAAAGTTTCAATTATAGAAGGTAAATAAA
>NW_005366834.1:1199343-1220773 GCF_000412655.1 Myotis brandtii
TGCACCAGGCCTCTATCCTATATAGTAAAAGGGTAATATGCAAACTAACCTTAACAGCAGAAAGACTGGGAATGACTGGTCACTATGACACACACTGACCACCAGGGGGCAGATGCTCAATGCAGGAGCTGCCCCCTAGTGGTCAGTGCGCTCCCACAGGGCGAGCTCTGCTCAGCCAGAAGCCAGGCTGATGGCTGCCAGTGCAGCAGTGGTGGTGGAAGCCTCTCCCGCATCTTCAGCAGCGCTAATGATGTCTGACTGCAGCTTAGGCCTGCTCCCCGCTGGCAAGTGGACATCCCCCGAGGGTTGCTGGGCTGCCAGAGGGATGTCTGACTGCCTGCTTGGGCTCGATCCCCCAGGGAGCGGGCCTAAGACAGCAGGTGGACATCCTCCGAGGGTCCCAGACTGCAAGAAGGCATAGGCCGGGCTGAGGGACGCCCCCGAGCGCACAAATTTTTGTGCACCACGCCTCTAGTATCAATATAACTAATCAACAATTACAGGACTAAATATTCTATTAAAATTAAGTTTTTATTCACCATAAAGGGTTTATTACATGGCAACTATGGACAATAGGAAAGTAATAACACTTAAAATTATTTGCTTAGCTTACTTCAATTTCATTGACATATATCTCCAATTTAAGCCAAGTAAACATATTGTATGATTTAGTCAGTATACAGTGAAGTACAAGTATGTCAAACTTCTGGCACACAGGCAGCATGTGGCCCACAGTGAATATTTTTGTTTCCCAGCCAATATAATGGTATGTAAGAAACGTTTTAATATAATTGTGTAACTTCATTTTTACACTTTTGTAAAAATTAACATAAGTTATACATAATAATTAAGTTAACATAATTATGTTATACATAATTATTAATAACAAACTACAATGTTCACTTTTGACTGATTACTATAATTGTGTTGCATTCCTTTCCCTTACGTGCCTTATGTGCAGGAGCACCATTTCTCTCCACTAATACCAGCAGCGAATATTTTAGCAGCCAATTGCCACATCATTAATCTTGTACTGACTTGTTTGGTGTGCACAACAGAAAATATTTTGCTTTCGGGGAACAAGAAAAATAGTTTTATCTGCATTACACTTATTAATTTGTGCAGTTAATCAGTGTCTGGTAAGTTAATGTTCAAGAAAAATATATTAATTTTTATTAAAGTGTTCTATTATTTTATGTTAACAATGACTCATTTATTTCAGCCCTTTGTATTCAACATGTCTCTATAGAAATAAACCTACGTTTCTATTAAAATTGAAGCTTTTGGTTTTTGAGGCCCACATAAACTTAAACCTTGTTTATTTGGCCTATGTTAGCCTTTGAGTTTGACATGCTTGGTGTAATACAAACAACTTAATTTAGGAATACTTGTGTATTTAGACTTATTAAGTCATTACATTAAATATTATACATTTTGCATAAATAAAATACTTATCATAGCAATGTACTAAATATGTATTCACTTAATTTTGCGTCAAAATGGGTAGTCTGTAAGACTGTATGTAGGGAAGGATTTTTAGAAACTTCTTTTTGTGATCCACCTTCAAAATCATCTTCATTCAAATTATCTTCTGTTCCTCCACTGACTCTTGCCTGTTTCTAGTAAATGCTTTATAAGCAATACCTTTCTCTGAAATAATCCAATATGTACTAGTAAAACGGATTAATTCTACCAACCCTTCATTATTCTCAGTGAGAAAATTTATAAACTCCCTATATCCTTTTGCTCTTTTTTTTTTTTAAAGCACACAGAGATTTTATTGATTTCAGAGAGGAAAGAAGAGGGAGGGAGAGAGATAAGCATCAATGATGAGAGAGAATCATTGATCAGCTGCCTCCTGCATGCCCTATACTGGGGATCAAGACCACAACCTGGGCATTTTTCCTGACCAGGAATTGAACAGTGACCTCCTGTTTCATAGATCGATAATCTACCACTGAGCCACACCGGGCTGGGCCTTTGGCACTTTTTTCCCCACGTTTTTATTTTGCTTTTTGGAGATTCTGCTTCTACCACTTAATATGTTTCTATTTTCTTTCTGTACCTCCATTTCACTTATTATAATACTAACAACAATGCAAAATAGATAATCCACTGGGTGGTGTGATCTCTTTATAACTTTAAGAGGACAGTTATTTTACCCCTTTGTGCACAGTAGGAATATTATATATTTTTCTTAGGAATCCAAAAATCATATTTGAATTAGAAAATTATCCTTAGAAAATTAACAAAATGATAATCATACCCTCAGGAAACAAAATTACCCCGTCAATGAAACTCTTGGTTCTCTCAGTCGACAGTGTCTCAATTATAGCTACTGAGCAAGATCAAAGAAACCGTTAGAGTGAGGGAAAGTAGGAAATTGAGTAAAATCACTTTCACTTCTGACTTTTTATGGCCGAACACATGTAGATTTAAGTGGTATGCCATTATCTTTGATCTGCATTGGCAGATGTCTCTACCCATCAGTACTTAATAAATCTTTTCCCAGTTTTTAGATAGGTGCAGTCATAAGCATTAAATAAAAGGCTTTCATATAGAATATATGGTGATAAAATTAAAGATGTAGAGTTATTCTTAGAAAAATGTGGTTGAAGATTTTTTATGATCTGTGCCACTTGATGAAACAATAGAGGCCATTGTAAAGCTTTTTGGAGCCCTTTTTACCATCAACGTTTTTAATAAATTAATTTTAACTGATGTCCTCATTCTGCTGGTTCTTTAAGCCACTAGTTAGTTTATCTTATGGTTAAAAATAAAAGCCTGAAATAAAGACCTTCTGAAATTCCTCTGATACGTGTATCTTAAAACTATGCTCTCCAGGCCTCCTGGCATGGCTCAGTGGTTGAGCATCGACCAATGAACCAGGCAGTCATGGTTCGATTCCTGGTCAGAGCACATGCCCAGATTGCTGGCTCAATCCCCAGTGTGGGGTGTGCAGGAGGTGGCAATCAATGATTCTCTCTCATCATTGACGTTTCTATCTCTCTCTCTCCCTCCCCCTTACTCTCTGAAATCATAGTATATATATTTTAAAAATTAACAAAAAACTATGCTCTCTATGCTCTTCAATCATAGCACTTATTTTTCTATATAGAAATTGCATGATTGTTCTCCCTGATCAATGATGTCTAGTCTTCTTTCATTTTGTGTGTGTGTGTGTGTGTGTGTGTGTATTCATATCCAGATAAGGTTTTTTCAATTGCTGCTGATTGTTGAGAAAGATGACATTTTCAAACTGCCCATTGAATTTGGCAGTCAGGATCTATTAGTGATGATGAGAAGAGCCATGTCAATGAAGTCATCGGAATAGAATCATGACTGAGGTGCTTTCAAAGGAGAAGTAAACCAGAAGACTGAACAATTCAAATTCAAATAATATTCTTTAATTGAATAGCCAATAAAGTTTATGTCAGTTGGAAGGAGTTCAGAGTCAAAGCACAGTTTTTAAAGTTGGGATATATTAAGCCAGGATACATGTTGATGAAAATGACTCAATAGAAAGAAAACGTGGTGGTAAAGCAAGTAGAAAGAAAGGAAGGTTTTGAAGTGAAACAAAGAAGGAAAGAGATAAAAATTACAAGTGGGTCTTTTGCCTTAGGAAGGAATCCAATGTAGACCTTCTGACAGAAAGAAAGATAAAAACATAGATTGAGATGGTTTTGATAAATTTGATGATAAATGTATGTAGACATTCTCTTCTCCCTTGCTTCCATTTTCTCAGTGCAAAAGAGCTAAAGTTGTCTTGGAAAAAGCCAGGAAAAATAATTCTTAAATGATGTAGGAGAAAGGAGAAGATGGGGTATAGGCACCTGCGAAAGTGCCTCTGTGCCATCAAACATACTTCAACATAATTCCATCTGAAGTAAGATGACTTACTCCTTTCCACCCTGATAAGACTCTAGCCCACACCTCCAAGTACAATTGACCACTTTCCTTTGTGTTACTACTTGACCCTGAATTTTGTTCTCCTGTAATACTGTCTGGCACTTTAGTTTTATAGTGATCTTACTCTGATGGACTGTGAGTGCCTGTAAAAGGTAAGAACTCTCATCTTATAGTTCAGAGTATGCTTAGTGATTTTCAAATAATATCTTACTATGTTTTATTTAAGGAACAAGTAATACTTTATTCAATGATGAAATCTTAGATAAAAGATATAACTTAAAATTCTCATCATAAGTTTTACATATAAGACAGTTCTCAGAGCCTGGCAACTAAGGGATATTCCAAATTGCACTATTTACATTTCCTTAAATTTATGGTATAGGTACCAATGCTTTCAACAACATTTTGAGTAATTAAAATGTCTTAATGCTTCTGAAGCATAAATCTTCACTAATAAAACAAACTGATCAAATGTCCTTGTCTTGATTGAACTTGATCTTACCATATATTTGAATCTATAAGTATATGGCAGTATTGCATTCAGATACCAGTATTTGTTTTGTTTCAATTAGGTTGTAATTTTTACTTCATATTTTAATATGTTCCTAAATAGTAATTTAAATATTAGCAGTAATTTCAGAATAAAGGAGTTGTTAATTTTCATAGCAGTTATATTTGAGAGTGGAATTTACAATATAATTACATTTGTCTGGCTGGTATTGCTCAGTGGTTGAGCATCAGCCCATGAACCAAGAGGTCAAGGTTCCATTACAAGTCAGGGCATATGACTGGGTTGCAGGCTCGATCCCCAGTAGGGGTTGTGCAAAGGCAGCCAATCAACATTTCTCTATCATCAATGTTTCTATCTCTCTATCTCCCTTCCTCTCTCTCTAAAAATAAATGAAAAACATATATTTAAAAATATGATTACATTAATTTGCTTAGAATGAACACAATTTTAATATCAGTTCTATATTGTCAGTCAAAATTAGTTAATTTTTTAAACTTCTAATGATGACTGCTTCAACATATAAAATCCTTTACCATAAAATACTTTTTGTTCTAGATGTACAACCTATATGCCTAATTGTATCACCCCTGGTTGACTCAAAGGCGATTTAAACTCAACAAGATTAAACCAAACTCATGATCTTTCTACCCCCAAAAAACATTATCTTCCAGCATTCTCTATCTTAGAAAATGAACTGATTCAACCAGTTATTGAGTTAGAAACCACAATATTACACTCTCTTGCAGTCTTGATTACCTAACGCATCATCATATCCCTGTCAATTTTTTTCTACAACACCGTTGAAACATGTCTACTTCTTGCCACATGCAAAACTACTGCCATATTATTCTTAGAGTTCAGCAATAGCCTTTTAATTTGCATCCAAGTACCTCAGCCCTTTCAAACCAGTTTGTTTATCCTGCAATAAGGATTACTTTTACAAAGTTAAAATCTTTTACTACATATCATCAAAACTAAAATTAAAAGCAAAAATCAATGCATTTCTATTACTCATAGTCTAACAGGACATAGAAGCTTTTCCAGCTTTTCCTCAAATTTACTCCCATTCTCTTTGGATACCAGCCAGTCTGTCCTTTTCACATTTTTGCAAATGTGACGTGCTGCTGTTTAAAGACACTTTCAGTTGCTGTCTCCACTACCTGGGACACTTTTTATTCTGCATCCCACATCCTTCTACTTGTAAAATTAAACCTTTCTTTCCAATTTTAATTTAAAGTCACATCTTCAATGATCTACTCTGACTCAAACCATTTCAAGGTTGTGGCACATACTATTTGCAACAGTTCTTATTTTACATGTATTTGTTTATTTCTCTGATTATTTGCTAGCTTACTGTCTATCCCATTAGATTGAGACTCCACAAGTTGGGTTTATTTAGAACAGCCGTGGGCAAACTACGGCCTGCGGGCCGATACGGCCCATTTGAAATGAATAAAACTAAAAAAAAAAAAAAGACCGTACCCTTTTATGTAATGATGTTTACTTCGAATTTATATTAGTTCACACAAACACTCCATCCATGCTTTTGTTCCGGCCCTCTGGTCCAGTTTAAGAACCCATTGTGGCCCTGGAGTCAAAAAGTTTGCCCACCCCTGATTTAGAAGCAAAGTGCCAGAGGCAATTCTGGAACCAATTGTTCAAAATTGTGCAAGCTAAAAGAGGATTCTGGAAACTTTTTGTTTATTTTGGTTAAACAGACGGCAGCTGATCATATAAAAAATAACACATGCTACATAAAAAAAATGAATCAACATCAAATAACAAAATACTTTTGGTAGATGATATACCTACCTATAGAGGATATATTTGTTTTCCCATTGATTGTTCATAAATAATCACTCAATTTTTATTTTTGAAAGGTCTAATTTAAAACAACTTCCTTTCACAATTGGCAAGGTGAAGGATTTATTTCTTCTTTCTTTCTTTCTTTCTTTCTTTCTTTTTCTTTTTTTTATTTTGTTAATGCTCACCTGAGGATATTTTTCCATTGTTGTTTAGAGAGAGTGGAAAGAAGAGGTAAAGACAGAGAAAGGGAAACGTCTATGTGAGAGAGAAACATGGATTGGTTGTCTCCCACATGTGTCCCAGTGGGGCTGGTGATCGAGGTACAGGCCCTTGAGCCCACCAGAATCAAACTTGGAGCCTTCGGTCTGCAGGCCGACGCTCTATCCACTGAGGTACAATGTCTAGGGCTGAGGGATTTCTTATACATAACCACTCTCTATTTTGTTTTACAAACAATAAATGACATGATGTAATGTTTAATAAACCCAATTTCATAGATATTAAAGGATATTCACTAGAGTTTTTAAATTAAGTATCACTTCTAATCAATACATTTTAAACATCAAATTAATAAAAAAGTTTCATAAGGGAAATATTTTCTACAAGTCTTTTTAAAAAAAATAAATGCATACTGTTTAAAGGAATGTTTTGTTCCTAATAATATGGATAACTCCATAATTTACATCTGTATTTGTTACAGCTTAAGTAAAACAGTCCCTGAAAAGGAAAAAGGAAAACTATATTTCCCTGGAAGCTGTGCCAGTCACTAGCTACTTGGCCTTGGGCAACTGGCATTGGCATTCTGAATCGTCTTCCTTCCTGTTTCCAATGAATGTGCTACTAGAGATTATTTCTAAGGGCACATTCGAAGCTGTATTCTGTGGCTTGATTTTCTAATTCAAATGAAATACAGTATTAATGTAGTCATAGTTTTTTTTTTTTAATCCCTGAAGTTTCTTTAATGAGGAAATCAAAATAGCTTAAAGAAAATCACCAAGAGTATACATGAAAAGGGGAAGTAGACCTGGGGATTCTTTCCCAATTTGGACGATTTTGTTGCTGAGAGATTGTTTCCATGGTACACATTCTGTCAGAATCCCTCAGAAAAGGTGTCTATATTACCATTATTTGCTCTGACAATATCAGCTGTTAACAGTATACACTTGCTTTTCAAAACGAAGATTGAAGCGAGGACAAAGAATGAAGTGTTGCAAAGTCATTACTGTGCCAAGATTTAATTCAAACTCATTATCATTTAAAAGCTATAATCTTGTGCTCCCTCAAGATGATATACTCAGGGATACAGCATCATTATCTTTCCTTAGAGACCATTAAAAAAATTCTCTGCAGGGAAGTGAAGGCCAACCAAATCACGACCCCATCTATTTAAAACTCGAACATGTTTCATCTTCTACATATTAGGTTTATTTAGAAATTAATTTCCACATTGCAAGCCAGAAATAAGTATATTACATGTTTACATGTTTGTTCAAATTATATGTATATATCTATATGGTTACATACTTACAAACACATACGTTACAAAGTCAGAGTGTGTATCATTTAATAAAATTATTTTCTCACATGCATTTTCTAGTTAATAACTAATCATGGATATCCATTCAAGTAAATTAATTAAGATTAAACTTATTCTTTTTGATAGCTAATTATTTTTTTTAAATCACACTCTCAAAGCAGTTGTAATTAGGTAACATATTATTCAACATATTTTATATGATAGGTAATCAGACTGTTGAGTTTTCCTGGAAAAAACTCATTAACCATTGTAATGACACTTGTGCCGTATTGATTGCTTATTGCATTTTTTCTGAATTTGTGTTTTGCTCCTATGTTGTGCTATTTTTTATCTCAGATATATACCAGATACAGAATCTGAAAAAAAGGAAACCATTTGCTTTAGTATATTTATATTTTTTACAATAACATCATCAAATTGTATATTGTAATATGTTAATATTGTTAATTATGTTTTTTATGTGAGCTGAGACCTCATAGTTTAGATTCAAAAGTATTTTTCAATTATAAAATTAATAATAATTTTAATGTATTTAATTTAATCTAAAATAAAATATTGTATTTTAATGTTCTACTCCTCCAGATTTTTTGGATTTAGTCATCCACCCATATACATACAACATAGCAGCTGGCAAATATTATTACATTTTTTAAATTACATTAATTCACTCCTCAAGCATATGCATCTCTTTCCATTTGAACTTCAATGGAAATGACGTCTTTTAGAAATTATTGTGACTGTTTTATGGTTTACTCTCTATCTGCTCATTTCTGCTCTTATTTCCTGTTTATATATCTCAGTGCTTAAAGTTAGTGTTTGGACACGCTCTGTCTCCTACCTTATCAATTATCTGACCTTTTTTCCCCCACTCTGGTTCACTTTGATTTACCACTGATCCCTGATTTTAAAAATTCCCTTAAGGTCATGCCACTCAAGATTTTGAACTAAAGATACTGGCTAGCCGGATCCCCAGGTTTCATAAGAGGGGGATTAATGTGACAATTCATCATGGTTCTTGCTGATGCAATCACCCAGTTGGAAACAAGCAATGGAGAATTGGCTCCATTCTCACTCACGACATCTTGGACAAAAATACCTCAGACTCAAATTATTTGAATGGTGGCTTAGCCCCGAATTTAGTTGACATAATTGTTCTTCCAGTAAGTTTAAAATATTCCATTCTGGTACTTTCAATCATCAGAGACTGGGATTGCATAGCAATTTTCAGTAATGTTTCCCCAGTTTCTCTACTGTATATCTGTACAAATATCCAGGACTCTTGCTGTGGTTGACAAAGAGTAGAAAGATTTTATTATTTTTGCATGTGGTTTAGTTATTTATATTTTTTACTAAACATTTTTAATGTTGGCATTATTGTAGATTTCCCCAATTTCCACCTTTGCCCACCTCTACCTACCCCAGCCTCACCTTCACCACACACACACACACACACACACACATATATAATTAAAAAATCTTTTTGTCATGTTATGACCCGGCATGTCTTTTTTAAGAACTTGAGAGCCATTGCTTTGAAAACTGAACATCAAAAGAAATTGCACCCCAATCTCTGTTTCTGTGGAAGGGTAGGAGCCTAACTTCTATAGGCACCTTGCTCCGCTTCACAAAACTTCCTCTGTCATAAATAAATGAGTAGTTTGTTTTTCCTCTTCATAAAGCCAATCAGCTAAAATAGATGGTCACCCCTATTACCATGAGAATCTAGGGAAAATGATGTGGGTAAAATAGTGCTATCAACTTTATCTTGAGAATATATATGGGTTGCATCTGCTTGCTTATATAAAGCGGTAAGATTACTTTCTCTCTTTGCAACCTCTTAGGGGATAGCATGTTAAAGCATCACATTCTGCTTTAATGCTTATTTAATAATGAAACTGTGCTATTTTTCTATTACTTTTGTGGGGCAGTTTTCTGGCATAGGGAAGGATTTCAATTTGAATTATATTTCCTAGACATCTTACAGCCCTCCTAAGATTTCAGATGTCTAGCTTCCAGAACTTTCAGAGAATCAATTCCTATTGTTTAAAACTATCCATTTAGTAGTACTTTACCAAATTAATACAGATGGCAAGACTGGAGTTTATGTTTAATGTCTGGGAAACATTTTAAGATCTTATTTCTCATTTTTAGACTTCTATTAATAAATTGGCCTATTTATACTAAATACACATTTCCCTTTAAGATTTAAGGGAAGTGGGAAACATTGACAATACAGGGTTCTGGTATTCCTGGACTTGGTGAGCATACCACTTTCCAGTAGTCACACAAATTTACCATCTTTTGACACAAATGTGATAGCATAACATGTTTCACCTACTCTGTTAGAAATTAATGTCTCAGAAACATATCATTGAACTCTGTAAAAAAAATTATCTCCTTAAAATCTTTGAAAGTTCATATGCCTGTTTGAGCCTTAAACCTTTCTGGAACTTAAGAACTGAGCCTAGATTTAATACGCACCCAAAATATGTCATAATTAAAAATGAACTCTTAAAAGAGAGATTTATTTTAGTAACCAATTAAAAATGCCTGAAAATCTTATACTATTTTAACAACTCTACGTTGGCCATATATCCAGCATCCACACTGTACACCAGAGTGAATTGTGAACTCTTTCTAGAATCTTCCTTTCCTGGAAAACTAATAAGTTCAGGCTTTATATAACTATTTCCCCCTGTGGTTGTTTTTTTGGTGTTGTTGTTTGTTTGTTTGTTCTCTTCAACACCTCAATTTATAGAGAACAATAAGATGGCATATTTATCTTTTTATCCATGATGAAAAAAAAATCAGTTTTGATTAAGACTTTCCCACAAATTTTCACTGTTAAATGGATCTTTATTCCAAGTGCTAATGTGGAGAGGAATTGAGCAATTCTCTCCCTTGAGCAGCTCTGTGTGCTGGATGGCAGTCCCTTATCATTACCACTGGCTAAGTCCCTTTTAAAGGCTTAGGGACTGATACTAGCAGGGGCATATCTGTGAAAATGGCCTTGGATGTTTTGTTAGAACGAACAGTTGGCCCTATTCTGCCCCTCTGTGTCCAGACTCAAGCACAGGGCAGTGTCAAATACATACAAATCGGGACCGAGATAGGGAACCGCTTTACTTAGAAGAAAGGCAATTGCTGGGGAGAACACCTAGATCTCAGAAATCTACAAGTATCTTAAAATCTAATGGAAACAGGTCCCCATAAACATGTGGTGAGATTAACAGAAATTTTTAAGTTGGGTAAGTAAGGGAAAATGATCAGTGGGGTCTGACAGGGACAGTGTCTTACCGTAGTTAGCCAGTTCCTAGGATAAGCTGGTAAGGTCATGTTCCACCTTTTAGCTCTTGCTTAGACTTGGCGCAGTTGGGATTCAGGGACCTGCAGGGAGAATATAAACATGACTAACTTGTGGACAGCACAAAGCAGAGTGCAAGAAATCAGCAACAGAGAACATTCACCAGTGGGGACGGAAGCATTCTCTATTCCAGGAAATGTGGCTCCTGCATTCAGAAGTGAACCGTGATGGACAGGGAAGACTTAATAGTTTTGTGGACCAAACCAACTTTTATTAACACCAATTCTTCTAGCAACAAACTTCCTTTATTTCTTTTTTCTATTGGGAAAGCATTCCTTTCGGAACATCAGTAAAGCATTTCTTTGGTGAGCCACTCACAACATCCTCTACACTTGTCAACCAGCAAAGCTGTGAATTCTCAGAACCAGTCTCTAGGCAAACACTTTTTTTAAAAAAGTATATAAGAGCTTTGAATTTATTTTAGAAAAAAAAATATGTAATCTTGACAAATAGTTAATTACTCAAGTATAGTATCCTTTAATGATATTTTATTGTCTATGTATACTCAAGTTATTTAAAATGGAGTGCATTTTATATGGAGCAGCATAAGAAACTACTAAACAATTTTTTAAACAAATACTTTTTTTCTCCTATGAATAAGTGTCAATTTGTAAACATAAAGTATTAAGTAGTATAGTTTTTTTAGTATAATAGTGTGAAATTTATATGTGGTTTTAAAGGCTAATAATTATTTAGTAAAAGATAATATAGTATTCAATCATATTTCTAACATATAGGACAGTAAAGTACAATTCAAAAATTTGTTAATGCAGAACACCAAAATAACCCATAAGGATTGAAGTATCTAGGTAATCTATTTGCAGGTTAAAAAATTCCACTTATTATGGGACTTCTTTGCACATGATGCATGACTATTTGACAGGTTGTTTAAATATATCTCACATTGTTCTTACTTTTATTCAAATAAAATATACTAGAAAATGTACAGGTGACTTTGTAAGCAAGAAAATGCCTTTGATTCAATCATTTTATGAACAATACTAGAGGCCTGGTACACGAAAATTCATGCACTCAGGGGGGCAGTCCCTCAGCCCGGCCTGCATCCTCTCACAGTCTGGGACCCCTTGGGGGATGTCCACTTGCCGGCTTAGGCCCTCTCCCCAGGGGATTGAGTCGAAGCAGGCATTCAGACATCCCTCTGGCAGCCTGGGAGCCCTTGGGGGATGTCCAACTAATGGCTTATTCCCGCTTCCTGCCTAAGCCATTAGTTGTACATCCTTAGCACTGCCGTGGAGGCAGAAGAGGCTCCCGCCACCACGGCTGCATCAGCCAGCCATGAATCGGCTTCTGGCTGAGCGGTGCTTCCCCTGTGGAAGCACACTGACCACCAGGGGGCAGCTTCTATGTTGAGCGTCTGCCCCCTGGTGGTCAGTGCATGTCATAGTGACTGGTCATTCCAGGTTGTTTCACCATTAGGGTCAATTTGCATATTACCCTTTTATTATATGTAATTTCCCCTGTAAGTTGTATGTCCCACTGATTTTAACTGTTGTGAGATTGCCTTTAATAGTCCTCCAAATTGATAAAAACATTTCAATATAGAAATCTTACTGAATAAACAAACACACATATAAAAAGATAAGACGACTCATTAGTAATTGATCAATTAATCGCAGAATTATTTTAAAAATAGAAATAGTAGCATCCTGAAATCCTGTAGCATTGATTCGTGCTTGTTACAACAATCAGATTTGGGGCTCATGCTGGCCTTGCCTAAGTATCAACAATGGAGTCATGTTTGCAAAAACACATTTCTTCCCTGGGCCTTGTCATGTTGCCATATTTTAGACAATGAAAGCTGATGACAAAGTATTGACTTTTTCAAAAGCCATTGTCACCTGCAAACAGCTCAGCTTGAATTCATTTCTGAGTCTAAGAATCCTGTGTCTAAACAGAATACTACAGGAGACATGAGAGCTGACAGAGATGAAAGCAATAATATGATCATTGGGGAAGGTGCTGAGCTATGATTCAGTGGTGACCTAGTCATATGACACTAGGCAAGCTATTTCATTTCTCAGCCTCCATATCTGCAAAGAAAGGCTAATACCTGCACTCATATTACACTTATAAGATGTAGATTATTCCTTTTCAAAATTGGATATTATTAACCTGAACCTCCATCCTTACCTCTACATGAGATAATTAACCAGGAGAAATTCAAAATTCATAATTATACTTGCAAATAAAAGATGGAGTATTAGAACATTTAGCTTGTTCCAGGCCACAATACACAATGTGTTTCAGGTTAAGAAATTTTATATTTCAAAAACCTAATTAGATACATATACTGTTTTGATCATTGTACCCACTAACCAAACGTGTAATATGCATGCAATAAAAATTAATATTCATTTAAATGAAAACTACAAATACTATCAGTTCAGATTAGGTTTTGGTGGATATTAAAAAATAATTTGGTTTCAGAAAATTTTTATTTCAGAATTGCATTTAAGGTAGAATTTTGTTTCATGTAGTCAGCATGAGTAAAATACCTACTTTGCCTTAAATTTGGAAAGTAGTCAGGAATTTTCAGGAAATTCTGTACTTTTGGAGAAAAACTTTGAACTTACACAGATTCCTGTTCGTTCTCTGTCATTTTGATATTATTAGAATCAACTAGCTTAAGAAGTAATGTCTCAGTGTTCAATGTAAAGATCAAATTACGTTAGAGATGGGAAGAGTACTAAAAACATACACAATCTGTGTAAATAACTAAGTAATTACACAAAAGAATGTGATGGAATATGATATGCGTTGATGGAGAAGGTAAGAACTGGGAAGCCCACAATTGGAAATATACTGGGTGCTTTGGGGGAGGGGTGGAATTGGGCATAAGAGAGGTAGCTAAGGGGAAAAGAGGTTGTTCTAAAAAGACAGAAAAAGGAAATAGAGATTTCCTGGAGGTGCATTTTTCTTCCCCTGAGTCACAGGATTGTTAAGGCTTCACTTCATTTTTGGGGAAACTATACTGTGACTTCTTACATTTTCTTTAGAAGTGTAATCATTACCAAAGGACATGATACAAAAATAAGGCACATTTTAATATTCTTATTTGAAATACCTTTCAATAGTTTTTACAGAAAGATAAAAGTATCATAAATGACTCATTAAGCAAATTGGGATCATTTTAAGATCTAACATTTTTATTGATAACATAATACATTATGTGTAATGATTTAGAAAACTAAATGCAAGCATCCCAGGTGATTTATGAAAGTGGCTATTTTATATTTTGTTTTTAATTCTATTTCAGTGTTTAAATATTATGAAATAAATAAAGATCTTTATTGCTGTGGGATTAACTTTCTATCTAGATGTATATGCATATAGAGGGTGGGACAAAGTAGGTTTAAGTTGTTTAAAAAATAACACAATAATTAATAAATAATAATACAAGAATAAACTCTGTTTCATATACTCACAACTGTAAAAGTACTTTTGCTTTACCGTACACATATCTATATATCTATATATACATATATATAAACATATATTGTACATACTAAAATGACATAGTTAAAGAGAAACAAAGGTATTTATTTTGAATACATTTAGCAGTATTTAGATATGTTTTTCTAAATACACAGTTATGACCTGATAATATAGAAGACCAAGAACTAATTTAATCTTTAAACTTCATGTCATTGAAAGACACACTCTCTTGATTTATGAAATAAAATTTGACCCCAGCCGATATATCTCATACATCACATATATCACATCCTGAGGTTTCTGGGAAATTGACTGCAAATATTCATCATTATTCAATGTGAATAAAAGGTGAGGACACTGACGTTTGTAAAGTACACAGCAGGAATGATGTCCACCTTTTAGTACTGCTCATTTTTTATTACCTCATAGAGGAAAAACTTAGCACCCTTTTAACTTTTCTTCTGTTATTTTTCTTTCTTATGCTTTTATAATTTGCTTACATTGTTTTTTATCTGCCACAAATGTCATTTTTCTGATTAATAACATTTGCTAATTAATCACTTAAATTTTAAATTAGTTTCCAAGATTTAAAACAATGAACCTTCTAAATATGAACACATACACCAAAGACAACTCAAAATCGAGTTAAAAAGAAGAATGTATGCCAATCGTTTTATGTTTATATTAGTATAAGATGTTGAAAGGTTCTGTTTCTAAAAAGATAAATTTAAGGATGGTTTTATGTTTTTCACTGATTTGTTTCAAAAGGAGAAAGATCAGAGATTATCTAAATATTGTTTACTATATATTGGCAAATGTGCTTTGATGAAAGATCATGAGTTTCTATAAATTAATAATTCAATATTTTATATGAAAAATAATTTTATATTTCAAATATATTTCCTAAAATTTTACAACTCTTTTTTGTTAAGCAAGCATGTTTTTCCTTAAAAATTAAACATTAAGCCTTTGTCTAGGTTATCATGAATTGCGTACTTGTTAATATAAAATAAATTAAGAAGAAGAAATAAACTAGATGTGTGGATGAAAAATGGAGTGACAAAATTTTCAGAACAGTCCTGGCTCGTTTTGTTCATTTGTTTGGAGCATCATCCCTGCCACCTCTGGTGTCAGGTTCAGTCCCCAGTCAAGCACATAAAGGAGGCAATCGATTGATATTTTTTCTCTCACATTGATGTTTCTCTCTCTCTCCCTTCCTTCTTCTCTCTAGGGATTAGTGATTGTGCTATACATGTCCACTTATGTTATCTCATTTTATTCCTCAACATCATTAACTTCATCACATGTGAAGAGATTAAAACTCAACAGTGACATAATTTGTTTAACATCAAAGTGCTAATAAGTAGCACAGCCAGAACTGAGTGAATTCACAAATTTCTAAACTTTTATTATTTTCTAATACATTATTTTTTTTCCTTTTGAAAGTAATTGACAAATTGTCATTAAATGGCCAATACCATTTTTTAGATTATGTATTCCTGAATTATCTTTTTATATCCTTTAATGCATTTTCAATAGATTTAAGTGCTGTATATAAAACATCACTTATATTTTTCTATAAAATCATATCTCAATTATTAGGGGCAGCCAAATCCTCAAATGAGCCTTTATAAGTGTGCATCGGGACCCTAAGGTGGCTTGACTTTGTCTTGGGACCTCAGAAGTCAAGTACTGTATGGCAGACTTCTTTGTTATTAACCACCAACACTTCTCAACTGAGTTTTCCTTGCAGCGGTGACTATAGCTCATCCTCTCTGCAGGTTAGAAAGGCCAATTACTGAAAACTTTACAGCTCTTCCAGCGAGGGGTAAGACAAAAAGCCTGATTCTGGTTGATTCAATCCAAAGTGAAAGACTCTGGGAGCTTCTGAAAATTCTGATGAACTGAAAGATGAAAAAAAAAAAGTGGAAAGACCAGTTCTGCCCTTCATGCAACTGAACATTTTGGGAATACTAGAAGCTGAAAGCTACTCTCCTCAGCAAAAAGAGTAGCCAGAAAATAACAGAGAAGCTGATATTGAAAAATCCCAACGTACTCGAGTGATTAAAATGACCGAGAGGAGCAAACCAAAAATGGTCCCTGCGCAGCTCTCTCCCACTTCCCCAACTCCCCTACCTCCCCCACCCCCCCACCCCCAGCCATTCAGAGAGCAGCTGTCCATTAGTGGGAGAGTGAGTGCTTCCCTCCAGCATGCACAGCCTGTGCTTGGCTGGGTAGAGTCAACCACCAGGGATTGAGGATGGGAGGGGTAGCTACAGGAGGGGACCCTGTAATCCCAGGATTAACATTTGGGAGACAAATTCATGATGTTTGAGTCACCCTTGGAATGATGTGGACAGAAGTTGTCAAGCTTGCATATTATATCAACTGGAAGCAGCAATGTATATTAATGTTTACTTCAATCAGAACTTGTATAAGAAAAAGAATGAGAGTCTGGTTAAATAAAAATGACTATGGCAGAGACTTGAAAAGGGTCACTCTGTCTTCTATAGCATACTTGGTCATTTTAATGGACAAAAATCAGATTTTTTTTCAGTTTACTTGAAGTATCCAAAATTTCAGGCAGTAGAGAAATAAGACAAGTTTTCAAAAAGCTGGCTTTCAAGCTTTATCCTGATAAAAACCTAAATAACCCAAATGCACATAGTGATTTAAAAATAAATAAATAAGTAGCCTGGTCGGTGTTGCCCAGTGGTTGAGTGTCGAACTATGAACCAGGATGCTGTGGTTTGGTTCGATTCCAGGTCAGGGCGCATGCCCGGGTTGCAGGCTTGATCGTGTAGGATGCAGCTGATCGATGATTCTCTCTTTCTCTCTCAACATTGATGTCTCTGTCTGTCTCTCTCTCCCCCTTCCTCTTTGAAATCAATAAAAATATATTAATAAAAAAAATAGAGCATATGGAGTACTCAAAGATGAAGTTCTGTGGACAAGTATGGCAAATATGGAGAACAGGGTCTTATAGCTAATCAAGAGGGAGGCCAGCATGAAAGCTGGCATTATTATCAGTATAATTTTGAGATTTTTGATGTTGATCCTGAAATGAGAAGTGCATTTGATGCTGCTGTTAATTCTAGGAAACTGTGGTTTCTGAACTCTGACTCTCCAGGAAGTTCACACTGCCACGATTTAGTTCCCACATGGAGAGACTTTGCTATAGTCCATGGATTGCTTTGACTTTGAGTGGTTAACTGTGGTGATGATAGAATGTTTTGCCCAATAATAGGAGTCAATGGTTACCCTGGCCTCTTCATTTTTAGGCCTGGGATGGCTGCAGTGAAATACCATGGCGATAGAGCAGAGGAAAGTGTAGTGAGTTTCACCATGTAGCATGTAGAAGCACAGTGTCAGAATTATAGATCGGAAATTTTGCAAATGCCATATAAACTGTTTTTGCTGCTGGTATTGCCTGGCTGATCACTTCTTGTTCCAAAGGAGGAGATTGTTTAACTTCAAAGACATGTCTCAAACTTAGAGAATCCTGCTGTGTTTAGGGCAAATCACTAGAACCAAATGACACTAAAGTATGGGTAGCCAGCTGTTTCATCATTTCCTAAAATTAAAGAAAAATCCTTCTCTGGCTTGAATTTGAGAAACATAAAATTACTTAAGTCTCTAGCACATGGTAATACAATGGTTGTCAAGACATGATTCCTTTAGATTATATAGAATGACTTTTCAGTCATTAGACAGAATTTATCTTCAAGGTGGTTTGGAATTATTAAGTTGACAATGCCAAAAACACTTTGGTCTTGTTTAATTGATAGCTTTGGGAAAGTGCTGGAGAATGGACTCCCCAAGTCACTTGACTATCGTTTGTACTCTGGAGGGATTCCAGTTAACCTTAAAATCTCACAAATCATCTTAAACTTTGTAATCTATTAGACAAGAGCTCCAAACTTCACTGGAAAAGGGTTTTGTTAATGAATGAAGAATACTTAAGAGAAAATTTCCAGTGACCTCTCATCAGTCTATTACATGATGGCAAAAGAAATGCTATGATTAATGTATGCCCTTATATACTCATTTCCGTACAACTTTAGTAAAAATATTGAAAGTACTACCACTGGCCATCATTTTGTTTTTAGTTCTAATTACTCATTAGATGCTAAACTATCATTTTTCATTATTGTGCATCCTCAAATATCAATTTATGGCTTAATAAACAGGTATAGGTTATAAATGCATTTCATGGTGAATAACCAAAAATATATTCTATACAGTGGAGTGAAAGTTTCCATTTCATTTCATATATATTATATTTATATATTATATCATTAAAATATATTATATCTAGATATAGATAAGAAAATGATAAGATGCATTGAATAAACTCCCTAAGCTTTAGTATTAGAACCAGTATTTAAATTCAGAACTCTTAATTCAAGGTGCTACATGCCATTAATAACTAAGCAATGTATCTCCTGTGTCTCCGATAAGATTTTTTTTAAAAAGTAGAACATGATGGGGGACAAAAAAAAAAGAGATTGAAAATTACATTTGAGCCAAGAAAACATCATCATGCTCCTATCCATAAGTTACCTCTTTCACAGTAGTCAGAATTTTCACAGATAAATCTTGTTTATCATGAAGGGATTCTGGTTGAAACCATGTGCATATCTCAGTGCATGTACATATTTATACTGGTTTCTAATTAATAAGTGATTAAAAGACATTTTGTTAATATTATTAATTTATACTATTTTAAAAAAGAAAGAGAAAAAGAGAAGAAATGTACATAAGATTCAATGACTGAAAGGAAGAATACTTAGATGAAGTATAGAAAACCTTAGCACAATTCTTGGCACAAAGTAAGATGTAATGATTGGTAGTTAATAAGTATTTTTAATCTATTTTTAAAGGAGGAAACAATTACTTTAAAAATATAGAAACTGTCCCCAAAAACGCACAAATCCCAGGACATTGTACCTTATCCATTTGCTATTGCTGCTCTAACAAATTGCCACATGTTAGGTAGCTAAGACATCACAACATTGCAGTCTTGGAGTTCAGAATCCTAAAATCTGTTCCATGGAGCTAAAGGCATGATGTCAGAGACTTGGTTCCTTTCAGAGTTTTTACCAGACAATCCATTTCCTTTTAGTTTTCTAGCTTCTAGATGCCATCTTGATTCCTTATCTCTTCTTATTATTTGTCCTCAGATAAGTCAAATAACTATAATCCCCATAAACTATCTACTATGTAGTTCTAGCTGTAGCTTTTCTTTGCCCAAGTATATTGTCTCAAATCTGTCTCTAGGGACCCCCATTCCTGTACAGTTATTAATTCCTTGTGTAAATGCTAATATTGCTGCTCTTAAATTTACTCCAGATTCTCTGAAATCACATACTCTTTAATGGAACAGGTAAAAACATTTTTCAAATGTAATTTGAAAACATACAGTGTATCTAAAAAATAAGGGGGCAGGGTGCAGAAGGTCAAAGGGGAAAAAATAAGCAGACATCTGTAATACTTTCAACATCAAAGATAATTTTTTTAATAAATAAAATTTTTCAAAACAAAATAAACAGATAAGAACTAAAAGCAAGATCTCATTTAAATTTCTTTAGGGCCTGAAAATATCTGTCTTATTCACACAATCTTGCCCATCCCAAATAATAAAAGCCTAATATGCAAATCGACCAAACGGTGGAATGACCGGTTGCTATGATGCGCACTGACCACCAAGGGGCAGATGCTCAATGCAGGAGCTGCCCCCAGCCCGCAGGTCCCAGATCAGCCAAGGAGGGTGCCAGCAGGGGCCCACTGATTGCCTCACCAGTCGCCCCACAGATAGACCCTGCCCGCCGGCTGGGCCTAGGGACCCTACCCATGCATGAATTTCATCTTCACATAAATACACATACACACACATGCACTGAAAACAACAGATATCTTTATCTACGTTATTGTCCTGGTCCAGGCATATATAATAATGTATACAGCTAATAAGTAGCACTTAGCCTGTTTATCCAAATGTAAGTCTTTTATAAACAGACTAAAGACCTGGTGCACAAATTCGTGCACTGGTGGGGTCCTTTGGCCTGGCCAGTGATTGAGGCCTATCGGGGAGCTGGCCGGCTCGGGGGAGGGGCTGTGGGAGATTGGCTGTGGGAGTGCACTGACCACCAGGGGGCAGCTCCTGCATTGAGCGTCTGCCCCCTGGTGGTCAGTGTGCATCATGGCGACTGGTTGACCAGTCATTCTGGTCGTTTGGTCATAATGGTTACTTAGGCTTTTATATATATACTAGAGGCCCAGTGCACAAAAATTTGTGCACTCGGGGGGGTCCCTCAGCCCGGCCTGCGCCCATTCACAGTCCAGGACCCCTTGGGGATGTCCACCTGTCGACTTAGGCCCATTCCCTGGGGGATCAGGCCTAAGCTTGCAGTCAGACATCCTTCTTACAGCCAAGGAGCCCTCGGGGGATGTCCGACTAAAGGCTTAGGCCCCCAAGGGATTGGGTCTAAAACGTTAGTTGGACATTCTTAGTGCTGCCACGGAGGTGGGAGAGGCTCCTGCCACCACCACTGCACTGGCCAGCCAAGCCAGCTTCTGGTTGAGTGGCACTCCCCATATGGAAGTGCACTGACCACTAGGGGGCAGCTCCTGCATTGAGCATCTGCCCCCTGGTGTCCAGTGCACATCATAGCAACCGGTCATTCTGCCGTTCAGTCAATGTGCATATTAGCCTTTTATTATTATTATATAGGATGTCCCTATTTTCCCCCTTTTGCCCCCTCTACCCAGCTCTTGCCCCCCACTTCTCTCTGGCCATCACCATACTGTTGTCTGTGTCCATGGGTTGTGCATATATTTTCTTTGG
>NW_005366834.1:1221257-1233736 GCF_000412655.1 Myotis brandtii
GGGCTAATGCTCTATCCACTGAGCAAAACAGGCTGCAGCTTAATTCATTTACTTTTAATCTATATGTGTCTTTATATTTAAAGTGGGTTTTGTTTTTGATTCACCCTCATAATCTGTCTTGGCTTCTGGGGCTTCTGGGACAGCCTGCCTTGCTGCTGGGGACCAGATCGGGTCCCGGGCGGCAAGGCAGGCGGGACCCAGAATCCCCAGAAGGTGGGGCCGGGCCTGCCCTGGATGGCGGCACGCTGGCAGCTTGCACTGTCCCGCCCTGCCTGCAGTATGCAAATTAGCCACCATCTTTGTTGGTTGTCAATTTGCATATTGTGCTGATTAGCCAATGGGAGTCGTAGCAGAGGTACGGTCAATTACCGTGTTTGTCTATTATTCGATAGGATAGATTTTCCTTCACCATTTTCCTGAAGAACAGTGAACTATGGGAAAGGTTATAATGAATCCCTGTTTCTTTAACTCATTTTGGATTTCAGATCTCAAAAATTGATAGACAATATTGATATTTAATCCACTAAATGTGTATTGATTTTTAAAGCAGCCATAGGAAATTAACACAAATTGTCTAAAATGTTTCATTTCGCTAAATACTAATCCAAGAGATTAATACAAAGGGAGATTTAAAACAGCATAATGGAGTTCAATACTTCATCAAGGAAGGCAAGGATTTGTAGTTTTGCCAGACACAGAACATATCAGGCATTATGGATTGTTTTTCTTCAGTAACAACTGAAGAATCCTGGAAAAGGTTCCATTTACGTTGAGACATAAAAATGAGGACTCAGACATTTAAATACAGAATGGGGAGTTAACCAGAATGAATCTTTCTGATTATAATAATATGAATAAAAGCAGCCGGAAGGAAATAGATTAAGTTGCTTAAAAATTAAGAGAGCAGTCCTTGTTCATCAGTTTATGTTGTTCATTATATTCCACAAATGAGTGAGATCATGTGGTATTTATCCTTCTCTGACTGGCTTATTTCACTTAGCATAATGCTCTCCAGTTCCATCCATGCTGTGGCAAATGGTAAGAGTTCCTTCTTTTTTACAGCAGTGTAGTATTCCATTGTGTAGATGTGACGGAGAGGCATTGATTGGACTGTCGGGCCTTGGAGGGAAGGTAGGGGAGGGTGGGGGTAAGGGGGAGAGATCAACCAAAGGACTTATATGAAAGCATATAGGCTTAACCAATGGACACGGACAACAGGGGGGTGAGGGCATGAGCGGGGGGTAGGGGCTAACGTGGGGATAAGGACACATATGTAATATCTTAATCAACAAAAAATATATAAAAAAAATTAAGAGAGCATTAGTGTGGCTGAACATTGGAAATTAAGTGGAGGAATACTCTCTTTAATTAAGGAAAGACTAGAACAGGTGTCTTTAAAAATAGGATTGATCTATTACTTAGGAATCATTTGATATACTGCATTATAAGGGATACAGGGAAAAGTGCATTCTTGTGGGGCACAAGAATCTGTGACATCCTTGTTACTGAAAGTGTGATCCAGAGACAAGCAACATCAGTTAACACCTGAGAGATTGTTAGAAATATAGAAACTTAAAGTCATCCTTGACCTACTAACTTGGAGTCTGTTTCATTTTAACAAGATTCCCTGGTTATCCATATGCTCATGAAAGTTAAATAAACATCAAAGATTGTGTTTCAATTTTTTTGAGGTGTTTGGGCTGGGGAAGTTATTGTCTGTGGATAGTATTTTACATGGTTAGAGACTGGGATCAGGTCCTGATTAATAAAAGATGTACACTTTCCGGCTGGCATTGCTCCGTGGTTGAGCATCCACCTATGAACCAAGAGGATATGGTTGGATTCCTGGTCAGGGCACATGTCTGCGTTGCAGGAGGCAGCCAATCAATGATTCTCTCACATCATTGATGTTTCTCTCTCTTCTCTCCCTCTTCCTTCCTGTCTCAAATATATATATATGAAAAGATGTGCTCTTATTAGAAAAGAAGATGAAAGTGTAGAATATGGTTCAAATTCATTCAGGTATGTGTGCTTATTTGATTATTTTTTATTATTATTATTATTATTATTATTATTATTATTAAACATTGAGAAATTAAAAGTGCTGTGTGGTGGTAAGTTTTCTGTGTCAAATTATGTGCTCACAAGGTGTCCCGATTCATCATGATTTCTGTTTGAGGGTGTTTCTGGATTAGGTAAGCATTTGAATTCATGAACTCAGTAAAGTATATCTTCCTCCCACCCCCCACTAAATGTGAGTGATCATCATCCAATGCACCGAAGGCCTGAATAGTACAAGAGGAGGAGGAAATGGGAGTGTTCCCCTTCTTGCTTTCTGTCTGCTTGACAGAAAGAGTTACCTGGTCACATCTTCTCTAGCCATTGGACTTGGATTTGCCCCATCAGCTGGTTTTCAGGCATTTGGACTCTGACTGAATTACATCACCAACTTTTCTGGATCTTCAATTTGCAGGTGGCAGATTCTGTGTCTTCTTAGCCTCCATAATTTCATGAGCTAATTATTTTGCATAATATATTAATTCCTTATAATAAATGTCTTTCTCTCCCCCAATATAAATAAATGTAAATATATTTTTCCAGTGAAACAGAACCAGTATATAAATACATATATAAATGTAAGCATATAGGAGTAAAAAAAATCTATACTGGTTCTGCTTCACTGGAGAACCCTAATACACGTTTGCACCTTCTTTTTTGATATTTTGATATTATAAGAGCAATGAGTTTCAGCTAAGAGCAAAATAAAGAAAGAATATGAAGGTTTCAGGAGATATGAATAGGTTTGAAATTTTAGTCCTTATAATCACTATCAACATTATCATCATTACCACCATCATTGTAATAGCAGCATTAATAAGAGCAAATATTTATTTTGTCCCTATAATATTCCACACAGAGATATAAGTGTTTTATGGGTTATTTAATCATTACAACCTCTCTCTGAGGTGACTGTTATTAGGACTCTAGTTTTATAGATAAGCAAACTAAGGCACAAAGATGTTAAGAAAATTACTCAATATCCTATAGTAAGTAGTGGCGGAGTGTTTTAAACAACATAATTTGATTTGATTCCTCTCGGTTGCTGTTTTTACTACTCCTCTTTTCAAGTATAAAATTTTATCTGAATGTAAAATAGTATGTTTTTCAATAGCACATATATCATTCGTATGAGAGTTAGATATATATCTGTCCTCACAGTTTGTGAGCTTACCAAGGGCTCCACTTGACCTCATATGCTCAAATTCCTAGTGCAATGCCTTTGAGAGATTCTCTGCAGATATGTGCTAAATCTTAACTTTAATCATTGTAAGGTAGCTAGGAATTACATATATATCAAGGCAGAGGTTAGACGCATAAGTACCTTTTCTTTTAATTTTAGTATGTTTGATAAACATTGTTCAGTTTCTCAGACAAGTAGAAATATGTTGCAGGAGAGAAAGATTGAGACTGAGAGTAGACATCATTTATATCCCAAGGTTTCAGTGATGTAATTAGTGAGAAAGTACCCTATGAGCTTGAGGTTCTTTCTCATATAATTTATTTTAAAGCACAGAATATATAAACGTAATTTTCTTCTAGATTTAAAGGATATAGAAAAGTGAAGTTTAAATATGACTCTAATTATATATTATATATTATTTTTTATTTAAATAGTTTTTATTGACTTTAGAGAGAGGAAGGGAGAGGGAGAGATAGAAACAATGGTGAGAATCATCGATCAGCTGCCTGCTTCACCCACCCTCCTAGGACTGCCTCCTGTGAGCCTCCTACTGGGGATCAAGCCTGCAACCCTGGGCATGTGACCTGACAGGAAACTGAACCTGTGACCTCCTGGTTCATAAGTAGATGCTCAACCACTGAGCCACACTGGCTGTGCTCTAATTATATTCTTGAAATCATCTGTCCCTCCTGGTAAATGGGGAAGGGGAGAGAGATGAATTAGAGGAACTGAGGGAGGAAGGAAGGAAGAAGGAGAGGGAGAGCAAAAGAGAGAGGGCAGCAAGTGCAGAGGGAGACTTCTAAATGAGAACATGAAAAGAGGGTTCCTTGCTGACTTTAAATTTATTTATGGAGGTAACAGAAAAACAGAAATTAAATTGTTCTATTTAATTAAAAAGACATGCAATAGAACTTAAAGAACCAGTGGGAAGTTTTCTACAGAAAAGAAAGAAAGAAAAAAACAAAAAGCCAGATATCTGAGTATTATATGAGACAAGAGAAGCCAAAAACACTGAGACAAGAAACAAGTACAACAGGAGATTGTCAAGTGAAATGCTATATTCAGTGTATTTTGCAATGTGACCCTTCTTGTAACCCCACATATGCTGAGTTAAATTACAGGAAACAAGTTACACTGGCATGATTAGATGATTTCTGGAAGCCAGTGAAGAGAATGAGTGTCTTGTCAGGACTGTCTGGAGCCAACAGGACAACCATCTATCTGGATTGCCTTCCGTAACTCAGTGGATTTTTTTCTGTAAATATCAAACATAGAGAGGAAAATAAATTCTGTGCTTCACTTTGAAATTTGGATAGTCTGCATAATTTTAATGTTTTTATGTGCTTTAAATTGTTTTTCCTCCAAAATCTCATGCTAACATTAGTCTCAAAAATTAATTTATAGGGGAATGTTCTGTTCAATTGCCATGGTATCAATGATATTGAGGAGAAAAATCTGGTAAGATTTATTAAGGGAATTTTGCACAAAACAATACACCATGCATTCTAAAGTACTCATTAAATATATGTTTGCCTCTAATTAGCTAAATATTTCATTGTACATGGGTACATGCTTCCAGGAAGTCTAATCCTAAAAAGATATTTTCATGCCAACATCTGTAAGGAATAATTTGAAGGGACATTGGTAATCTATCTTCTGAGAATATATATACTATATATAAAATATATAACACACACACTTTATATATGTATATACACATATTTTAAAGAGTGCTTTAGAAAATAAATCTGATAGTAATACAGCAATCTGTGTGTTAGTATGTCCCCTTTTTATGATAAATTCAAGGCATGAAGTTATAGCATTTCTAAAGAGGTTATATTAATTAATCATTAAAGGTGCTGAATTAATTCCCTAGGGTTGCCGTAACAAATTACCACAAGAGGGCTTAAAACAAGAGATATCACTTTCTGGAGGCCAGAACTCTGGAACATAAGTGCAGGCAGGGCCATGCTCCCTCTGAAGGCTCCATACTTCCTTGCATCCTCCCAGCTTCTGATGCCTCCCAGCACGCTTAACATTCCAATTCTGTCTCCCTCCTCACACGGCCTACCCCCCGTGTCTCCTTGTGTCTTCTCCTTATCTGTCAAGGACTCCAGTCATTGGATTGAGGCCCACACTAATCTAGGATGATGTCAATTTGATTACTCTACAAAAACCCATATTTCAAATAAGGACACATTTAAAGATACCAGGGGTTAGAACTTGAACACACCTTGGTGTGAGACACAATTGAACCCATTACCAATGGTAGTAAATACAGTCAATCTATTATCTCACTCAGTTCTCAGATTAACCCAATGATGTATGTACTAATATTACTTTTGCCATTTAGTTGAAAATCCTATAGCTTAGAAATGAAATCTTTTTGGTATGATGGTTCAGCAAATAGAATGTAGAATTGAAATTCTGTCCAGTTTCACTCCAGAGGTCAAAATCTTAACCATGCAGAATACATATATAATATTCCAGCTAGATGTCACAGAGGAGCATGCAAAATTCTGTCTTCTGATTTCACTTTTTTTTTGTTATTTGTTTCGATTGATATTTATTGAGTACCTGGTCAAAGTCAAGCACTGATCTAGGCACTGGTGTACAGCACTGCAATAAGAGAGATAAAAATCACCGATCTCATATAGTTTATAGCTTAGTGATGTGTTTATATTCTGGTGTACAAGATAAATTATATATGCATGTATGTATATGTATATGTATATGTATATGTATATGTACATATGTAGTATTTAAGAATGAATATATTTCTCTAATGCTATTATTTGTTTCAGCTCATTTTAAAGGAGACTTTCTGAAAATATTACTGTAAGAAATAAAGGAAGAATTTCAAGTCAGGTTTTCAAAATGGAAATAATGATTCAAATTCTGACTATTTTCTACAACCCCATAATTCTGGAATTTTTTAAGAGACAGAAATAGATTTTTTTTTTGTACATGTGAGGATAAGCTAGTATAAAGGCAGCAGGGACATGTTCTGAGACACATGCAGAATGTTTCTGTCAGAAGTGTTCAGTGTCTCTGCAATGCCGTAGCCTGTTCTGCAGTGGGTTTAACTGTCAGTAGCACCTGTTGTTCAGTAATTGACTAGTACTGAGCAACCGCATGACCTTTGCAAATGCCAACTTCTGGTCAATACCTGATGTAAAAGTCTGTGGGAGAATACAGATCTCTGTGCAGGATGTTTCTGCTCCTGTAGCTATCATTCCTTTACTCTTAATGCCAAATTAGTATAAGCTTTGCTTGATCCATAAGGGTAATGATAATTGTTTCTTATTATAAGAACATTCTGTTTTAAAAACAGTAGGAATATCAGAAAATCAAAAAATAAAATGATATAAAATAAAATAAAATTGAAGGGCACTATCAACATATTTTCTTTGTTTTTTTGTGTTTTGTTTGTTTGTTTGTTTTTTGTTTTTTTTTTTCAGCTAGACATTAAAAAAATAAAATTATATGCTGGGGAAAAAAATGTCCCAAGGTCTCATTAGACTTTCTATGTTATAGCTTAGAATAAAAAGAAGTTTAGGAATCTGTGTTTTCTTTTTAATTATACCCCCACCAATGGAAGGATTCAATCATTCATTGTCTGAGTACAAAATCATCATTGTATGAATTAAAAAGTTAAAAGTATGATGTTAAATATTCCTGATGTAATCTTATGGTAGTTTGGATAACCCATTTAAATATAAATGACATCCAGAATAAAATTACCTCTAGGAAGTAGTAGTAATTAATAAGCTATAGTCTAAATAAGGAAACATACAAACACAACTTCGTATTTCCTTAGTTATATTTGATACTTGGACTAGTAAAATAATATTATTGGATAGAACCAGAAAATAATAAAATGCCATGCAATAATAACACTGCATTGTACAAATCTCCCAAATAATCTATGTATGAGTTTTCTGTGGATTTAAGGTCATATTTTTAGTATAATAAAAAAGTTCTGTGACTTTTAATATGATCTTATTTTGAAGCTCTTGTTGACATCATTGTGTTCTTTCTATATCTTTATTGGCTTTTATAAAAGAAATTTTATTCCCATCTAGCAATGGAAAAATGGGTTCTCAAGATTTATTTTTATCCTTTGCCTGTTATGATTATTATATCTAATTGTTTTATTTTATCTTTTGCCTGACAGAATCTTAAAGCTGACTTTGTAGAACAAGCTTACTAATTACACATGACCTAATAACATTCATTTTCATGTACTAACTTCCCCTGGTTATTATTTTAATTTCTATTTCTTATTTAATTTAACATTCCCTTTAATTGTTCTTTTGAGCACTACCAATAATTTATAAATTAAGTACAATACAAACAAAGAAAAAAATCAACATACAAGATAGTAATAAGAGAAAATTTACTAACAGTGGTTAGTCATTATTGGGGAATTATTAATATTTTATTCTTTCCCCATTTCTTTGCAGAAAAACTGCAAATATTTTATTTTCAATATAAAAAGATATTAAAAAGTTAAATATAATAAAGTACTAGGATACATTATTGACACAGTAAGAGACCTACTTTGTTACAGATCTTGATCTAACATGCTCTGAACTGTGTTGCTGTACAACTTTGCTATTCAAACTACAGTTCCAGGCACCACTAGGGGCTTGTGAGCAGTGAGATTGTGAGCCATGTCTATGACCCCACACAGAACTACTCAATCAGAATGTGCCCTTTATAAGGTTCCAGGTTCTTATCTATACAATTAAGTTTTGGAATCTCTGCTGGAGAATGCATCAAGCAGTGTTCCACATAAAAGAATAGTTTCGTAGTCCAAATGCTGGAGTATGTTGCATGTGATATCCTCTACATCTGTGTAGTACTTCTGAACTTTCCAGATTCCTGAGGTAGCAAAAACTACATTTAAAAAATAGAGCCCTGAATATTGCAAACATATTTGTTAAATATTTTTCCCAAGTAAATGTGATTTAACATATTAAAGTATAAACTTTCCATATAATGTGTTTGAAATCATGAGTCTAAGCCAAAAGGTAAGAAATAAGTGGAAGAAAATAATTTTAGTGTGGGGGGTAGAGGAGAACTAAGAAAAATGATTAGATAGAAAATGAAATATTTTTAATCTGTTTTTTTAATGTGGATAACTTGCTTATATAGAGAAAAAATATATTTTTACATTTGATTCAATGATTCATTCATCAGATAGATGCTGGGGGAAGGTGGGGTGGGAGGTATGAGAGAATAAAGGGGGAATTAATGGTGATGGAAGAAGACTTTGTACAGTGTCAAGGAAATGTGGTGTGGAATTGTGCACCTGAAACTTGTATAATTTTGTTAACCAGTGTCACCCCAATAAATTCAATAAAATGGAACAAGAATGTATCTATTTATTCTGATGTCAGATACTAGCTATATACCTATAAGAATATATTACCAGTGAAGTTAGTAGCAATGCATAAAAGTACTTTTATGTATGCTATTATCATATGAAAAGTATTGATGATATAATAATACATTTTGTTTTAAATGCTATGCAGAGACATAGTTACCATTATTATTTTCTAGTTTACATTGTTATTCTTGATGCTAGAGGTATACTTTCTAATACCTTTTTTCAAAATACTTCTCATATAACATAACATACATTTTCAAACAACTTTCAGTAGGTTTTACATCAGAGTTTATACATCAGTAGTTCATGGAATATGGCAAGATTGCCAAGTCTCATACATTTAGAAGAAGCTCATTTTTTAAAAACGTGTGAAATACTTTCTGTGAGTTGATGAATGAAACTTTAGAATTTATATGCTCCTCTGCATAACATCACAGTCTTAAAGAAACTGAGTCTCATCAATAATTCTAGAGGAAAGATTTAGAAAGGAATTAATTGTTAAGGACATTGAGCTAGTCATCACGCAAAGTCCTCTCCTGCTAAATCTCTGGTGCAAAAGAAGAGCATGGAGGAAGGTGGCCAATTTTCTAAAAGGTTCTATTGATTGTATTATCTTTGGCAATGTTTTCCAAGCATAAGTCTACGCTGATTGTTTCACAGGGCTTTTATTGGTTTGAGGCACTCTCTTCAGATATACACACACATACTCAGCTGCCCAACCTTGTTGAGGGGTCCTAAAATGTATAAATCATCTGAGAGCCCAAAGGGTAAAACCTTGTGCCACTTTTGTTAGATGCCTGACCTGTCAAAGCCACTGTTGATGGCTGCTTCTGCTAGGCATGGGCATGCATGGGAGGGCATAAGCTGCCTACTGAGGTCAGGCTCTACCAGTACTGAGTCTGGGACACATCAACAGAAGGCCCAGGGCACCCCAATATCTGGCCCCACCTACTGGTGGCCTGTTAAGCTCAGCCATTGAAAGAGCCTTCAGCAGTATGCGAGTTGCATGAGACAGGTTCTGAGTCACCAGGTGGGGATGAGTGGTGTTCACCTGGTTGACACAGATTTGAACTTGGCACCAGTTGCTATCAGTTACTAGGTCTACAGCCACTCAATAAAAGTCGCAGGGTACACCAAGGCCAGCCACCACCCTCCTGGGGCCTAGAGACCTTTCTTGTGAGGCAGAATCTCAAGGATTCATCAGGGTGAGGCCAGTGGAGTTCGTCAGGCTAACGCAGGTTATGATTTGGCCATGGGGAGGGAGCTCTCTACACAGGAACTATGGAGCAGGTCACAGTCTCTCCCTGTGCATCTTTGACACCGCCTGTCTGCCAGGACCTCCTCCAGAGCTTTCCAGGAAAGACTACAGGGGGCCCAGGCTGCCCACAGCTAGTTGATTCCTGGGCAGGGAAGGGCAGGGCAGGGCAATAACTTGGCAGGGCGGGGCCATAGGGAGTTGGGAGGGTGGGGCCAGTAGATCTTTGTAGGCCCACTCCTTTGGAGGGGCGTGTTCATCCCAGGAAAAGGAAGTCTGTGGGCAGTGTGGGAGTGACACTCCACACACTGACAATGGCAGCTATCCCTCTTTCTGAAGCCACACAACCCAATCTTTCTCTGTAGGACTCTAGTCCACTCTCAGCTGCTGTCCCTTTACCTTAGCCCAGTGGTTCTCAACCTTCTGGCCCTTTAAATGCAGTTCCTCATGTTGTGACCCAACCATAAAATTATTTTCCTTGCTACTTCATAACTGTAATGTTGCTCTTAGTCTATTGTGAGTGGCCACAGATATAATTTTGTTTGCTGGCCCTTTAAGAAGGAGCCTGAGTTTCTAGCAGACTCCAGTCTGTCCTTAGCTGATTCCCACAGCCAGGGGTAATGTGGGCTCCTCTCCCTGACTGTGGGGCTCTGGGCTGGGGGGCCTGGTGTGCAGTTGAATCCCTTCGCTCCCTGCGGGGAACCTTTGCAGCAGAGATATACCCCTGATTCTTATCCACTGCATGAGGGTGGGGGGCCAGCCCTTTTCGAGTCTCTGCCCTTCTTACTGTTCTCACTGTGGCTTCTTCTGTAAATCCTTGGTTATAAGACTTCTGTTCAGCTTTTCTTCAGTTGGTTATGTAGGTTGATTTTTTCTATAATTTAGTTTTAAATGTGGTTTGGTCCTGGGAGGAGGTGTTACTTCCAACTTGGTGCCATCTTGTATCAGTTCCTTGTGTTCTTTTTTTGCATGTTTTTTGGTTAGGTGCTATAATTTTGCTCATCATTTCTCTGAAGGTAAATGTCATTCTGCGGATGCCATAATGATTTTCTCTGATTTCTTGCTCCTCAGCAGTTTGACTTAATATGTTTTGATGTTTGTATGTGTCTTTGTGTTTGTGTTTTAATTTGTGGGTGTGCATGTGTATGTGGTCAAGTGTGTGTTTTTTGGTATTTCTCCAGTTTGGTACTCTCTGACCTCAAAACAATGGTTAGTTGTCTGTTATTACTTTTGAAAACATATCAGCCATTATTTTTTCAAAAATTCTTTTTCAGGGATTCTAATTTAGCACACATTTGTTATGCCACAGGTCTTGGATTTTATTTTGTTTTTATTTTTACTCTTTTGTTTCCTCTCAGCATTGTTTGTGTAATTCAATCACTATACTTTCAAGATGACTGATTTTGTCCTCAGTTTTTCTAAATCTTCTGATGAGCTTATCACAGACTTTCTTCATCTTTATATATTGCTTTGAATAATTTCCATTGTGTTTTTTTTTTAATTCCATTTTACTGCTGAAATTACCTACTGTTTTGCATATAATCTACCTTTTTGATAGGGGCATTATTATTATACTAGAGGCCCGGTGCACAAAAATTTGTGCACTCGGGGGGAAGGGGGGGGGTCCCTCAGCCTGGCCTGTGCCCTCTCGTAGTCTGGGACCCCTCGGGAGATAACGCCTTGCTGGCTTAGGCCTGCTCCCGGGTGGCAGAGGGCAGGCCCAATCCCTAGGTGCAGCCCCTGGTCAGGCTCAGAGCAGGGCGGATCAGGAGGTTGCGATGCCACCCCCAGTCACGCTCAGGGTAGGGCCGATTGGGGAGTTGGGGCACCGTCACCTGTCACACTCAAGGCAGGGTCGATGGGGAGGTTGCGGTGCCACCCCCTGTCATGCACAGAGCAGGGCCAATCCGGGGCTTGGGGCGCTGCCCCCTGAAACACACAGAGCAGGGCCCATCAGGGGGGTTGGGGCTCCTTACCCTGTCACGCACGGAGCAGGGTCGATCAGGGGGTTGGGGAGCTCCCCCCTGTCACGCACAGAGCAGGGCCCATCAGGGGGTTGAGGAGCTCCCCCATGTCACTCAGAGAGTAGGGCCGATAGGGGAGTTGGGGCACCGCCCCCTGTCACACACAGAGCAGGGCCCATCAGGGGGTTGAGGAGCTCCCCCCTGTCACTCAGAGAGTAGGGCCGATAGGGGAGTTGGGGCACCGCCCCCTGTCACACACAGAGCAGGGCCCATCAGGGGGGTTGGGGCTCCGTACCCTGTCACTCACAGAGTAGGGCCGATAGGGGAGTTGGGGCACCGCCCCCTGTCACACACAGAGCAGGGCGGATCAGGGGGTTGGGGCGCTGCACCCTGTCACACTCAGGGCAGGGCCAATGGGGAGGTTATGGCTCTACCCTGTCACACACAGAGCAAGGCCCGTGGAGGGGGGTTGGGGCGCCACCCTCTATCACCCACAGAGCAGGGCCGATCAGGGGGTTGAGGAGCTCCCCCCTGTCACTCACAGAGTAGGGCCGATAAGGGAGTTGGGGCACCGCCCCCTGTCACACACACAGCAGGGCGGATCAGGGGGTTGGGGCACCGCCC
>NW_005366834.1:1234432-1246535 GCF_000412655.1 Myotis brandtii
TGCCTGGCTGCGGGCTACCATCTTGGCTGTCAGTTAATTTGCATATCTCCCTGATTAGCCAATGGGAAGGGTAGCGGTCGTAAGCCAATTACCATGTTTCTCTTTTATTATTGTAGACTAGAGGCTTGGGGCACAAATATGTGCATGGGTGAGGTCGGGCCAGCCCCGCCCCTGGTGGGGGACCCAATCAGGGGTGGGGCCGGCTGGGGGAGGAGGGATGGGTGGTTGGATGGTCGGCCCCACCCTGGATTCAGGGGGGGGGCTATTAGGGGCAGGAGTGGCAATGGGGGGGAGGGCAGCTGGGGGAAGGGGCTGCGGGAGGTTGGGGGGAGTGTAATCAGGGCCCCAATTGGGTTGGTTGGCTGCTGCAGTGCGCACCATAGCGACCAGTCATTCTGGTCATTCCAGTTGTTTGGCTTTTATATACACAGATTAATCATAGGTATCATAACACATAGGTCTATAATTGTACAGTTTTAAAATTTCATACTATTTAAAACTGCAACTTTCAGAGTACAAATGTGAAAGAGATATAACTTTTCTCTAAAAGGCACTGTATATATCAGTGATGGCGAACCTTTTGAGTTCGGCGTGTCAGCATTTTGAAAAACCCTAACTTAACTCTGGTGCCATGTCACATATAGAAATTTTTTGATATTTGCAACCATAGTAAAACAAAGACTTATATTTTTGATATTTATTTTATATATTTAAATGCCATTTAACAAAGAAAAATCAACCAAAAAAATGAGTTCGTGTGTCACCTCTGCCACGCGTGTCATAGGTTTGCCATCACTGGTATATAGCAATTTACCAAACATGTCTTCCTAAGTGACTGATGTATGTGTGTGTATAACACACCTAAAGATATTGTGATTTGTCTAGCAATTTCATAAACAAGGAGGTCAGGAGATGGAACAAGAATATCACTGAAAAGATACCTTCCTCTTACGTAGAGCAAGTAAACCTATGCTATTTCAGAACACCTCTCTAGCTTAACTTAATTAATTATATCATGAATAGACAGGGCATAGAAGATACATATAAGCAGTATCATACATAGTGTATCCTTAAATTACAATGTGGGATTTGTTTTAAAAAATATTTTAAGCTTCATCTACCTTAACATAAGTAAGGAAAAATAGGGAAATTATTTTATTTGTTCCTAATGCAACCATTCTCTTTTACTTTTCTTTTTTAAACATGCCATTCTGATTTATTGCTGTGTATTCTATTATAGAGCATTGGCTTTTCAATAAAAGTGATTTCTTTAGGTTTTGGTACTGTTTGCAAACACACATCCGTACCACCTTCACTCTTCATATCCTAAATCTTCAGTGCCTGATCTCATCTTAATCCAATCTTTGTTTTTGCTTTTCTCCTGGATCAGATAACATAAATGGATTTCTTAGAAAACCCTTTAGATTTTATGAATCTTGTTTTCTAAGACTGTAGTAATCAGGGGTGGAGTAAAGAACAAAATGAGTAAGAAAAAAATGCATCAATCTCTTTTTCAGTGAGACGATGAGACTACAGAACCACAGCCAGAGCTACATCAGCATCCATGCAGCACCAGCAGCATCTTCTGGACGAAAAGAAAAAAATGTGAAATGACAGCAATAAGACTGTAATTAGTGGAAAATAGTTACTTGCTAATAAAACTCTTTCTTTGTAGGTCATTATTAGAAATTTAAATAAAACTACAAACAGAAAGTCTATAAGCTCTAATAAGTGTTCATAAATATCTGTTAATCTTTCACTTAAATATGGTATTCTGAGTGCCATTTGACATTCCTAACTTTTAAAGAAGGAGATAATCCTAGATAATTATGAGATACAGTTAGGTCTGCTAACAACAGTTATGTGCATGTGTACTTTTGTTTTAACTTCCATGTTATTTACAGGACACTATCTTTTTCAGCTGTTATTTCATCTTACCAACTTAAACCAAAGTTAGTGAATCACACTGTAATAAACCACATACAAAACAATATCATGTGCAATCGTCATTTTTAAATAGAATGAGTTGGCATTTGCTTTCTTGTTTAGAGATTTGAGATAAAACTTATTTTTATCACTTAAAGGTACTGATAAAATCCTGACTATCTATAATGATAAAAGTGTAATATGCTAATTAGACCTGACATCCTCCCGGACAAAGCCAGGGCTGCAGCTGCAGGATGGAGGCAGCTGCCATGGGATCCAGGCAGCTGCCGTGGTTGGGAGGGAGGGTTCCAGGCAGCCACAGCGGCTGCAAAGACCTACTTTTACACGGATTTCATGCACCAGCCCTCTAGTTTTTAAATAAAATGAGTTGGCGCTTGCTTTCTTGTTTAGGGATTTGAGATAAAATTTATTTTTATCAGTTAAAGGTATTGGTAAAATCCTATCTATATATATAAAAGGCTAATATTCAAAGTGTCCCCGAGGGAGTTCACTGTACTGGGAGACCCAGAGTACTATTGCTCACTATGACATGCGCTGACCACCAGGGGGTGGCGCGGAATGAAAGAAGGCCCTGACTGGCATCTGGAAGGCCCCAATTGGCCCTGATCGCTGGCCAGGCCTAGGGTCTCAACCCCTGCATGAATTTTGTGCACCAGTCATCTAGTATATAATAAGGACTTGGACAGGACCAGAAACTCATGATTATTTTTAATAGGGTTTCCTGATCTCCCTTCACTCAGTTGGAAAAGTTAAAAGATTATACTTCAGATGTCTTATAAAAAGGACTATTAGTTTGAGCCTGTTGCACACAGCAGTGCATAATAATTGCACCACGGCTTTACCAGTACCACAATCAGACATTAACTGGAGAAAATTTTATAAATTTTATGTAAAACCAAAAGGAGCAGTGTTCTCAAGTCCTACTTTCTTTGACCGAATATATACCCGTTTTATGCAAAATCCACTTGCATGTAGAATTTTAAATTTTTTTGTAGTTTTTATGTAAAGACCAATACATGGGAACACTAATGAGCAATGTGGAATTTATTATATGATTTTGGATAAGATTTAAATTCACCAAAGTAGGTTTGCACCACATGCCCCTGGGAAATTATTTTAAAATTGCATTAAGCATTAGATATCTTAGTTACCTTCTGCTTTGAGCACAACAGCAAACTGCCTGCTGACACTCCAAACACTTCACACTCTTCTCTCTCCTATTACCCAGAGTTACCTCCTTCTTCCTTTGAGCTAGCTTTTGAGTTCTAGAGTTTGAGATCCTAAAAATATTTTCTCATTAAAGGCCAGTCTCTAACTCAAGGAATTCTTGTACTAGCTGCTTAGAGAATAAAGTAGTCTCCACATGATTACATATATTAATTTCTAGCCTCTCTAAACACATACACACTCACAATCTTTTCCTATTTTCTGCTTCAAAGGATCTTTTCATTTAGAGGTCCTAGAAATTAATTTTTTTGAAACAAGATAATTTTCCAGGTGCTTACATATTAAATATTGCCAAGTTCCACGTGTGAGTGGATTAGACTATTTCTGGATCAAAGCCTGAAATGTATTAAATTAAAAATTGATTTTAAAAGACTGTATGAAAAATTCAAACCTGAGTATTTCCTTAGCACATTAGATGTTATGTTATATGATGACATTTTATGTTTCATATGTAATCAATAATCTCAGGCAATACATGCCAGACAATAGGAATACTATTATTTTTTTTCTGCATGTATCTTTGAGTTTTGTACTGTGGTAACCTTTTTGGGAATGCATCTCAAAAAATTTTACGATGCTGATGCAATGATTTTCTTGATGCTTCCTTGTGTAACCTAACTTTCAGTTTTAGGCAAGATCACTTTCCAGAAACAAATTTCTAAAGGGAGAGAGATGAGGTAGAGAAAAATTATTTTACCTATTATTGCAGCCACTCCCTGACGCCATATTGTCATGTGTGGAATCTATTGCAGCTTGCTAGTCTCTAGATATATTATCTTCATTTCACCTGTCTCTAAATTTGTGGATCTCTCATTTCTCCTTTGCAAATTGGCAACCATTTTTTCTTTCTTGGAATCATTCACTTCAGGGAGAGAGGGAGGAGGTAAAAGCATAGCTTTGAAAAAAACTTGAATAAATAAGCTCCAACTTGATATATAGATATAGATATAGATACAGATACAGATAGGTAGGTAGGTATAGGTATAGATATAGATATATAGATATATAGATATATAGATATATAGATATATAGATACTACAGCCTTCCTTTTTCCATAATACATTAATATTATTCTGGATGAGAAGGACTGAGAGTAAGGGTATCATATTGAGAGTAAGAGCCTCAGACTGGACCTGGTACAACTGCTGGTGTCCAAAGCATAACTCAGAATTTTCTGAAGTGGCTCAAAGCAGCCCATGCAAGTAAATTTTTTATTCCTCAGACCACACAGAGGACCTAAATGGGGGGGGGGGGGGGGTGGCATTGATAATACTGGGTGTTAGATGGAAGAATGTTGCTTAACTGATTTTGTACTAGTATATATAAACTACTCAGTAAAAATTAAACTATTGACATCTACTCAAGTCAAATGTAAAACCCATCTTTTCTCTGTCTACAAAATCCTTGCAAATATGCCTACTAATTAGCAGGACTAATTGATATCAGGGAAACTCACAGTGGGTCTAGGTACCCTATAGCCAATGAAATGTTCATTATGTAGTTCACATAATAGTGACTGGCTTTAATGCTCAAGAAATTATCAAACCTTGTAATAAAATGAAGCAAAAGCAATGAAAACTGAGACCACTATCTTTAGTTAGGAGTTATACATTTTAGGCTTAAAAAGGGTTCGGAAGCAAGAAAACACCAAAAATTTATATGGGTCTTTTCCTGAAGCTGAAAGAGGATCAGACCAATCAGTTCTCTGCCTCATAGTAAGATACCTTTGCAGGGGGTACCAAAGCATGATATAACACTTTCTAAAGTGAGGCAGCTTTCAGTGTCATTACAAAATGAAAGAAATGAGAGTTTCTCCACTTAGTAGTAATTCTTTCAAAGCCAGATCTGAACTACATCATTCATCAGAACTAGGCAAGTGTATAGTTCCATTTCTCTCTCTCTCTCTCTCTCTCTCTCCTCTCCCCCCCCCATTCTCTCTAAAATCAATTGGGTGGTAAGAGTAGTTATAATTGTGAAGAATTGATAAAGTCAAGGGAGTACACTTCACAAAGTTTTATTCCTTGGTTAAATGTATTTATGACATATGTCATAGCAACATCTTTATACCAATACAGCTCCTAGGGCAATGGAAACTAAGGAAAAAATAAACAAATGGGACTATATAAAAATAAAAGCTTCTGCACAGCAAAAGAAACCATCAACAAAACAAGAAAGCCAACTGCATGGGAGAACATATTTGCCAATGTTATCTCCGATAAGGGCCTAATCTCCAAAATTTACAGGGAAATCATACATCAAGTTCTGTCCTGTATTTTTCACCTTTACCCTTTATTCTAATTAGTTCAAATAACCATTATAAATTTGTAAAATAAAATTTTATTTATTCCTATGAACAAATGTGATTAAATTACATCATATTTAAAGTTAAGCCTATTCTAATATATGGAATGAAATCTGTACAACATACAGTACAAAATACAGGTTCAGTAAAATGTTCAGTCCTACAATAAGATTAAAGAATTATAACAATTGCTCAGCGTGATAAAACCAAGGAATGGCAACATCCTAAAATAATGTATTTTTGGAAAAATATAAGCAAAAATTGAAATGTGGAATGTTTATCCCTATATTAAATGACAAATGAGAGAGAAAGGGTCTCATGCTTTTGAATTTGCTTCTATTCAACAGCTAAAAGTTACTAAATGTTCCTAAATTCTAGTTTCTTTATCAATAAAAAACATAAGATGACTATAATACTAACTGCAAAAAAATTTATGTGGATATAAAATGTTAATAATAACATCACCAATAAAAACAAACAGTTCTGATAACTTAATTTTTTCCATTTATTGCCTCATTTACTCCTTGGACATAGCCTATTAGGAATGTCCTATATTTTTGCTTGATATAAAGGATGAAGAACCTAAATTCCACTGATTTAAAATAAGTTGCTCTTAAACACATGACTCCTTATGAGCAAAGATTTGAATGCATTTAATAGGAAGTTTTTACCCTTAACTACAATGTGTTATATGTATTAACAGTCTTCATTAGGAGCCTAATCATTTGTACAACTTTTCTCACTTATCCTGGATAAAAAGAAGCTTTAGCATATTCATAAATATATGAATACAAAGCAGTCACTAAGCACTCTTGTTGCTCCTAAAGCCTGGTGAGGTTCAGCTGCAGTAATACACATCAATTAGAGTATCGCTCTCACCACATGTCTGTCTGACACAAAGATCTCCAAGTGAATGGAAAATTACAAGGGTTGGATTTATTCCATTTACTAAATGAAAACTATAATCTTGTCTTCTTCTTAATATAGAGAGATCAAATAAAATACTTCATTCTGCAAATGATAAGCACTGCTTTTTGGACAGTTACAGTACCAACCCTTCCTTTCACTGTACATTTGTGGGTTTTGTGTACCAACCAATCAAAATCATTTACTTCACTTCAAACATCTCCTGCCAAAAAGGCAATTTTGTGTATAAATGGCTCCAATCTGGGAAGCCATCCAAAAGAAGCTGTTCAGGTAAATAACAGTGTGATTTACATGCAGGTGCAAAACATAAACTTAGAAATAGTTTGAAAATGTGAACTAAAGATAAGTAGAATTAACTAGACAGGTAAATCACTTTCCTTTGGGTATTTAAACGTTCTAGAAATGTTCAATTCCCACTATATTATTGTTTTTAGATTTAAAAGAATAACTCTCCTTTTGAGGTTTATGTATTTTACTTTTACAGAAATATATATTAGCATCATGAATAATGGCTACATATTATCTAATGGTCAAATATACTAGTAGATTGGAAAGGAGAGCTTTCCTACTTGACTAAAAAAGAAAATCACTCTAAGCAGATACATTCATATATGAAGACATAATGCAGGTTTGTTTTGTTTGTTTGTTTGTTTGTTTGTTTTTACTTTCTACAGAACGATGTTATCTCCTACTTTCTTTCTTTCTTTCTTTCTTTCTTTCTTTCTTTCTTTCTTTCTTTCTTTCTTTCTTTCTTTCTTTCTTTCTTTCTTTCTTTCTTTCTTTCTTTCGTGCTACCTATGGCAACCAAGTACATCAGCAACAAAGCCAAATTAGGAGAATAAAAAGGTCATAGGTTGTGTAAGACGTTAAAAAATACATCTACAATATTTTCTCTGTATCACTATGAAGTTAAAAATAAATCATGAACTATTGAAACTATAAAGTAAAGGATTGAATCATGTTTTGTGAGATGTAGAGCTTTTATTATTATTTCCTTTGTCTTTGGTAGTCTTTTAAGTTCTGATTGGCTAACAGCTGTAGTTAGGATTCAGGAGAAACATACAAATGGCAAGAAAGCTAGTGGGGCACCCAATGACTGGTAATTGGTATTTGCGTGCCAGCACCAATAGGTTCTACAAATGGAAATTTAAGAATTCTTATTGGGAAATAATCCCTCCCCTGACTACCCTTCAAATATTTTATATGGGTAAAAATTTATAATAGTTATAAAATATATCTTATTAAAATGAAGTTGTAAATGGGTTTATAAAATTAAAAAGAAAATCACTTTTCAACTATTTAATGAATAAATGTAATTATTTACACATTGTTACTAGCAAATATCTTAGATACTCTGGACATTATAACTTTTTAAATTTCTATGCCAGGGATTTAACAACAGCATTTCTGCCATGTTAAACAAAATGTGACATAATCTTCTTAAGTATGAGAACTAAAAGCATATTAAACAGCCAGGCCCACATGGCTCAGTGACTGAGCATCCATTTGAAGATACATAAAATAAGCTGAAGGACCCAGGAGGTCATGGTTCAATTCTTGGTGTGGGAACATGCCTGAAATGCAGGCTTGACCCCCATTGTGGGGTATGCAGGAGGCAGCCAATCACTGGTTCTCTCTTATCATTGATGTTTATATCTCTCTATACCTCTCCCAGCCTCTCTGAAATCAATAAAAAATATTTAAAAAAATAAAAGCATATGAAACAGATTTAATTTGGGTTCTTTATAGCCACAACTATATTCCAAGTAGCATTTCAAACATTTTGTGAATGATGTTAGCATGCTTCTGGAAAATATAGCCTTACTATTTCTCAAATAAGTAGAGGAATATTGACTATAATTAAACCTACCTAAAACATAAGCTAGAGTCTGGTTTATAGTTATCCATATTTGATTTCCATTTTATTTTTGGCATGTATTAAAGTCTGTTACATTGGATAAAACACATGATTATTTGAATCATCCTTTCTTCATTTCTAATACTTTGTATAAGAGAACATACACATGCATTTTGATATTGGTTTCTTTTCTGAATCTAGTAGATTTTCAAGGCAGAAAAATTTTGGAACAACTTGGGAAGACAAAAAAAGAGGCATTAACAGGCCTAAGCCTGTTGTTATGCAGCCTGAGTCTCCACTTTAGATAAAATACTGCTAGGCAATTAAGAAACAGTAATTCACTTGTTTTTCACTTAAATGTGCACTTAGAGTCTTTTGTAAACTTGTGTTTACATGTGAAAAATTAAGAAAATGTTTCATGCCAGTTGCAAGATATAAACTGTATCCTTTCTCTAGATGCCAACGTCCCCCATCTGCCCTTTGGCTGTTACTTTGTGGAACATTTATTTTTGGTTCCATAAACCCTTTAAATAAAAAAAGGCAATTTAATCCAGTCATCTGAAGCATAACATATGCTTTTTCAGGGTTATCAAAATACCTTACTCTTCTTTTAAAGGATCTTATCTATGAAATTCCAGTATTGGGCTTTCTTCCAAACAGGACTAAAATAGAACTGCAGTTGCACAATAAACAAGAGTTGCTAATTGCCAATTTTGTAGAATTTCTTCAAAAACACAAAAAAAGAGGATATCACTTCAAATTGTGTTTTGGTGGAACTTTTTTCTCTCTATTCATCTTGTTTCTGATAACTCAGGACAATTTCTTTGCACTTGTGCATTTGAATTTTGCCTATGTTTTGGAAGACGAGTTTCTCTTGTTTAATTTTCTTTTCACTAAATGCATTTTCTGCCTTTCTATTCCAGAGTTAGAACTCTAGCAATTTCAAACTTTTTAATTTATCTTCACAATATTATGCTTATGTGTTCATCTTCCAGTAGCAATTGAGCAAGATTCTTAAAAATCATCATTAAAGCAAACAACTTTAATAATGTAGTCATTACGAAGTACTAAAGTTAGCTTCCAGTTGTTTGCCACTATGTTGTTCTTGCCTTCTGTGTTATTTACATTCATTCCTCTGTACTCCTAAGTTGCTCAATTTTGAGATAAAATGACATCTTTAAGAATACTTAATTGTTAATGATGAAAATAAATCTCTCATTAAGAGAATATAAACACCTTCCAATTTATTTCATCCAATTTTCCTATTTTTCACTATGGTGTTTAAATAATAGATTGTTTTTCCTGTGATTCATAAAAAAAGTTAGGAGAAATAAGAATATGCTTGAAATAAATTATATATTAAGAGCATTGGAAGGAATGATTATTCTTATTTGAACATGACTCTGATCTACCTCATTTTTTTCTTAAGAACAGTATTAAATAATTGTATGCTACATATGTGCTAGGTGCTTAATATAAAATTTACCAAATTTCTCCCACTAGCTTCCCAGAATACAGAATGCTTTATAGATTGGCGAACTACAAAGGCTCAGTTAACTCTGAACAGTTTTGTATATTGCTTGTTGGATAGAACCACTTCCCTTCATCCTCTGATCTTTCTTTCACTAATATTTCAGATCTAAGTATATAAATAACTTTTAATAATCCTGGATTATTTAAACTAGGCACATTCCTTTACCATATGTTTCCATAACTCCCCTGTACTTTCTGTGTAGTAAATAGAGCATATAACACTTGAAATATTGTCTTAATTTTAAGTTTTTCTCAAAGGACTGTAATTTTCTTTCTGAAGGTGTGATCTACACTTTCAGAAACTAGAAACTTTGATGTTACATTTACATCTCTATTGTCTATCTATCAACCTATCTATCTATTTATCTATCATCTATCTACCTATTATCTATCTAATATATCTCCCTATTACTAATAGACATTTGATGGACAAATATAGATACAACCTATATATAAATTTATTAAATAAAAGACTGATATTTAGTGTGAGCTATTGAATGGAATAGGGATTCTGGACAGGAAAACAAAAGGGAGAATGTTCATAACTAGGAGTATGCAAATCACATCAGTCTATAAATATTTGAAAGAATTAACTTTAAGAGGAGGAATCAAAATTCTGAGGCAACTAAGCCAAAAGTGGCTTGAGACATATTTGGATAAATCATGTTTTGGCTTGGGAGATGGGTCTTCATATGCAAGCCAAAAAAAGGACCACTGCTAGTGATGTGAAAGCCAAGGTCAGCTTGTTAGCTCCAGGAAGCCATTAGTGGGGCTCATTTTGTGAAAGTTGTATGACTAGTACCTATTTTCATTCCAAGCCAGAGAGGCAAGGCCAGAGATTGGCTCATGATTTCAGCAGAGAAGAGATGATGTTGGAGGTTGGAGCTGTGGGGCCTGCCAATACCTCCTGGTGCCTTTAAGCACAGTCTATGGCATAGCTCCTAATTATGCCAAACCCAGCCAGGATTTTCACTCCAGAAGCAATTTTCCAGATGTATGCCACATACGAAATACAAAACCAATTGTTATAAGATATTAAAAGTTTGACTCTTTAACAGAATAGTGAGAAATCATTTGAAAGTTAAAGTAGGGAGAAAGGAGAGCATCTACCACACTTGAACATAACCCATAACAAAGGTGAAGTATCAGAGATTTTACAACCGCTTCCAGTTGGGAAGCCTGCCATGGACATTGTGCCCTCACAGAACTGTCAGCTTTCAGTTAGGGAAGGTAGTAAGGGGGATGCTCAGAGAACAGTTGAGAATATAGGGAGGCACTTGCTAAGGACGGCTTATCAGGTAGAGATAGTGAACAACAGAAGGTCTTAGAGGATGGGGAAAGGCAGAGATTTAGCATAGATTGTTAAGTGTGCACAATAGAATCTAAGGGATGATAGACAGTCTGGGTGTCAGGAATTCTAGTGCCGCTGCATCGAGTTGAATGCTCTTCATGATGACCTGCTGCCTAGATGCTTTTGGAGAAAGTGGTTTTGAACTAGATAAATTATTTGTGGATTATATAAAAACATTTCAAAGGGAACCTGGGTGTTCTGAGTTTTAATAACTTCAATTTCATATAATGGATTCTCTTAAAAATCAGTCTGCATGATATTGCTCTTTTAAGAAGATAAAGAATCCCCACTCCCACCATCATTTTCCTGTTTTTCAAAAAAAAGGCAAACCTGTAACCAATCCTTAATTTTATCAATAGGCACTATTTTAGGATTAACACAAAACATACAGACAAACACTCCAAAAAACAAACAAACAAACAAACAAACAAACAAGAAAACCTCTAGGCCCTAGCTTGTTTGGCTCAGTGAACAGAGTGTCGTCAGCCTGGAGACGGAAGGGTCTCAGGTTCAATTCCAGTCAAGGGCACATGCAAGGGGCAGCCAATCAATGAATCTCCCTTTCTTTCTCTCTTCCTCTCTGAAATCAATGAAGTTATACTTTAAAAAAGCCTCTAGAACACTGAAATTGATATTTGTGCTGATAGTAAATAATTCTAAAGACCCCATAACAATTCCACCTGTTTTGCCCAGCCACATAGTAAGGAGGGAGAAAATATCTGAATAATAATGAACAATAATGGAAAATAGAAAAATCTATCAAGTTCTAATTCTTTTATACCTTTATTACCTCCTCTGAATAATCCTATCTAATAAAAGAGAAACATGGTAATTAGCCGTACATCCGCTACCCTTCCCATTGGCTAATCAGGGCGATATGCAAATTAACTGCCAGCCAAGATGGCGGCCGGCAGCCATGCACTGAAGCAAACAGGGAGGCTTGCTTGCTCCAGTGAC
>NW_005366834.1:1247372-1249518 GCF_000412655.1 Myotis brandtii
CAAATTGACCCTAACAGCAGAAAGACTGGGAATGACTGGTCACTATGACACACACTGACCACCAGGGGGCAGATGCTCAATGCAGGAGCTGTCCCCTAGTGGTCAGTGCGCTCCCACAGGGGGAGCTCTGCTCAGCCACAAGCCAGGCTGATGGCTGCCAGTACAGCGGTGGTGGTGGGAGCCTCTCCCGCCTCCTCAGCAGCACTAAGGATGTCGACTGCAGCTAGCCCTGCTCCCCACTGGCAAGTGGACATCCCCCAAGGGCTGCCGGGCTGCCAGAGGGATGTCTGACTGCCAGTTTAGGCCCAATCCCTGGAGGAGCGGGCCTAAGCCAGCAGGTGGTCATCCCCTGAGGTGTCTCAGACTGTGAGAGGGCACAGGCCGGGCTGAGGGACCCTCTCTCCCCCCCGAGTGCACAAATTTTTGTGCACCGGGCCTCTAGTATTCATTATAATGTTTAGTCATAATATTACTAAATTTTATATTTATATGTATGTACATGTATGTACATTTTAATATTATACCTTGTATTTACTTGAGACTTTAAATGGGGCTGTCTTGTTTTTCCTACATTGCCAATTTCTAATTCAGTTTTTTGATATATAGTAGGCTGTAAAAAGATATTTGTCAGATGAGTAAAAGAATGAATAAATTGGTGAGTGCACACTAAACTGAGTAATTGTTTTTTGGCATTTTCTTTTTTTAATATATTTTATTGATTTTTTACAGAGAGGAAGGGAGAGGGATAGAGAGTTAGAAACATTGATGAGAGAAAAACATCGATCAGCTGCCTCCTGCACACACCCCACTGGGGATGTGCCCGCAACCAAGATACATGCCTTTGACCGGAATCGAACCTGGGACTCTTCAGTCCCCAGGCCGACGCTCTACCCAGTGAGCCAAACCAGCTAGGGCGGCATTTTCTAAGTATATTTATTTAACATGGAACATATTTATTTAACATATTATTTTGTATTTATTGTATTAATATTAAGTTGCAGATGTATTATATACTATCTTATAACCATTGTGATGTTATGATAAATGCATATTTTCATTTACTTCCAGTCATAAAATAAATAAGTCTAGAAAAGTAACATTCAATATGGTGACTATAGTTAAAAATATGGTATTATATATTTGAAAGTTGTTTAGAGAGCAGATCTTAAAACTTCTCATCACAAGAAAATAAATTGTTACTGTGTGTGGTAATGGATGTTAGCTAGACTTACTGGGGCATTCATTTTGCAATATATACATATATCAAAACATTATGTTGTGTGCCTAATACTAATATAATGTTTCGTGTCAACTATATTTCAAAATAATTAATTTCAAAGCAACTTGTGCATATTTTTATATTTTAAATTATTTTTATGTATCAATTTCTATTTACAAAATTGGTATTTTTGGTCAAAAATTATATATATATCTCACAACTATAAATCTACTTTTGCTCACCCCTGTATACAAAAATAACCATTGCAGAAACACTGAACTTTTGAACTCCACTACTTAGGTAATAAAGTCCTGATCTAAAATTTGTTTCCAAAGTCAATGCAAAGACTGAAATACAGATGGGTCTGCAGGTCACATGTTCCCCTTCGAAAACTTTTGCTCTTCTTACAAAGCCGTGCTGACATCGAAGAGGTGGGTGGGATCATAGAACAGTTTTATTCTAACCTCTGAACACATCTCCTCAGCTCCATCTGTAAATGCTGACCTTACAGGAGAAACGCTGCAGTTTTGAAGCCAGCAATATCTCTGCATTTAGCAGGCTTAGCAACTCATCCTGGCACCTCATAAACACCACACACACATGCACGTTTACTCACACACATGAACACATCCACACACTCGTAGAAAGACAATGTTCTCCCAGTTAATAATTCATTTTCTGAAAGCATAGTTTCTGATTTCTCTATTTTGTTTTTAGTCACAGGACTTCTCTGTGTTACAAATATATAAGGAACAAACTACCACTAACTCTTCAAAAGATGTTCTATTTTTATTTTAATGTTTTGAAATTTATAATATGCTAAAATAAAGATTTCCCTTTTTTTCATATTTAAAACTGTCCATATATCAATATATCAGGATCTTTCATTCTCTCTCTCTCTCTCTCTCTCTCTATATATATATATAT
>NW_005366834.1:1249546-1251102 GCF_000412655.1 Myotis brandtii
GTATATCCTCTGTTTTGCAGGTTAATGGAGTAATGCTTCATGTAGTAGTTATATTTGCAAACAATGGAGATATAGCAAATTCAGAGAGGAACTCATTTGACTAGAAGTGAGAGGAGGTTAGAAGTTTTGACACCCTCTTCCAGGTTTAAGCAGTTCCATCCTCTTCCTCTAATTTATCTGTGCACTTATCTATATCCTTTCTACTAATTAGTTGATAGAAAGCCTTTTTCACACTGTTTTGGGTATGGTTTTTTATTAAGACATTTAGTTATTTAATTAAATGAGGACAGAAATGCAGGCTTTCCACCTACATCTCCTATGGTCAGTAAATTTGTTCAATATCTTACTTTAATTTGCTCTATTACAATCTGTATGGGCAAGCAGAATCCTCAACGTACTACACAATTAATTACAAGTTAATACATTCCACTGAAGAATTTACCACACATTTTCTAGTTACACAGTAATAGTCAATTTACTCATAATAGTTCCTGTCTATTATGTGGTTTCTTGTTCAATATGCCAGATTTTAACATAGGTCAGATCAAATTATCAACCAAGGTTCTTATTCTACTTAAGTCTGGGATAAAGTTTAAGGAATAAGTAATGTTGGTGGCTTGGTTTTCATAAATTATTTATTTTATTATAAAGACCAACTAATCAAATGTTGACATGCAGAATGGTCTCTGCGCTGTCTCTTTACGTGGACATCTGGATAAAATAGTTCACAAAAATCCCTCCTGTTTTATCTTATGAATTCCTCAGTTTGTTCCACATTGATTTAGAGGACAGGACATATGGAGGTGAATACACAGTTCATATTAATAGCTGAAACTAACTTCTTATTGCTTTCTATATCTAAAACCACTAAAGATAACCCTAAGGTCATGGAATATATAAATGAACAAACTAGTCAAGGCCTCCTGTATTAATCAAGTATTGTAAAAAAAAAAAAAAAGTTGGGAAACAACAAATCCCACAAACTAAATGACATTTAACAATAATTATTTCATACACTTAAGTGTACAGATCTATTTCAGATGAGCTAATCTAAACAAAGTTCAGCTTGGAGACTCTGCTTCACTGCAGGCTAGTAACAGTGTGTTCAAACTATTTACAATGGGGCCTGACAGAGGGAACTGTAGGTACACAAAGAAAATCCTCATCGGTGATCATAGAAGCATAAGTGGATGAGCTGAACTACACAGAAGCACAAAAGAAAAATCTGCATATAATATGTCCAATAATATCTTATTTGTCCAAGTGAGTCACATGGCTGAGCCCATAGGTCAGCTATGAGGATAAAAAATCTGCCCACTTTTCAGTAAGCCCAATGAAAATGGACTTGAAATATTATTTTCCCAAGGAGATAGGAGGGAGGAGTGAATGTTGATAAAGAGTAAATCTAATCTCAGAATTTAGTTTAGATTTTATTAGATGTGTTAAGATAGATAATGGTTTAGGAAACAGTTATTAAAATTGTAAAATTGTCTTCTTTTGATATGTATATATACATTTTCTTTTGATACACACACACACACACACACACACACACA
>NW_005366834.1:1251154-1257438 GCF_000412655.1 Myotis brandtii
TATATATATGGAGAGAGAGAGAGAGAGAGGGAGAGAGAGAGAATTGGTGGTGCCTAAATTATAACAGTCACACATTGAACACTAATATTCTTTTAAAAGAAAGGCCATGAATTTTGCAATTTTCTATATTAAAAGCCTACTTTTTATTATTTTAGTCACTCTTTCTATTAATTTAGGCATTTTATTAATGGTCACAGAGAGATAATCAAATATAAAAAACACAAAGTTGAGTATTGAATAGATTCAAATGCAATTGTTATTTAAAACTTAATTAAAAGTATATTTTTGAAGAAATTTTATATGTAAACCTTATTTTTTAAAAATATGCTTTTATTTACTTCAGAGAGAGAGGAAGGAAGAGGGAGAGAAAGAGAAACATTGAAGATAGAGAAACATAAATCAGCTGCCTCCTGCATGCCCCATACTGGGGATTGAGCCCAAAAACCAGGCGTGTGCCCTGATCTGGAATCAAACCAGCAAGCTTTTGGTGCAAGGGACAAAGTTCAACTGAGCCACACCAACCACAGTATAAACATTTTTTTAAAAATTCTTTAATGTTGAAAGTATTACACATGTCTCCTTTTCCCCAAACATTTCTTTTATAAATGTCAAAATTTTACTTGTTGAGGCAGTCATAAATGATGACCAAAAAACACTTAACTTTTGTATAATTGTATTTTAATAATGAAGTCAATATAAATCAGTTTTTAAGTATCAGAATAAATTGCATCTACTTTGATTTAGTTTATATTCAGTAATTATAAATAATGATTTATGTTCATATGTGATCACAAGAGGTAATTATCAGTTAAAATAGCTTAAGAAATTGGTGCATATAATTTTAAAAGTACAAATTATTAAATGTAATCAAAAGGGCTAAATTGAAGGTATCTTTTAACATTAAAGAAAAATTACAAAAGAAAGTGATTTGTCAACTAGAATAATAATAGTTAATTTGGTAGTATTAGGTACAGAGAATATAATTTATATTGTAACAGATTTTCAATTATAACTATAAAAGAGACTAAGACTTTCATGTTGCTAATATCAAATTATGTCATTTTAAAATATAATGTTGTTACTTAAAACCTCCAGCCATTTTAATTTTTAAAAATCACTGTGTTAATAATCCAGATGTTTCATTTTTATTACATCAAGCATCCGGATATTTGGGGACATCCGTTTAGCTTCCTGTTTTACAACATCCAATTCTAACTTTTAAATTTAACCTTAGCATTTGTCTATTAAGAAATGTGGGACAAACACACACCCATAAGCTTATATTGTCATGTGCAAATTCTCCCTAAAATCCCAATTCCCAAATAAATCAATGAATGCATGAAGCAGGCATTTTAAAACCATGTGTAATAACAATTATTATCAGTCCTGTTTATATCTATGTGTTGTATGCATGTAGATATATATATATATATATGTGTGTGTGTGTATATATATATATATGATTATGCCCTGTGGTTAGCAAAAATGAAATTTATTGCATATGTTAGAATAAGAGAATAATTTTCATGAATAATGCATTCAAAACCTATTTTCAGGTAAACCATTAAATTTTTAATTAAAAACTGACTTCCTGAAAGACCTAAACTATATATAATTGAGTTTATCAGGTGTCTTTATGATAACTTATAGTTATCAATATTCTCAGTTCTGAAAAACTCAACCAAGGTTTTTGAATGTTTTTAACATTTCTTATTCATTGATAAAATTAGGTAACATTGCCCTGACTGGTTTGGCTCAGTGGATAGAGCGTCGGCCTGCAGACTGAAAGGTCCCGGGTTCGATTCCGGTCAAGGGCATGTACCTTGGTTACGGGCACATCCTCAGTGGGAGGGTGTGCAGGAGGCAGCTGATCGATGTTTCTCTCTCATCGATGTTTCTAACTCTCTATTCCTCTCCCTTCCTCTATGTAAAAAATCAATAAAATATATTTTTTTAAAAAATTAGGTAACATTATAGATGAATGTTTATGCAGATTGACTAAAGTCCTAGTGACTAATATTTTCAACAATTTTGCGTCCAAGTTTGGCTGACAAGATAAGAACAGTTGCTAGAGTGGGTATCTTAAGTTAAAAAAAGTCATAGCGGACTCTGCTAAAAAATATATTTTGATTCAGCAGGTTATAGAAATGACCAAGACTCTGCTTCTGACAAGCATAACAAGGAGAGAAACACATTTCTGAATCCTAAGAAAATAGTTTTATTGAAATCTGGGCAAAAATTGGGTTTTTATGGAAAGTAACCTCACAGAGTGATCTAACTGTAAATTCCAAACTGGCCAGGTCATGGTGGATAATCAGGCCTCAGGCATATAACTTTTTTTTTCTAATCCTCACCCAAAGATATTTTTCCATTTTTTAGAGACAGTGAAAGGGAGAAGGAAAAACAAAGAGAAATGTCTATGTAAGAGAAACCCATGGATCGGTTGCCTCCTCAGGGCCCATGCTGGGGAGGAGCCTGTAACTCAGGTATGTGTCCTTGACTGGGATATCTGCAGGCCAAGGCTCTATCCACTGAGTCAAACCAGTTAGACCAGGCGTATACCTTTTAGTAGGAAGTTTAACTTTGTCTTTAGCAGGCCATGAGCATTGTTTCTGTACATCTACTTTTTAAAATTTATCTTTATTGTTAAAAGTATTATCGATGTCCCATTTTTCCCCATTGGCCTTTTCTTCTGTGCATCTATTAACACACCTTTGAAATAACTACTCTCAAGAGAGAAAATAATCTTATTAACTATCTTGTAATCCAGTCCCTTTCTTGCTTCCCCTACCTCCATGTAATCTTCCTTACTTCCCTCCTTAATTTCAAATGCATAAAAGAAGCTGCTATTATTCTCCAGAACATTTAAAATCTTGCTCCCTGGCACATGCCATCAGCTTGGGTAACTAAACACATAATTCTCTACAGGTTTGGGCATTTTCTACATTGACAGCAATAGAAGGCATTGCACCACTCTAAATTCCAACGGTCATTTAAAATATCCTATGAATGGCCCTGGCCAGTGTTGCTCCATGGTTAGAACATTAGCCCACAGACCTAAGGGTTGCAGGTTCGATTTCCAGTCAAGGGCAAGTACCTCGGTTGCAGGCTGGCTACCTGGCCTGAGACTGGGCACCTGTGGGCTGCAACCAATCTATGTGTCTCGCTCACATCAATGTTTCCCTCTCTCCCCCTCCTTGCTCTTCTCCCCTCTCTCTAAAAAAGCCAATGGAAAAATATGCTAAGGTAAGTATTAAACAAATAAAATATCCTATGGGTTATTTATCACTTTTCTTTCATCACATAATTTCTAATTTTCAGAAGGTTAATGGTATAATAACATATAAGTATGAAATTAAATATTACACATTTAGAAAATGATCATATCTACACTAATAAAAGAGAAACATGGTAATTGGCGTACAACCGCTACCCTTCCCATTGGCTAATCAGGGAGATATGCAAATTAACTGTCAGCCAAGATGGCGGCGAGGGACCCTCCCTTCCCCCTGAGTGCACAAATTTTTGTGCACCGGGCCTCTAGTATGTTCATAAATGTTCATACATATTTCTAAAATAGAAACCTTAATACCCCATTCTTACTAACGGATAGGACTACCAGACAGAAGCTAAGGAATTAAAGGACTTGAGTAACACAATGTACCAATAAGATCTAAAAGACATAAACCGAGCATTCTACGCACAACAGAAACAGATGATTCTCAAGTACACATGGGATGTTTTCCAAGACAGACCATATATTAGGACATAAACTAAGTCTCAATGTACTTAAAAAGACAGGTGTAATACAAAGCATCTACTTCAGCCACAATGAGATCAAGTTAGGGATAAATAACAAGAAAAGTTGGAAAATTTACAAACTGGTGGAAATTAAACAATGTACTCTAAAAGGCAATAAGAACAAAGAAGAAATAACAAGGGAAATTATAAAATACAAGTGAATGTAAATGAAAGCACATGCTAAAACTTAGGGGACACAAAGAATCTTTGCTAAATGAGGAGTTTATAGTTATAAATGCTTACATTTAAAAACAAACAAATAAACAAAAAAACAGGAAATACATCAAATCAACAACCTTAATTTTACACCTTAAACAACTAGAAAAAGAATAAAACCCAAAGCTAGCAGAAAGAGGAAATAATAAAATTAGACTTGGATAAACAAAATAAATAGAAAAAATGATAGAAAAAATCAGCAAAACCCAAAATGAGATAAACAGAATTGACAAAAATTCAGCTTGATGAACTAAGATAAAAAGACAGAAGACTCACCTGACTGCTTAGCTCAGCGGTTGTGTGTCTACCTATGAACCAGGAGGTCACGATTTGATTACTGTTTGGGGCATATGCCTGGGTTTCAGGCTGGATCCCCAGTGTGGAGCCTGCAGGAGGCAGCCAGTCAATGATTATCTCTCATCATTGATGTTTCCTATATCTCTCTCCCTCTCCCTTCCTCTCTGAAATCAATAAAAATATATTTTAAAAAATGACAGAAGACTCAAATGACCAAAATCAGAAATGAAAGTGAGGACTTTATTATTAATTCCAGATAAATAAGAAAGATTATAAGAGAGCACCATAGGCAATTGTAGGCCAATAAATTGGGTAACGTAGATAAAACTGACAAATTTCTAGAAACACAAAACCTACAAAAGCTAAATCATGAAGAAATAGAAAATCGGATTAAATGTATAAATAACAACCAGATTGAATCAGTAACAATAACTTTCAAACAACAACATTGACCAAAAACCCGGTACCTTTGTGCTTTATGAATTCTAAAAAATATATTAAAGAACTAACAAACAATACTTTTGAAACTTTTTCAAAAGATATGTACTTGTTCTAAGAGGCTAACATTGCCTTAATAGCAAAGTCAGGCCAAAAAAACCTATAATAATTAAAATCACACACCAATATCCCTGATGAACACTGATGGAAAAATTCTCATCAAAATACTAGCAAACCAAATTGAAATGATTACATACCACAAGCCAGTGGGATTTATTCCTGGAGTGCAAGGATGTTTAAACATACAAAATATTGATCAACATCACATTAACAGAATGAAAGAAATAAAACATAATCATCTAAATTAATATAGAAAAAGCATTTAATAAAATTTAACACCCTTTTATGATAATAACACTCAGCAAACTAGGAATAGAAGAAAACCACTTTAACATAATAAAAGCCATATTTGAAAATCCCACAGGAAATGATGGGATTTCATACCCAACTGGGAAAGAATAAAAGCTTTTTTTCTCTAAGATCAAGAACAAAGCAAGGAAACTCTCTTTCACCACTTCTATTCAGCATATTACTGGAAATCCTGGCCATAGCAATTAGACAAGGGGGAAAAAAGCATCACATTGTAAAAAAAGAAGTAAAATTATCTCTGATGTCAGATGATAACATCTTGTATGTACAAAACTCTAAAAATTCTACAGATAAACTGCTAGAATAAATGAATTCAGCAAATTAGCCAGATACAAAGTTAATGAATCAGTTGCATTTCTATATATGAATAATAAACAATTTGAAAAGGAAATTAAGAAAATAATGTCATTGATAATATAATGAAAATTTAATTATAATTATAAATTTTATTTATAACTCCAAAATACATTTAATAGAATAAAATACTTAGGAATTAAACAAGAGGAGAAAGACTTGAACAACAGAAACCACAAAAGATTCCTGAAAGAAAATAAAGACAAACAAGTGGGAAAACATCCCATGTTCACAGATTAAAAAAATAATAATAATAATATTAAGATGTAAATATTACTATAAGTGATGTATAAATTTTATAAAATCCCTATCAAATTCCCAATGACATTTTTTCCAGATGACATTTTTGCAGAATTAGAAAACCCATCCTGGAATTCATATGGAATCTCTAGAGACCCCCAAAACACAATGATCCTTAAAAAGAGCCAAAAATCATACTTCCTGATTTGAAAATTTACTACAAAGCTACAGAAATCAAAACAGTGTGGAAGTGGATAATGGCAGATATACCTATATACCAGTGGAACAGGATAGAGAGTCCATAAATAAATCCTTGAATATATGTTCAAGTGGTTTTTGACAAGGATACCAAGGCAGTTAAATGGGGCGGGGAGGGGGGACGTGTGGGGACAGACAAGACAGTCTTTTCAAAAAATGATGCTAGTAAACTGGATATCTACATGCAAAAAGGTGAAGTTGAATGCTAACATTTGCCACATATAAAAATGTACTAAAAATGGAATTATAGG
>NW_005366834.1:1257459-1261973 GCF_000412655.1 Myotis brandtii
TTGCAGCTGAGAGGCTGGCAAGTGAGGCAGCGAATGTTGGAGTCTGCAGCAAGCAAGCCTCCCTGCTCGCTTCAGTGCCTGGCTGCCGGCCGCCATCTTGGCTGACAGTTAATTTGCATATACTCACTGATTAGCCAATAAAAAGGGTAGCGGTCGTACACCAATTACCATGTTTCTCTTTTATTAGTGTAGATTCCAACTTACATTTAATAGAATAAAATACTTAGGAATTAAACAAGAGGAGAAAGACTTGAACAACAGAAACCACAAAAGATTCCTGAAAGAAAATAAAGACAAACAAGTGGGAAAACATCCCATGTTCACAGATTAAAAAAATAATAATAATAATATTAAGATGTAAATATTACTATAAGTGATGTATAAATTTTATAAAATCCCTATCAAATTCCCAATGACATTTTTTCCAAATGACATTTTTGCAGAATTAGAAAACCCATCCTGGAATTCATATGGAATCTCTAGAGACCCCAAAACACAATGATCCTTAAAAAGGGCCAAAAATCATACTTCCTGATTTGAAAATTTACTACAAAGCTACAGAAATCAAAACAGTGTGGAAGTGGATAGTGGCAGATATACGTATATACCAGTGAACAGGATAGAGAGTCCATAAATAAATCCTTGAATATATGTTCAAGTGGTTTTTGACAAGGATACCAAGGCAGTTAAATGGGGCGGGGAGGGGGGACGTGTGGGGACAGACAAGACAGTCTTTTCAAAAAATGATGCTAGTAAACTGGATATCTACATGCAAAAAGGTGAAGTTGAATGCTAACATTTGCCACATATAAAAATGTACTAAAAATGGAATTATAGGTAAATATAAGACCTAAAACTTTTAGAAGAAAATACAGGGCAAAGTTTTATGACATTGGATTTGGCAATGGTTTCTTGGATATAGCACCAAAGGCACAGGCAACAACAACAACAAAGATAAATTGAACTTAATGACAATTTTAAAATATATGCATCAAAAAACATAGTCAACAGAGTAGTGAAGTGGGAGAAACATTTTTAATCATACATCTCAAACAGATTTAATATTCAGAATATACAGAGAACTCCTAAAATTCAAGAAAAATAAATCATCCAAAAATGGGCAAATGGATTGAATAGCAATTTCTCCAAAGGAAGGTGTAAGAATAGCCACAATGCACATGAATAGATGCTCAACATCACTAATGACTAGTAAAATGTAATCAAAACTTCAATAAGATACCATCTCATATCCATTATTAAGAAAACTACTATCAAAATGAAGAAAATAGAAAACGACAAGGATGTGGAGAAATTAGAACTCTTGTGCACTGTTGATGAAAAGTAAAATGGTAAACTGGTATGGAAAACAGCATGACACTTCCTAAAAAAAATACAAATAAAAAATAGAAATGCCAAATGAACCAGCAATTTCATTTCTGGGTATATATTCTAAAAAATTCAGTAGGGTCTCAAAGAAATATTTTCACACTCATGCTCATTGCATCATTAATCACAATAGCTAAAGTATAGAACCAATCCATGTGTGAATCAACAGATAAAGAGGTAAGCAAAATGTGGTATGTTCAAGCAGTGGAATATTATTCATCCTCATAAAGGAAGTCAATTCTAACATATGCTACAACTTGGATGAAAATTGAGGACATTATGCTAAGTGTAATAAGCCAGTCATAAAAAGGTCCATAGAGACAGAAAGAAGAGTGGTGGTTGCCAAGTGCTGAGGTGAAGGGGTAGAGGGGGTTATTGTTTAATGGGTACACAGTTTCAGTTCCGCAAGATGAAAGAGTTCTGGAGATGGATGGTGGTGATGGTCGCACAAAAATGTGACTGTGCTTAATGCCACTAAACCAGGGGTGGGCAAACTTTTTGACTCGAGGGCCACAATGGGTTCTTAAACTGGACCGGAGGGCCGGAACAAAAGCATGGATGGAGTGTTTGTGTGAACTAATATAAATTCAAAGTAAACATCATTACATAAAAGGGTACGGGCTTTTTTTTTTTTAGTTTTATTCATTTCAAACGGGCCGGATCTGGCCCGCGGGCCGTAGTTTGCCCACGGCTGCACTAAACTATACACTTAAAATGGGTAAGGATAATAAATTTTATATTATATGCATATTTTACCACTGAATGGAATGTATTTATGTAAAACATAGGAATACATAATTCTAGATTACTATTTAGCATGAAAATGTTTACTATCTCTGCCCTATCTCCACTCCATCCTGGGTCTCCAGCATCTAACCAGCCCCAGCTACAGTGTTTACATTAAATAACTATTGTTGTAGTTTGTATTAATTTCTAGTTATTTAATAAAGATAATTAAGTGCATTTGTATATTTTCTCTTAAAACACACCTGGTCAATGCTCATTAAAGTAATACCACCTGTAACAAACTATTAAAAATAAACTCACCTATTCCATAAAAAGATAAATTATTTAAAGCCAAATAGTCTTTCTTGTTTACTAGTCTGTTGTATCTGTATCCTTTAAAAAAAAAACTTTGCAAATAAAATTTTCAAAATAAAATGTGCATACTATCTCTATGTATAAAGCCCTACTATGCAAATAGACCAAATGGCAGAACAACCTAACAACAGAACATCTGAACAACCGGTTGCTATGATGTGCGCTGACCACCAGGGGGTGTGCATGGAACATGGCGGGCATTGGTAGCAGGTGGCAGAGCATGGAACATGGCAGGTGTTGGCCATGGCAGGATAATGGAGCAGGTGAGCAGGGGCACCAGACCAAGGTGGGGTGTCAATTGCTGTCACTGGGCGAGCCTCTGGTGGTTAGTGAAAAGTCTTTGCTCTCGCACGCCACAGTTCCACCCGGTGCTTGCACCTGCTGCCGGCACTGGCCCCGCTCGAACTCACTGCCAGCGCCGGAGCCACCACTCACACCCGCTGATGGCGCTGGCCCTGATCACTCGGCTTCTCTACCTTCCCCTGCTCCTGAGGGGTGATCGGGGCCAGCAGCCACCTCTTGCACCCACTGCCAGCACTGGCCCTGCTCACACCTGCTGCTGGCACCGGCCCCAATCACTCTATGCAGTGAGCGGGTGCTAGCAGGACTGGCGCCATCAGACATGGGAGCTGTGGTGGCGGGAGTGGGGCTGCTGGCAGACAGGGGACCAGGGCTGTGGTGGGAGGGGCCAGGAGGGGGTGCGGAGGATGAGCCAAGACCTACCCCTATGCCCACTGCAGTCTCACGGCCCACAGTTCCTTTCAAGGTGCACGAATCCGTGCCCTGGGCCCCTAGTTTTCAAGTAAAATAGCAACATTTTATTTCCAAAATAAGAATACAAGTATGGGTCACTGATTGACATCAAGCAACTAAACAGTGTCAATTTTTTTTTCTAAATTAAATTCAAAGCAGATGCACTAAAAGTAACATTAATTCAGCAAATACTTATTGAAGTTTAAATGCATCAAGTTATATAAAACTCATGAACCTCTTTAGAAAATAACAAATTTATCTCAAGAAATATAGCACTGATAATTCAATAATTATGTGTAGAAATATGTGCAGAATGCAAAGTTGCACATATTATGGTTGGATCAATTTTACATTTGCTATTAGAAACTACTTTTCAACAAATATTGGTGATTATTTTATGTACTAAAATATACACATGTCAACTCATATACATTATTTTTATTCTCATATATTGTGAAATACATTGCCTCCTCAATGCTTCAGTTGAGGCTGAAATAGAAATATTTCTAATAACAGCATACAATGGTACATTTAATTTTGCAGCATTAATGTGAAGCAATCAACAAATGGAAGAAAACATTTTATCACAGATAATACATTGGGTGCTATATAGGAGGACTGAAAATAACAAATATGAATAAATTATAGGATAAAGAGAAGCTAAAACAGTTTTGATAAAATACATCTTTATTCAGAGATAGAAAAACAAGATTAACAAAATTGGACAAAAACAATGTTAGGAAAAGAATTCATCACATGGATACAGACATTGGAAATGAATTATTACAAGAAGCAGTATATTTGAAAGTAATCGTTGTGCATTTGTCCATAGTTGTTAAAATTATGGACTCTACTCAGATAGCCTAGGTTAAATCAGCTCTACAATTTCAGGACATGACCTTAGATCAGGGATCCTCAAACTTTTTAAACAGGGGGCCAGTTCACTGTCCCTCAGACCGTTGGAGGGCCGGACTATAGTTTAAAAAAAAAACTATGAACAAATTCCTATGCACACTGCACATATCTTATTTTGAAGTAAAAAAACAAAACGGGAACAAATACAATATTTGTATTTGCATGTGGCCCGCGGGCCGTAGTTTGAGGACCCCTACCTTAGATGATTTACTAAATCTCTTGGTGCCATCTGTGAAATATACATATTGTAGTACTTCATATGGTTGTGCAGATTAAATGAACACTTGCTCAGCACAGTGTCTGGCAAATTGTTATCCTATATAATAAAAGCCTAATATGCTAAGTGTCCAGTTATCCGG
>NW_005366834.1:1262132-1267214 GCF_000412655.1 Myotis brandtii
AGGCCAGACATGCCCTGAAGCCCTCCTGCAGTCCCTACCCAGCTGGCAAACCTCCTGCGTCCCTCCCAGCCCCACACCAGTGAGGTAGGTCCCTCAGGCTGGCCTGCACCCTCTCACAATCTGGGACCCCTTGCGGGATGTTGGAGAGCCGATTTCAGCCCGATCCGACAGGCCAGGCCAAGGGACTCCACTGGTGCACGAATTCGTGCACAAGGCCTCTAGTTTCTAAATAAATGTTCATCATTATTTTTTAGTAATATCAACAGATCAGAAGATGTATCTATAAAACAGGAACTAAAAATCAAGAGAGAAATGGTTAGGCTATTAAAAAAAAGATCAAGTGAAAAGGGAGATGAATGCAATAAAAAATGATTTAAAATAAACTGTAAATGCAAAAAGACTTAAATAGCTTTGAGCATATTAGAGTAGAATTGACACCAGGGAAATTTGCATTTGTGGTGTTTTCCCAATGTAGCAAACAAGGATGGAGATAAAATTGATGAGAAATATAAGCATTATGGCTAATAATACAAAAGGGAAAAGTAGAGTGCCTAATATGCTCAGATCATATCTCACAGTGTTTATCTGTGAGTTTCCAGTACATTTTTCTCCCCATCAGCTCTTGACAAGGGCAATTTTTTCCCTTTTCAAACAAACATTGAAGCAGAAAATGGTTCACGAATCTGCAGGCTCAAGTTCCAGTCTCCCTAGCAAGGTTTGCTGTACCAAGGCTAGCATGTAACCAGAACCAGCCAAAAGAAAAATTAAGTCAAGAGAGCCAGATGGCAAGGAATGGGCATCCTCCGATGGGAAGAGGAATATGTGATGTCCTTTGTTCATTGAGAGTCCAGGAGTAGAGTGAGTGTGACTCAGACAAGCAACAGATTTTAAGTTTTATGAGATCTGCTTCATTATTAGCTTGCCTTTCCAAAATGTTCTGCTTTCCACTAGTGTAGCTGTTTTGTGTATGTTTTTAAAATATATTTTTATTTATTTTGGAGAGGGAGAGAGAAACATCAATGATGAGAGAGAATAATTGATCAGCTGCCTCCTGCATGCCTCACACTGGGGATCAAGCCTGCAACCAGGACATGTGCCCTGACCAGGAATTGAACCATGACCTCCTGGTTCATAGGTCGATGCTGAACCACTGAGCCATGTTGGCCATGCAAGTGTAGCTGTTTTTATCTCAAATGCCTTTCCCCTCTACACATTGAAGATACACGCCCATAGGAGAGTTACTACAACTCTCTGTATCTCAGTTACCTCTCTTAGGGAAGCAGTTTGGGGGTGATTTTGCCTACCTGAAAGTTTGATAGGAACTTAAATCAGTTTAATGCATATAAAGCACACATGGAAAATAATAAATATCATGTATTACTGTTATTCTTTAATACTTTAATATTTGAATTTATTTTCAACTGTATTAAAAATGATGCTTTTAACTATCAAATGCAAAAAATAGATTGTCTTATACAGAAAACATAAATTGATTTATATAATAAAAAAATGTTTAGATATGTATCAAACAGCCTAAAAAGACTGACTTTTAATTTCCAGTTTTATACCTACTACCTGGAATGATAGTTTACTAAATGACGACTACTTTCACAAAGAAAATATATACTATCTATATCTATATTGATACTTACATATACATTTATATTTATGTCTATAAACCTGTATATTTTATATATGTCAATACAGATATATAGAAGACAAGCTATGAATAGATAATATTGCTCTCTTTATAGATAGAGACAGAGATAGGCAAAGGCCTAGGCTGAGGTAGAGATAAAAATAGAGACAGCCCTAACCAGTTTTGCTCAGTGGATAGAGCATTGGCATGTGGATGGAAGGGTTCCGTTCAATTCCAGTCAAGAGCATGTACCTTGGTTGCAGGCTCCTCCCTGGCCCGGGCCCTGGTCAGGGCACTTGCAGGAAGTAACCAATCAATGCGTTTCTCTCACATTGATATTTCTGCTGAGGTAGAGATAAAAATATAGACAGCCCTAACCAGTTTTTCTCAGTGGATAGAGCATTGGCATGTGGATGGAAGGGTTCCGTTCAATTCCAGTCAAGAGCATGTACCTTGGTTGCAGGCTCCTCCCTGGCCCGGGCCCTGGTCAGGGCACTTGCAGGAAGTAACCAATCAATGCGTTTCTCTCACATTGATATTTCTGCCTTTCCCTCTCTCTTCCACTCTCTCTAAAATAAAAAAAAAAATCAATGGAAAAATATCTTCAGGTAAGGATTTAAAAAAAAAAAATGGAGAGACAGAGAAAGATATATCCTAAGTGTAACAGGCTTCAAGTGTGATATAGAAATGGACCTATATATTTTCAGTGTATAATTTTATGAGGGTTTATTTGAATAATAAATAATATTGGGACTTATTTATCTTAATCAAATGAGAGTGGATGTAAGAATAATGACTACTGTATTACTTCAGATTCCAAGTTGATCTTGGAAATAATTTTATACTTAAAAAACTACACTGTCTTTAATGGGTTGCTGAGGTCTTCTTTAGCACTGCAAAAAAATATGTTAAATAATACCTTAGAGGCCTAGTGATTAACACTCAACTATTTTCAGTGAAAGTCAATTCATTTAAAATTCTGCCTCCCACAATTCTTAGTCTACTCAAACCCACACATGCTGAATAGGGACAATTCAGGTTCATAATGATAACTCGGAGGGACTAAAAGACTCCAGTGTATTATCTGACTCTTTGAAGAAATAATAATATGTTTAGCACTGAGTTAATTTTATTATGCTCCAAGACTTTTCAAATGGCTAATCCTCATATTCTCTAGAAAATATAATAATTAACCAAGGTTTCTCATACCCCCTATAGCATTCTTGGTAATTAAATTTACTATGTGGAGAATTAATTTGAACTCTGTGGGTAGTGGAACCCAATGTTCTTTTATTTAAAAATGCCTTGGGTACGCTTATTTAACTTTTTCTATGTTGATTTTTTTTTCATTTTTACAGTTGTAACATTGATATATAAGTTGCTCATTTCAGATGCCTGACACATGATAGTAGTGAAGAAATGAGTGTAGTTCTATTTGTTGTTATACCTCCCATTCTCTAGTATCAGTTTGTTCCATAACCTTCACCAATAGAGATGATGAAAGCAGTGTCATCTAGTGGAACACACATCAGATTATTGTACAGCTGTTGCATATTCAAATCACAGATCTCATATTTATTGAGTTCCTTAACTTTTGTTTTTTTAATATATAAAACAGTGTTATAGAAGTGCTGTGTCCTATAAATATATTTATATATTATAGGAGTTGATAGCTTATAACAACTTATGTAATTATTTCTAGAGCTAAAAACCATTGATATAAACTAGGCTTAAGTAACTGAATAAGTTTTGAATGTATATATAAAAGCATGCAGTTATAAAGTTTAAGTTCTACAATGTATGCAAATACAAATAGCTTCCAAAGTGAACTTAGAAGTTTATGGAACTAAAATGATGACGCATGCACGTAAAGACAGAAAGGATCCCTCTTCTTCTGTACAGAGAATTCCATATCTATAATGAGAATCAGAAAGTATTATTTTTGTTTTGAGGAAAAAACAGCCCACATGGTTTATTATCTGTTGAAATGCCATTTCTGCTCATTATATGTTAAACAATGTAATCACTTTGTGAAAAGTTGCTTATATGCTCAACAATTAATATACTCATAGTTTTGATGAAGATAGTCATAAACTAGTCTGCAATTACGACGATTGTTTGATTTTAAGAAAAAAAATGATTTCATTCAGCAATGAGAGTCAAGGAAGCACAGAAGAATAACTTGTTTAGTTAAAGATACAATATGCAAAATATCTCTGTTTTGAATATTTTTGACTTGTGGAAAAATAATAAATTTCTCAAATGCAGATGTTCCCACAATTGTACAATCCTCAAAGCAGGCTAGTGAAGATTAAGCCAAAGCATATGTTAAAAATAGTCAAATTATTTTCTCCTTCAGATATAACTACTTAGTCTTTAAAGGAACTATAATTATGTACAGAATGCTTATGGCTTTTTATACTTATTTTATTACAATTTAGTGAAGGGAAAGTAGAATAAAATTGAATAATACATGTTTGTCTTCTGGTAATAAACAAAGATGCCAGTAAAATTAAGCAATTATTATTCTATTTATTTGGTGGCAAAATAGTTTGTGTCAGTTAGTTACCCTCTGGAATCAATAAGTGGCGTTTAATGGTTGTGTGTTCAATGATTTATCCTCTCAAAGTGAATGAGTCAAAGTCCCAATTCCTACATGAGGAAATTATGTAGAGAGAGGTTTTAGCCTCTAAATTCAAAATACATCTTTCAGTATATAGTACATAATTCTCAAACAATGGAAGAACAAGTGGATTTGAGATTGTATTTAATCTAGAAATCAAAAATAATTTAGCTACAGAACAATCAAATATTTTTTTTCAATGATGCCTAATGCTGCAAAATCATTCAGTTAACTATGTTGTCATTTTAGTAGCATAAGTTTAACCTTTGTGGCTCAGCATTGCCTGTTAAGAGCAAAAAAATCAATCAAGTATTTTAAACTATATCATGCTGTGTTTAGGACAAATATTACTGTTATGCTATGTGGTAAATTGAAGAAGGGGAGAAAAATCATGCTAGTCCCCAAAGGCATGCTACTAAATAAAGATGGTCATGAAAAGTAATGAAGACCAACACATATTAGGTGGTTAATGTACATCATATAATGAAACATTGAAAGAAAGTAGGTAAGTGTGCTCTGAAAAAGAACCTAAGCTTTACATTCCTTTTTCTTTTTTATTGAGTTTCTCTTTGTACTTTCTCTTTTCTGAGGTGAGAAGCATCATAGTGAAGTACACATAGTGAAGTAGAACACATTCTACATGTTAACCCTGGCTAAACATCTGAATAACTTAGACGGAGTTTGCATATATATATCTACACTAATAAAAGAGAAACATGGTAATTAGCGTAAGACCGCTACCCTTCCCATTGGCTAATCAGCATATCCTTATGCAAATTAACTGTCAGCCAAGATGGCGACCAGCAGCCAGGCACTGAAG
>NW_005366834.1:1268649-1278767 GCF_000412655.1 Myotis brandtii
CGGGCTGAGGGCCCCCCTCTCCCCCTCCCCCCCCCCGAGTGCACAAATTTTTGTGCACCTGGACTCTAGTATATATATATATTCTCCAGAAAGTATGGCTTTAAATCATCGGCTCCCCCAAAATGACTGAATATTTAAAATAATCTAGAAATTATATTTTCAAAAATAAGTGGAAGTATATATTGCTAAATATGTGTTTAATGTTACTAAACTAAGGAAACAATTTTGGGGAAACTACAGCTGCAATTTAGGTTCCATTAAGGCAGCTTCTCCAGGAAAGCAAAAGTCACAAATTAAGTACATTTTGGAAGAGTAAACCTCTAAGACTTTACAATCAGTTTAATGATTTATAAATAAGGGTAGAAAATTGGAAATCAAGGAGTACAAAGACATTAACATAGACAGTGGCTATTATAAACAGTGTATGCTCTGTACACCAAAGGAAGTGGGGCCTTTAGAATGTAATTAAATAATGAGGACAAGAGCTCATGAATGGAATTAATACCCTTACAAAGGAGGCCCCAGATAGATACCTCACCTATTTCACCACATGAGGGTATACACTTGATCTTAGCCAAAAGGCTGAGAAGTGATCACCACATGAGCTTATAAGGAACCAGGATTGATTCTTCACCAGACACCTTGATCTTGAACTTCTAAGCCTCTAGAGCAGTGAGAAGTACATTGACAAAAATAAATGGTTTTTTGTTATGAGAGCCAAAATGTGCTAAGATAATCTACAAATTAGGTTTTAATGATCCCAAATAGATTTTTAGACCCGAAAAAAAAAATGGTTGGAATTATGGCAAGGTAGAAAGCATGAGGCCCTTGCTTTTTAACTTTTAATCATGAACATCACTTTCTAGACCAGCATCTTCCACAGTACATATTTATATTATCCTTTGATCTGTAGTCTGGAAAGAAAAGTTGATTCGAGATTCGCATATAGATATATTGATTCATACTACTGGGTTTGTAGTTAATGCTAAATAGCCTTATAAAATCCTGTTGAATGCTTGAAATTTTGTAAAATTGCATCAACAAGAATACAGGATTAGTGCAAATATAAATTCATTTTGCTAAGTCTAGAGTTGCTACACTGCTAACTCTGAATGTCTTCACAAGATATATCTGTTGAAGAAGGAAATAATGGTCACTCAGGAAGCTTTTAAGAATGCTCTGGTTGGTGCTCCAAGAAACCAGGAAAAAATGGAGGAGGGAGATGACAAAACCATGTAATATATGAGTCTTTAATAGCTAGCTCTCATTCTGAGTCAAGATTTCTCCTGTAATTCTAGAATGTCCATATAGAGTGACAGATCCCGGGACTCTTTATTTTGAATAAATGCAAAAATAGCAACCTTAACACACAAATGACTTGCAAGATCTTCATCACTGAGGAGAGCCAGCTTCTTAAACAAATCATCACTTTCCTCAATAGTGTCTCTTCTACCTTCTAAGGAGGAATTGTGACTACTTTACTCATCTCCATCACACACTCTCACACACAAACAAACAAACAAAACAATAGTATATATGGTAAAGGGGAAGAAGGTATTATTAGAAGATAATAGAAAATAAAATATATATGTATATACCATATAACTTGCCAAAATTGCTCCTATCTTGTCCATAATAAAAATTATATTAAAATATTTTAGCTTGAACTTCTGTCCCTCCCTCTACATGCAATATTTATGCTACACACAAACTGTAAGTATTTAGATTCTATTTATAACAATTTTTGCAAATTTCAGTGAATCTTAATATTTCTTTACACAGTATGCTGATTAGATTGTAATTTTCACTGACTTCTGTTGCTCTACATGATCAAGAAATTTGTCTAATTCTGTACACCCTAATTACAATTTAACTACATTTGTAAATATATATTACTATTGTTAGAATAAAATCTAGGGTATAACTAAACATATGCATGTACTTGCTATTAAAACTAGAGAGAAATATAGCTGTTTAAAACTAAATACAGAACAATATAAGACACTGTAACTTGAGCTATACAAATTTTAGTGATTTTTATTATATACAGAGTAATATGTGGAATATAAAAAAATGACACAGCACACTCTTTGACCTCTAGTAATTCAATTTATTTAATGAGAGATCTTATTGTAGTATGTATCAGCCTGGGATTTCTGGATTAAAACACAACAGAAAACCACAAAACTGTCATTTGAGTATTGTCTGGAGTTCAGGTGATCCTGCTTGCCCTCTGCTGATTCTGGCTGCGTCTGTGAGATGGTGGGCTCACTCCTGTGTCTGCTCACTCACTAGGGCTGCATTCTAGGCTGAGTTCATCTGCTAAAGTTGTGTTCGGCCAACCCTACTGTGTTTCTCATTACCCTGCTGAAAACAGTGGGCTATCCCAGGCATATCCCACTAATAGTGATGACAGGAGAACAAGAATATGCAAATTCTTATCAAATAAATTTGTGCATTTTGTCTGCTAACAAGTCATTAAAACAATTCAATTGTAGTCAAACTGAGAGGGAATTCCAGTTGCCACTGCTGCATAACAAACTAGCCCCATTCATAATGGATTAAAATAATACACACTTTATTAAGCCATCATGAGTCTGAATGCCCAAAGTATATGTTAGATTGGCTACGTCTGAACTACATAGGTTAGATTGCTATACGTGGCATTGCATGTGGTCAATGAGTGGATCTCAGCTAATGGATAGGTTAGTCTAAGTTGGCTGCACTGACCTGTCTGGCACTGGTGATGAGATGGCTACAATTTTGTTCTCAGCTGGACCATTAGCCAGAAGACTTAGATATGACTCTTCACTCATGATGGTCCCAGAATAGCCAGATATCTATGTGGTGATTTCTTCCTCCAGATAAAGCATCCAAAAAGATCCAGGCAGAAGCTGCATGAATTATCTGGAGCCAGGCTATGTATATCTTACCATGTTATGTTGCTTAGGAAATTGAAAGTTGAGAAGATAAGAATATCAGGATTTTGACTCGTAAAGTCATCTTTCTGCTATAAATTTGAGAAATTCTCCCAAAATAAGGAGAGACAACCAGGCTTCTCGGTTTTTAAAAATTGCTTCATTTTGATTCATTAATCTTTTGACTGATAGCTGTTTTTTCCTACGGACATAGATACAATTATTTAGGTATAAAGAGCTCATATAATTTTCTTTAACAATAACAGATTTTGTTAACATTTAGAGATTACTCATTTCATGTCTGGTACTACTTAAAACACTCACTGGATTATAAGTGCAGTATAAAAATAAATACTGGTTCTATAATTATCTATATAAACAGTCAAGTTTTTTGTAAATAACACATTTTATATGTGCTAGTATAGCCCCTGGTACCTGTCAATTCTGCAGAAGTTATAAAAAAATAATTCATGATACGTGTCAGGTTCGTTAAATACGTCAGAGGTAGGTGAGGACAGACTTCACAATATTGAAAAAATATTAAATGGATTCAGATTTTCTGATATCTGACACATATCCATGAAGTTTCATCACGTGAGCCAATTTGGCTGACAGACTGATCTTAAAAGAGTTGACAAAGAAGCAGCAGTCATGGGAATTCAAGACAACTGCTCCCTAAGAGACTGTATTTCGAGTGTAAACTTACAGTTGGTAAGGTGATTGGCCCCATTCTGCAATAGCACAAGTCTGAAAGGACAACACATAGTGAAGTAGATATCAAAAAGGGCTAAGGATAGAAATTTAGAAAACATGATTCAAGAAGGAAGCTCAAAAGAGAATCAGTAATGGAACCAAGTAACGCTGACAAGATATCTAGGACACAAAGGAAATAATAAACCACTTTAGTAACCTTCCTGAGATACATAAACGCACATTCGTGTACACACACACACAACTAAATACCTCGACTATGTGTTAAAAATTAAAAACAAAATTAGAATTTTGCAGTAATATGTAGTGGTACAAAATTAACAGTAAGACAATCTGTTATATGGTGGAAAATCATAACATTTATATATGTTGCAACATATGAGATTATTGAATTCCTTTATATATCCAGATTATTAATAGACATATTTAAGCCTCACATAGTATGAGCAAAGTACATTAATGTAGAATTGGAAATAAAAATTAATTAGACTACAAGAAGAGAAGTAACACTTAAAGATTTGAAAATTTCATTTCTCAACAGATGAAAGAAACCTTGTCAGTAAACGCTTTTTTTTTTCTCACAAGGAGACTGTAGGTAAACAAACTTGAAGTAACTGATATTGAAAAAATCTATTAATTAAATCTGAGTATTTTTGTCAAAACATCTTAAAAGTGGGAATATCACTTAAATGCCAAAGCTGCAAAGCATGTTTATTTCTTTAAATAACTCTCTAAAATGCTGAAAAATCTGGTTAAGAAAGTATTAAAAGTTTTCTAAAATATCATATGAGTGAATGTCTATATAAATATGTAAATTACCTATCTTTACAGCTGTAATTATTAAATTTTATTATGCATCATAATTAGTTAGTGTTCTTGTTTATGATGCAGGTAATTAGTCCTCTTTGCCAATATTCTATAGATGCCTCTCTTTCTTCCTGTATAAATTTGCATTTCAAACCAGCAGTCCAAAGATTCCCCTGAAGTCATTCACCAGCCATGATTTAGGGAAAATTTGTATATGGGATTGATACAAAAACTATTTGAGAACTTTAAATATAAAAAATCATATAGATTCAAAGTAAATGGATGGTGAAGAATATATCATGCTAACAATAATAAAAGAAAGTATGAGTAGCTATATTATTTCAGACAGAGCTGAATTCAAAGCACAGAGAGTTATTGGGAATAAAGAAGGGCAGTACATAACTATAAAGGGCAATTCTCCATGAATATATATCAATCCTCAATGTGTAGCACCCAACAACAGAACATCAAGCTATGTGAGGCAATAAATAGTTGAATCCACTGTCATAGATTTCAACATCCCATCTATCAGAAATACACAAATTTACCAAGCAGAAAACTTGATAAGGATACAGTTGAACTCAAAAACATCATCAATCAACTGGATTTAATTGACATCTGTAGACTGCTTCATCCAATAGCAGGATACATAATCTTTTAGAACTCACATGGAACATTCACTAATATAGACCACTTTTAGCTTTCTCTCTCCTAAGCTTCAGGGCCCTTCTACTACCTTTGTAACTTTGTGAATAAACTTGCTCTTATAATTTGAGTTCTTGGCTCTGAAATCTTTCTTTGCCAAACAAACTCAAGAATCAAGGTCCAATTTTGCTACCAACACAGCCTGTAACACTATCATTTAGGATTTTAAAGAAACCTGCCTAGTTTTTCCTTTTTTGTTGGAGGGTGTGTGTGTGTGTGTGTGTGTGTGTGTGTGTGTGTGTGTGTGTGTGTGTGTTTTAAGGGAGACATCATTGTTTATAGGTATTCCTTAGTGTCAGATCAGGGCTGGTAATCCTGATTATCTGAGCCTTCATTTATATCTGGAATCCTGGGTAACAAAACATTTTTACTATATGAATTCCTACAGACTGAACAGATTCAGATATCAAGAGATATAGGACAAAGAGGATACTGCTTTTTCTTTTTTAGCTCAATTGCACATACCTACATAGACCTATAAGAGGTCATGGCATCTCATTTACATGAGCAGTTGGGAAAGCAGGCAAAACAAGCTTGAGATATCATAATCCTTAAGTAGTTGTAGTTATGTATTTATTTGTGTACTAATTCCTTTGAGATAAACTTGTAATGGAAATGGAACTTATTTTTATAAACAGTCACTGGTCTGTTGGGATCTGAAATATTTTCAACAAGACAACAAAGTTATTGGCTACAGTTAAAGTGACTGGTATTTACAGAATCTCTCATCTTTGTCTCCGGGCAGTCATCCAGTGGGGTTTAAGCTCTGCCATTGAGTGACAGGACCTTGCAGATCCTATCTCTGGCCCCTTCACTCTGGCTAAGGGTCCAGGGCAACTCCTTATATTCCTTATATTGAGTTTATTGGGTTTATCAATTTCTCTAAATACAGACAGGGAAGTGACATGAAAAAAAAAGATAGACCACTTTGTGGGCCATAAAACACACCTTGTGAAATTTTAAAGAAAAGAAATTATGTAATAGTTGCTCAGATAACAATGAAATTAAAGTAGAAATCAATAACAGAAAGACAACTGGAAAATCTCAAAATACATAGAGATGAAGCAATACACTTCTAAAAACCAAATGGGTCAAAGAGGAAATCTTAAGAGGAATTAAATAATACTCTAAACTAATTACAAATGAAAACACAACTTATCAAAACTTTTTGATGTAGAGAAAGTGCTGAGAAGGAAACTTATAGCTTATATTAGAAGAAGAGATCTAATATTAATCATCTAAGTATTACCTTGGGAATCTAGAAAATAAGATTAAATCCGATTCTAATAAATAAAATAATAACAATTAGAGCAAACATCAGTGAAATTAAAAAAACACATAAAATTGACAGAGAATACTGTAACCAAAAGTTGGTTCTTTGACAAAAGCACTAAAATTGACTAATCTCCATCCAGATTAACTAGGAAAAAAAGAGTGAGACCAAATGTACTCATATGAGAAATGAAAGAGAAAGCATGACAGGTCCTGTAGTCAGTAGAAGGATAATAAAGAAATGGTATGACTAATTCTATGCCCAGAAATTTAATAATCTAGATGAAATGGGCCAATTCCTTGAAAGATATGATCTTTTGAAACACACAACAAGAAACAATCCAAATAGTCTTATATCTATTAAAGAAAGTGAATCAGTAATTGATATTTCAAAACATAAAGCAACCAGGCCCAAACAAATACATGGGTGATTTCGATAAAACATTTAAGGAAGAAATTATACCAATTCTCTCTAATATTTGGAAAACTAAAGGATATATTTCTAGAGTCACTGAAATTTTGAAGGAGCAGTTGCAACTATCAGAAATAATACTTTAACTGAATTACCTAACAAAAAATGCAAGTATGGCTGCTGCCACATTGAAAACCAAACTTGTGAGGCAGGTATTGGTGCAAATTAAAAGAGGTTTTATTCAGGTGCCAAGGCCAGGGAGAAGGGTGGACTCCCATCTCAAAGACTATCCCCTCTTCCTATTCAAGCCTGGTTCTTACAGAGATAGGGCAGGGAGGGCTTTTTATTTCTATCCAATTATCTTGCTAGCTTGTAGCGTGCAAGAACCCCTGCCTACCGTGCCATCTTGGCCAAAGGGGGGTTGGACTCCCTGGTGACCTCTAAGGCAGTGGCAGGGGATGTGTTGCAGGACCCACCATCAGGAAGCCTGGAGATGTTGCAGCCCTCAGCCCACTTCCCAACAATGGACATGACTCCTGCACTTCCAGGGGAGCTGGTGGAGTCCACAGGGCATGCCCACAACCTCTGCACATTCCTCCTTGCAGGCCCTTCTACTCCGAAGTGGCCAGCCAGGCCCAGTTCCTATTGACAGCTGCCTACAGTAAACCTATTATGCCTGATGGATTTAATGTAAAAGAAATGTAGTGGAAGATATCTGATTTGAGCAGCAGTGCTTATTTCACTTCTTTCTTCCCAAATATGTTTGTTCTGTGTTTTTCTTAGGTATTTTTTCACACTATGTTTACTTGACAACGCTGTAACCTTTTCCTTGTTATCAATATATTTACCAACACCTCCAAAAGCATTAGACATTTTAAGCATGAGATGTAAGTAAATCTTATCCAAAATCTTACTACATTTTAAAGTATGTATCCAAATGTGAAATGATAAATGTATGTAGTTTCTTCAAGATGCAAGTAATAGCTCCCTCTCTTCCATTACTGTCACATTTATTATGGGCAGTTGAGGCAGGTTTTAGGTAAATTTATTTTACATCTAAGAAAACTAATAATTTTTAGAACAATAAAAATTTAGGAAGGCACATTTTGGTGTCTATTTTTAAAGTTAGATCCTAAATTCAAATACTAGATTACTCAATATATTTGAACACATTTTTGAAAAATACAGGTTAGAGTGCTAACCTACTTTTTTCAGATCCTCTGTATCAAACACATTGCCAAACATACTGTAATGTTCCAGTTCTTATTTGTTTGCACATATTTCAATAATCAGATGGTTATGCAAGAAGAGCACAGTTAGTTTTATAATGAAAAATTATGTGCAGGTGTAGTTTGAGATGCTTTGACAAGTTTTCTATCTAAATATTTATTTTTGAAGTACACAGTATAATATTTATTTGTAACTAAAGGAAAGCTATCTTAATAACTTAAAAGTAGCAAAAAGCATAATAACTCTTGATCAAAAAGCTCATATACCGTGAAGAAATACAAAGTAGCAAATGTTTGTGGGTAGAGAGAAATCATTTAATAATAAATACTTAATAATGTCTCATAGGTGTTTATCTACAAAACCCTGTAATACAAATTGTATTTTCTGCATGTTCGGTTTTTCTTTGTGTACTCTGAAGTCAAGAAGAAAAATGGGATCAAAGAGGTTATTCAGTTAAGGGGAATAATAGAGTTATCTTCACTCAGGATTACTGAATAAAATAATGCTTTTCAAGAGGGTCAAATGGAAGAATAATTGGCAAAGCAGTGGACTTGGGCTCCTAGAGTCATTAACTTCTTGCTGTCATAATATTTAGAACCATATTTCTTATTAAAATAATTTTTGAAGAAGAAAGTCATGTAAGAAATTTTGTTCTGAGGTAAATGTCATTCTAACTAAAAAATGTCTATGTTTTTCTATGAAATTATCTATATGTAATTTATTTTAAGGAACATTTTGAAATTATATTTTATGTTTCTAAACTAGTAATCAAAATACTACAAAATTTTGAAAGTTACATTTAATAAATCCACAATTGATTGTCATTGTACAAAAACTGATAATACATTTTTTTAAAGCTCCCTTAACTCCTCCCTAAAATACTTCTTCAAGAAAATTTATTCAACTCAAGAACATAATTGGTATTAGATAGGTGGTTAACTTTCAATTCCTATGTCTATGAACTTCTAAAACTATAAATTCATATATAGATATGTAGTTTCCTTTGTGTTTTTCCTCTTAATAAATATTGTTTTCTGAATCAAATTCATTAGTATCCCAATATTTTTCAAAAATAACACTAGATCTTGAAGTTGTTTTGTTAGTACCTTGGATCTGCTTTAATGATTTGATCTCCTGATAAAACAGTAGAATTATATGGCATATATAAACCCAACCTATAAATAGCAACAAAATTATTTTTAATAGCAGTAGCAGAGCATACTTTCATATACTAAGAAGTAACACATTTCCATTCAACATGGGAAAAGGAGATGTTCTCTAGACATGTAAGTATTACAGTGTGATTTGAAATCAAATTTTTACATGGAATATAGCTTCCTTAAATGACATTACTGTGCTTGGTAATACTTAAATGTTTAATAAACATTTCACTTAACACATTACTTATGAATCTTCATTATTATATATAATTAGTTGATGAACAGTGATGATTTAGATAACTATATATGTATTTTAAGTATTTTTCTTATCTCTAGCTTAGATATTATCAGTGTTTTTTGGTATATCAGTCATTTGATAATCTCATTAGTATTCTCTTTCATTATAATGGCCTAACACTATATTTCGTATAAAATATGTAATGTAGAAATCAAAATAAGATAAGATGACATTTGAAATGAAATTTCTCAAATATAAAAAAAAAATGATCAAGAAAAAAGTATAAAACACCAATGGACTAAAGAAATGGTGCTTAAATTGTTTACATTGAGAGTGTACCTTTAATTCTTAAACATACTCATTTTTAAAAATATCACACTATTTTATGAATTAGTTATTTTGAAACATCAAATCAGATATAAGTGATTTGAATTTGTCTTCTTATCATCTCCAAATTCTTTGTCATAATAAATAAAATATTTTAATGACCAATTGGTCACATACAAGTTTCTATTTAGTGGTATGTTAGTACTATTATTAAAACGGATGCATATACAGAGAAATTTAAGAAAATGTAGGAAATAAAGTTAAAATTTTAAAAACACTATGATGGTCAAAACAAACATACAAAAATAACTTCCATCTTCTCTTCCCTCCCTCCCTCC
>NW_005366834.1:1278778-1296663 GCF_000412655.1 Myotis brandtii
TCCTTCCTTCCTTCCTTCCTTCCTTCCATCCTTCCTTCCTTCCTTCCTTTTTTCCTTTTTCTTTAATTTTAATCCTCAACTGAGGACGTTTTTTCCATTGCTTTTTAGAGATTATGAAAGAAAGGAAAGGGGAAAGAGAGGGAGAGAGGGAGAGATAGAGAGAGATGTGAGGATGTGAGGGAGACATTGGTTGCCTCCCTCACAAGCCCTGGCTGGGGCCAGGGATCTAACCTGCAGGTATGTGCCCTTGACCAGAAATAAACCAGTAAAACACAGTATTAAAACTAATTGAGCCCGGGGCAATGTTCTATCCACTGAACCACATCAGCCAGGGCAATTCCCATATTTTATGTTTGACATATTGTTGATTTACAACAGGGGTAAGACCATCCAGCCCATGGGCCATATAAGGCCCTCAAAATAACTTGATCTGGTCCTGCCAATGCAACCACAGGCAGGACTTGAAATTCAATAAATCTAGGATATTTTTTTCATGGCAACATAAATTTATATTGTGAATTATATTAAAACAAATGATGCTATAAACATCCAAATGGACCTCCACAGATAAAAGGTTCCCCACCCTGATTAGGAGAAAGCATTCTGAAAAAAAAAAATAAAAGCAGCGTCCAAGGCAAAAATATAATATAATGTTTATATATTTTTCTCTACCCACCTTACATTACTTTCTACTGGATAATTAGTCTTGTATAAATTTTTTCTTCTCTATAATCACTGAGCTGTGTTAAGAATATCATTCTTATTTTCATTGGGATTTACTTTGTAAGTATAAAATAAAATTTTTCAAACATATATACACTGAATGACTGCCTTTCTTCAAAAGGTTTTATGTGAAACGCAGTTGAATCTTTGATAAAAGAAGTCAGTATGGTGTAACAAAGAATTGGAATTGAGTTTTTATAGGGAATTGAGGAAAAGGCTCAGCTTGAGAGCCTGGCCATAGAAAGTGGCAAAGCAAATATAGCAAGTTAGATATAAGTCTAAAGTGTAATTCAGGAATCTATTCAGAACTGGGGACATGATTTGATGTCATGGGGGAAAGCATTAGAATAGTCAGGTGAGAAGCACACAGGAGACAACTAGGAAAAGGCATGGTTGTGGGAAATGGAAATGTGAAAATCAGCTGAAATACTCGAATGTCCTCCTCCTCCTTAGAACCCTCTGTTTTTTCCAACCAACCATCTCCATATTCACCCTCTTCTCTACCCTAACAACCATAGTTTGAACACTCCTAACACTTCCATACAAATATAAGAAACTTCCTTCTATGATAATCTTTTCTTTGCAATACCACCCCCACCCCCCAAAGAAAGATGTCATTTGTATTAATTTCTAATCCATCTTACAAATTCTTCTAAATGAAGCCTTTCACCAAGGTGCTAAGAAGTGGTGGAAAATATAACCCACTCTGTTGCAGGAAAGGAATTTCAGTGACACAGGCAAAGGAGGATTTGAGCAACAGTGGCCATATTTATAAAAGCTCCCTCGAAAAGGTTGCCGCACTGAGGAGGCACTGCCCTGACACTCAGCTGGTAGCTGGCTTTTATTGGCTCCAGGTACACCTGACGCCTCATCCATAACCTGGTGGGTTAGCTCCCTCTGGCTGCAGGAGAAGTTCAGCTTCTAGGGCCATAGGCCCATACTTGGACCCACTAGGCCCAGGAGGGACAACAGGGCCCAGAACTGCATCACCTGGCACCCGAGGCTGACCCTGGGCAAGTTACTTAACTTCCCTGTGCCTTACTCCCTATCTGCACGTCCACTGCCAAGGTTGATGGTGCCCCAGTCTTCTGATGGACACTATGCTCTGGCCTACATGGCTGATTATATATATATACTAGAGGACTGATGCACGAAATTCATGCAAAGGCTGCCGGCACCGGCTTCCCTCTGACACCTGGGACCTGGTCTTCCCTCCAGCCGCTGGCAGGCACCCAGGACCTGGGCTGCTTCCCTCGCAGCCCCAGCTTCATCCAGAAGGTTGTCTGGAAGGACGTCCAGAATTACGTCTAGTCTAATTAGCATATTATGCATATTACACTTTTATTATATGTATATATAATAAAAGTGTAATATGCATAATTATATATATCAGGAGAGAGAGAGAGAGAGAGACAGAGAGAGAGAGAGAGAGAGAGAGAGAGAGAGAGCGCTTCAGGCTTTTGCTAAACTTTGATTATATTTCTTTGGGCTTGGGGGAGAGTAGGTTTTCTTTCAATCTATCCAATCCCTTTCCTGGAATCTGGGTTTTCATGCCCTTATCCTATCCAATTCTTTTCCCATATTTTCCCAGGTTGGATTCCTCCATGTATGGTCACCATTTGGACTTCTACTGCACATGCTCCCTTACTATTTATCCCTCCCCCATTAATCCCAGGCTAACAGGTCATTGTTTCCTAGAGGGTGGGAAGTTGGTCGTTCCTGCCTACTCGGATGCCAGGAGCAATTGTGAAGCTCCCCCTAATCTGGCTTAATTAGATGTCCAGCTCCTTTATATCTAACTATCTTCCTACTGTAATGCTGGTAAATTACAATTAATCTGTTACTGATGCCAAATACTGCTAAATAAGAAAACTATTTGCATTTAAAAGGGACAAAGTATTGATGAAAAGAGAAACTGTGTAATCTATATTCTATATTTAAGTAATGTGGGTATTGAAAAAATAAAACCATTTTTGACATTGTTTTATTATAGTGCCCTTAAAACAGAGCAGATGACATTCCCTGTCAGAACTGATTTTGACTTTGAATGAGATATAAAATTCTAAGCCACAAAATCAGAAAAATCTAGATGGGGGTCTAGACATATTGTAGCTGCCTTTACCCTTAAACCTTTAAAGATTAAATTATATAGATAAAATAGTTCAAAATTGACCTGAGACATTATTCTCTGATGCAATTTGTTGGAGGAATATCATACCTGTATAATAAAAATACACTCAAAATCTCAAATTAATTTGTCCTCACAGTATAGTATCTATAATAATAAAAGGGTAATATACTAATTAGACCGAACATCTTCCAGACGTCCTTCCTGATGAAACTGGGGCTGGAGGGAAGCCAGCCCGGGCCCTGGGTGCCTGTGGGTGGCCCAAGAGAAGCCAGCCCAGGTCCCAGGTGCCTGCCGGCAGCCACAGGAGGGAAGCCCAGGGCCAGTGCCAGAGGGAAGCTGGTGCCAGCAGCCCGGGTCTGGGATGCCAGAGGGAAGCTGGTGCTGGCAGCCCAGCCAGGGGAAGAAAGGCCTACTCTTGCATGAATTTTCGTGCACTGGGCCTCTAGTTAGATATAACAATGTCATGATAATGTAGGTACTTAGAAATTCAAAATAAGAAATAAATTATGTCTTTTCTTATCATATGTACTTCAAGTCAACACTGTTGATGTATTTTAGTATATATGTACAATGATTTTCAAGTATGATATAATTTTATGACAATAAAATTTGAGAATAATTTTGCATTTGACTGGAAAGAAGCAAAAGAACTTAGTTGTTCAAATATTCAGTTAATCAGTTATTTTGTTCAATGTAGCATTTACTGATTTATTCACCTCATTTTGATTATTTTATATATTTTACATTCCATTCATATAAATATGAGAAACAACCTTGGCATTCTTTTCATTTAATCTTTCATTTTAAAATGCTTAAACATACAAACGTGTAATAATAATGGGGGGTCATAATTACTCATTTTCTTTGTATATATGCATATATATGTATGGAAATATACACACACATATATGTTTCTCTTACAAAGCAATAATGCCATTGTCATTTCTAAGATTATTAAAAACAATCCCAAAATATAATCTCATATATATTTCATTTTCCCAAAATATTTTATAGCTATTTTCTTTTCCAATTATGCTTCCCTCGTTACAATTTGTTGCTGCTGTTTTTTAAGTCACTTTTAATATTGAGAGATGCATCCAGTTTTTTTGTTTGTTGTTTCTCCCCCCTGAAAACACTGATATTTGTAAAGAGACCTGGCCAGTTTTCACATAGAATGTACTAATAGGTTCTGAATCTGAATTTGTTTGGCTTCTCATGGTGTTGTTGAATGTGATCTGCTGTTCCCTGTAAATCTAAGTGAGGTTGAAAGAATTGGCTATACCCAGGATAAACTGCTGTCAGGAACTCTTCATAAGTACAAATTTCTATTCTCCACACCATGCAATATCAGAAGGCACTAAATGCAAATTCATGTTAACCTTAGAGATCATGTTTCATCACATTTAATGGTCTTTTCTCCCATTTATATTTATTAGCAGCTATTTCTCTGTAAGTCATATCAACTTGAGTGCATGGATTTTTTAATTTATCTCAATGTCTTAAAAATCAATTACATTAAATATCCTCTTGATGTCAAAATATCCCAAATATGTACTGTGAGAGTGTCTTTAAAGGTGCTCAGTGTCCTTTTGGTATTATTCTATTACTTTGTCTTTTGCTTAATTTTGTTTGTTCGTTTCCATTCTGGAAGTGCAAGAGTTCCAGATTTGTCCTGTTCTGTCACTGCTCAGACTCGGCATCAGTCATTTCTCCAGGGATATGAGATTATTTTTAATAGGTAATGATAACCAAACACAAAGTATGTTCAGACACACGCAATGGTGTATAAAGCAGTGGCATTGAAACACTCAGTTCTGGGTGCTAGCCCTGCAGTTATTACCAGAGTATCATTGCTTTCAGACATGTTCACTGTAGAGGGCTGGGAATATAAGTTTATACTAATGTGCAATTCAAATCACAGGTCTTTCTAATTAATTTCATCTTATATTTTTCTCCTTATTCATATAAAAACAATGAAAATATTAATTCTTGTACCAACAGTAATATGGAACCTGTATAATATGAATATATATGCATATACTGAAATTTATATTTCATACCTATTATAGTTTCAGAATAGCAGTGTGAATATTACTGCTATAAATAATGCTGAAAAGTATTAGAAATTTTTGTATTTACAATATATTATTTGAAAGATACAAGTCAGAACACTATGCTCCCGATTACTTAATATAATCCTTTTCTCTATTGGTTGTATTTTTTTGGTTTGATATACATTTCCATTTTTCAGATTTCATTCTTTACTTGAATTCAGGTACATTAAATTTTCCATTTTAATGTAAATTTATATTTTAATATATACAATATTTATGTTAAATTACATAAAAGTAAAATACTTAAATAGGTTTTAGTACCCTTACTAACCACTCACCCCGTAACTATTCAATAAAATGCTACCATTAGGCCTTGCATACTTTTATGAATGCTTCAAATAAATAATTTTGTATACATGCTATTTCTTTTGTGGAAATATTTATCTACAGATTGTTGATTCAGAGGACTAATGCCTGTATAATTTTTTAGATGTTTCCAGTTTTCCCTTCATAGAAATTACACTATTTTAGACTCTGACTGAAAATGAATGAGTGTGTGACTATAAAACAAGGTTGAACAGCCTAGTTACTTTCTATTCCCATGAGGCACTAGCATCATTAATCTCCAATCAGGCACTTGGGGGCAGTAGTGTCTCTCTTATCCTGTGTTGTCCTAAGAATTCAGTATGTTTTGTTGTTTTTCAGGATTTTTCTATATTGATAAATTTATATTATAATAAACAATGTATTTTGTGTCTTTCCCTGATATAGATAAACTTTACATACTTATTGCAAAATTTTATTTAATTTATCCATTCAATAATTTTAAAGAAGTACTTTTACTCATAACACAAATATATTCACTCTTTGTAGGGAATTTAGGAGGAAACAATAAAACTTTTCCATGAATATCTGAAAGAGAAAAACAAAACAAAACACAACAAATTCTGAAAAATGTATACAAAAACCTAAGGCATCAGATCATGAACAAAAATAAATTTAATTAGTCACAATAAAGTGAGCGTGTGAGAACTTATAATTTTATTTATTATTAATTTTTTAGAACTTATAATTTTAATTATATAACAAGGAATGTGTTACCAGTTAAAACAGGTACAAAGTCATTGGAAATTTTATTAATTTTAATTCTATTTGTCAAATAATGCTTGACATATTTTCCTAGTTTTAAATAATTTTAAAATTAATTTTTAAAATATATTTTTATTGACTTAAGAGAGGAAGAGGAAGATAGAAACATTAATGATGAGAGAGAATCACTGATCAGCCACCTCCTGCAAGCCCCACCCCGGGGATCAAGCCCACAACCCGGGCACATTCTCTGACTGGGAATGGAACCGTGACCTCCTGGCTCATAGGTTGAGCCTCAACCACTGAGCCAAGCCAGGCAGTTTAAAAATAATTTTTAAGAGTAAAACTTTAAATATCTTTGTAAGGATCAGTGTTTTAGTTAATATTCATGCTAATTATTCTTAAAGAGGGAGGTGAAATTACTGAAAGATATTTTAATGTAAATTTTGTCTCACATAATTCTTGTTTGATACTCAGTTATTTTCATTTTGATCTTTTCTTTTTAATTCTACTCTTCATCGTTGGTGAACAAAAATGAAATATGAACATTTGAAAAAAAAATTATGTTGTAAATTGTTAAAGAAATAACTCTAGCTCTAACTGGTTTGGATCAGTGGGTAACGCATCGTCCTGCAGACGGAAGGGTCTCGGGTTTGATTCTTGTCAAGGTCATATACCTTGGTTGCAGATTCCTTGGCCCTGGTCAGGGTACATGCAGGAGGCAACCAATTGATGTATCTCTCTCATATCGATGTTTCTCTCTGTCTCTCCTTCTCCCTTCCACTCTCTCTAAAAATCAATGGAAAAATATCCTTGAGCCCTAGTATCCTGTGGACTGAAGGGTCCCAGGTTTGATTCTGGCCAAGGGCACATGCCTGGGTTGCGGGCTTGATCCCCAGTGGGAGGCGTGCAGGAGGCAGCCAATCAATGATCTTCTCTTATCATTGATGTTTCTATCTCTGTCTCTCCCTTCCTCTCTGAAATCAATAAAGAAATATATTTAAAAAAAGAAAAATATCCTTGAGTGAGGATTGACAATAAATAAATAAATAAATAAATAATAAATCTATACTACACTAAACCCCAGTTGGTGAAAATTGCTAATATATTATGGGTAGCTCAAAGATACTCCGTCATTATATTTTCCTCTTGTATACAAATTGAAAAATAAAAGGACAATTATTTTCTGTTATTTTTTTAATGTTTTTAAAAAATGTAATGATGCATGCTGCCATCATTAAAATGAAAAAAATAGTGATAAAAGAAATATACATGACAAACCCCTTTGTAAAAGTCCTCAGAGTCTTGTGTTAAGCTCTTTATTATATTTTTTTAAATATATTTTATTGATTTTTTACAGAGAGGAAAGGAGAGGAACAGAGAGTTAGAAACATCGATGAGAGAGAAACATCGACCAGCCGCCCCCCGCACACCTCCTACTGGGAATGTGCCCACAACCAAGGTACATGCCCTTGACTGGAATCAAACCCGGGACCCTCCGGTCCGCAGGCCGACGCTCTATCCACTGAGCCAAACCAGCCAGGGCTCTTTATTATATTTTTGACAGCTCCAACTTCACACTATTTTCAGATGATTCCTAAGTACAATTTGCTCAGTTACATTCTGCAGCTTTAAAGGACTGGCAACCTCTTATACAAGGACAGGGAAAATAAATAACAGTGATGGTTGGAATTGCTGCAAATGGATTGCATACAAGTAGATCAAACAATAGTTTAATGGCTGGCATTATATCCAGAGATCCAGAATAGCGTACCTTCTCTGCTATTGTAATTGAGAAATGTCTCAATAAAAATAAATAATAGTGATGAATTTGAACAAACAACCTTATTCTTTGAGAATCTTAAATCCTACCTCTCTATAAAACATAGTATAAATTACTATAAATGATAATTATTTCCCTGGATTATCCTATACTACCTGATGTCTAATTTATCAAACACAGTTAAAATTTCCACATATTTTGTTTACTGAAATTGGAGAAATTATAAACCTTGCTTGATCATGAGCTTCTGCAGAAAATTATCTATAAAACTGAAGCAAACAAAATGAGGGTATTAACTATGAATCCCTAATTACCTTTCAACTCAGAGTACTGGCCCCTTCTATCTCCTCCATATCACTGCAGACATTCATATCAAACCCACCCAGACACACACATGAGAACTGAAGGACAGAAAGCCATCACATGCAGAAAGATAGTTCTGAATCACATAATATTCTTAACTTAATAGGAATCCTATATAATAAAAGCATAATATGCAAATTGACTGTGGAATGACCAGTCGGTGGAGGGCGGGGCTGGCGAGCAGGCAGCGCTAGGCCACCCAAGGCTTGTGTCAGTGGGCAGAGGGAGGGGATGCCGATGGGGTAGGGGGCCGGCCGCACTGGCGCAGTCCTCTGATCAGTCATCGGGTCACCTCCCACAGAGACAGGCTTTGGCAGGTGGCAGTGGAGGGGTAATGGGGGTGGCACCATACTCTGATAGCCTGCCTGGTCACCTCCAGCAGAGGGAAGCCAGCAGTGGCAGTGGCTGGGTGATGGGGGTGGCACCATCCCCTGATCATCTGGCCTGGTCACTACCCACAGAGGGAGGCCAGACTGCAGGGAGCAGGCCTAAGCCATCAGTAGGACATCCCCTGAGGGCTCCCGGACTGTGAGAGGGCACAGGCTGGGCTGAGGGACCCCCACCCCCCGAGTGCATGAATTTTTGTGCACCAGGCCTCTAGTAATGTAATAAGAATACTTGTAGCTAAAAGGTATACATCTTGGTTAACATAAGAGAAAAGCAGTTGGTAATAATATTTGTTTTCTTCCAAGCCATGGAGAAAAACTCAGACATATAACAATTCGTTTTATATGTGTAACTTTGGAACACTAATTTTATAAAATTATCACAACAAAACTGAAATGCATATTAACATTTTGAGTACACAATCTGACATACTGATTCTAAATTACTTTGCTATCATTTAATTTCAAAGGCCTATACTGCCAGTTTCAATAGAAAAAATCTTTCTAGCATATACATAGTGGATTTGGTGGCTGACTTTTTGTAACATAGAAGAATAGGGTGATGATGGTGGATAATACTCTTGCTACAAACCAAACACACAGAGCTTTTGATTAAATCATATCCTGAAAAAACATGCATTCCTGAGGAAATAAAAGGAAAAACAGATGTGTCAAATATAAATTGGGGGAAAATTAAGAAGAGGTATTTGGTGTTGATGTCATGATAGAAAACATAAAATTGAGAACGCTAGGGCCAAGTGCTCAAGTTCTAATGCCTATGCAGACACAGGAGGCCAGTGATATAGCTAAAGTCTCATAAATGATTATCTAAATAACTTGAACCATCATTTCTATCACTTAGGGTTCAACCTAACTGTGCAGCTCTTATGTATTGGTTGTATAAACATTATATATGTAGTCTACACATGTAAACTCATGGGCAATAGAGTTGTACATGCTGTTTACACAACCACCCTTTTATTTTAGTGGTATTTCAAAGCACTGCACCAAATACTATTTTGAACTGTCCTCAAAAATACCCTCATTACAATAAGGTGGTGGTTAAAGACATATGTGACTCATTTCAAAGGTAAAGATTTATTTCAAGGCACAGCAAGGAACTCTACCATATGTCTAAAATTTTAGGCTATAGCTTCAAAATATAATACAAAGTTGACTTTTACTTGATAACTATGTCCATGGCACTAATTAAAAGTAATAACTATAAAAACTATACAACTTTAAAGTTATTAACAGAGAACAGATCTTTAATGTAGTTTTAACTTTTTAGCAATTAGTTAGCTACAGTTACCTTATATAATGTTACCTTTGCATATTAATATGGTCATTTTCAAATGTAGGAGAAAGGAAAGTACTAAAATTAGTACATAAAGGATTAATGGCTACTCCTACTGGAAAATCTAGTGGTTGTATTAACTTTAGAATGGCTAATTTGATACATTTCATGGAGACCTGATTCTCTATTTCTTGGCCTTGATACTTTTATTTTGTAGTTTTTATTCTACAGAAATGTTACTCATTACTTCCAGCATTCCCAGACTTATATGATCTATCCTTAGAGTTTATAGTGTCAAAGAAATAAGGTTTCCAGCCTCTGACCTTTAGCGTGAAGTGTAATAGCTCTGGCCACTCAGGTTGCCTTGCGTGTATCCACATGAACCACACAGACAAAAGCTTGAACCCGGTTTGAGTCTCGGTGGAATGCCTTGTGACCCTTCTGGAACAGGAGAAGATGAAAGGTCTCTGAGGACCTCCTTCAAGGCCGTCTCACCCTTACCTCCATGGATCTGTGAGGCTGTCATTCTCATCTCCTCTCAGGTTCTGATGAGGTGCAAGGCTCTCTGTCCCTCACCCTCAGAAAACACAGCCATTCCATTGCAGTCTACAATGGCTTCTCAGCTATGAGGTAGCTAACAACTCACAGTGAAGCTTTTCAACCTCGTGTGTGTGTGTGTGTGTGTGTGTGTATTATCCTGTTTGGTGTGTGGAACAAGAAACTTGGGGAGCTGGCACCTTCACCTTCTTCTTCTTTTTATTGTCTATGTAAGTATGGAAGTGCCTAATATAACAATGTTTGTCTTATTGTATTTCTGCTAGTCACATCAGTCAGGCCTTGGCCTTACCTTGCCTTATTTTGTGAGTACTTGACACAAGCATAAAATGATCATGCAGGTTGTCATAGTAAGAAAAACAAAAACATCTCATAGTGTGGATAAAAAATTTAAAGACTTTGGAAGACAGAAATATTAAGTTGTAACTAATATATATCTTCACAGAAGGTACCTTTATTTTTAAAACTTTTTTAAAGATCCCAGATAATTATTTTATGTATTGGTATTCTATTGCTGATATATAACAAATTAATACAAATTCATGGTTTAAAACACCAAAATTTGTTATCTATCAAATCTGTATGATAGAATTCAGATGTTTCACTGGGCTTGATCTTTTATCCTTTTAAATCTATTTTTAATTGAATTTATTGAGGTGATATTGTTAATACAATTATATAGAACTAGTAGCCCTGTGCATGAATCCGTGCACAAGTAGCTCACTGTGGCTTGCCTCAGCTGGCCACCCGCCCATCGCCACTGGTAGGTCTCTGCTGCTTGTAGCTTGCTGCCCTACCCTCCTGTAGCTCTCTGCCTGCTTCCCTACCCTCCTGTAGCTCTCTGCCTGCTGCCCTACCCTCCTGTAGCTCTCTGCCTGCTTCCCTACCCTCCTGTAGCTCTCTGCCTGCTTCCCTACCCTCCTGTAGCTCTCTGCCTGCTTCCCTACCCTCCTGTAGCTCTCTGCCTGCTTCCCTACCCTCCTGTAGCTCTCTGCCTGCTTCCCTACCCTCCTGTAGCTCTCTGCCTGCTGCCCTACCCTCCTGTAGCTCTCCACCACTTGTAGATTGGTCGTGATGTTAAGGTGTAATGGATAATTAGCATATTCCTCTCTTATTATATAGGATTGTATAATATATCATCTGTATATTTTATTGTGTGCTCACCACCCCAAGCCAAGTCTCCTCCCATCACCATTTATTCTCCCTTTACCCTTGTCTACCTCCACTACCCCCTTTATCTCTAATCACCATACTGCCATCTGTTGTTTTTTTTTTGGCTTAATCCCTTCACCTTTTTTACCTGACTCTCCTCCCCTATGCTAGCTGTCAATGTAGTCTCTGTATCTGTGAATCTGTTTTTATTCTCTTTGTTAGTTTATTTTGTTCATTAGATTCCACATGTAAGTGAAATCATATGGTATTTGTCTTTCTCTGACTGACTTATTTCACTTAGCACAATACTTTTCAGGTCCATCAATGCTGTCCCAAAAAGTAAGATTTCCTTCTTTTAAATGGCCTAGTAGTATTCCATTTTATAAATGCACCACAGCTTTTGTTATCTACTCATCTATAAATCAACATACAACAAGTGTTAACAAGGAACCCTCCAGCACTGTTTCTGGGAATGCAGACTGGTGTAGCCACTGTGAACAGCAATATGAAATTACCTCAATAAATTAAAAATGGAACTGCTTTAAGACCCAGTGATTCTACTTGTGGGAATATATCAGAACACTAATTCAAAATATTATGTGCACCCCTATGTTCACTGGAGCATTATTTACAATAGCCAAGATCTCAAGGCAGTCCAAGTGCCCATTAGTTGATGTATTTTTAAAGTCAACAGCATGGATTTCTCTGACCATTCTGCTGTCACTTACCACAGCTTTAGAATCTAAGTGGTTAGATTTGGCCCATCCACATGAGGATAGTACAAGATAATGACCCTAGTTCAAGATACTTCATATAAAAATATCTGCAAGTCTGTTTTGCAATGTAAGGTAACATAGTCACAGGTTCTACAGTTCAGGACATATACATCTTTGGGGTGGGGGGCTTTATTTTTGCCAGGAGAAACTGCTAAGAGAAGTACAGAACTGTTTAAAGTACATATGTGCAGTCCTAGCTAGTTTAGCTCAGTGGATAGAGAATCAGCCTGCAGACCAAAGGGTTAAGGGCACATACCTCCTTGCCAGGTCCCTGGTCAGGGCTATTGCAGAGGCCACCAATAGATGTGTTTCTCTCATATTGATGTTTCTCTCTGTCTTTCCCTCTGGCTTCCACTCTCTCTAAAACTCAATAAAAAAATAGTCTTGGGTGAGGATTAAAAAAAAAGGAACATATGTATAGTTATGCTTGTTAAACTTGGAAAGATAGTGGGAGAGGTAAAATTAAAATTGAGTCCCAGCAAGCAGGGTAAAAACATAGAGTTAGTCCAAACAGTTGCTAGCAGGAACCATAAAATTCAAAACATCATGGTCATTATGAAAGGCAGCAGAGCAGATGGAGTCTCCAGAACCCAGGGAGTGGTCTGAAACGCAGAGATCCGACTGAAAATATATGGCTCCCAAATGAAATCAACAGACAGCTAAGTACCTACACAATAGGCAACTACGTAGCTGGTAACTAAACCTCAGATTTCATAATTAAATCATCTTGGTTATCACAATGCTGTAAAAAGCATGGCCTTGGTCTTTTCTGTATGGATACAAAAAAAAATAAAAATCCAAGCCCGAGGGGAAAAAGATTAGGTGAGTCTCCTAAGGAATTTCTTTTACTTCATACATCCATCCCCAAAGGAAACTCACTCACTTTGTAACCAAGGAACTGACTCCAAATTAACCCAGTTCCAGCTGTGGCCTTAGTCCACTAGCCTGAATGAAGCCCTACCAGGTGATGAATAGAATGATTACTGAAGACTCCGCATCCTAACCCAAGTTGCCCTAAGTTGACTAGGAATATTTACTCGTTCTCTGAGAGCAAGGAAATGCCAAATTTTGTCATGTTAATGACACCATTGGTATGGTGTTTAAGGATGAAAGAAAGATGATTCTTGTAGCTATAGGTAACAAGCCCAGGGTTCTGGCTTCCAAAGGTCCTGCTGCTCCCTGGAGCAAGGAGATGGATATCACAGGGCCCTACTACGCAGCCACAGACCACCAACTGCTGTGGCACAAGAGCTGGGAGAGTCGGCTCCAGTAGAGAGCGGGAATGGATCTGTTCAGCACCAGCAGAACCTTCAGGTTGGCAACTGCAAACCCTATAAAAACCTCATGGTAGGAAAGTGTAGTATCATACGTCATACCTGTAATACTACAGCCATAGATGCAGTGTCACGAGCAGAGTTGGTGTTCGTTTGGTGTGATTGCTCACTGCTCTGGTGCCTGTATCCATTCTGACTTGTCGGCATCAATTTGACTGTTTAGTGACTGTGCTGGTATTGAATATTTTTCATATCATTCTGGCCACAGTAAAAGATGTGAAAAAAGCAGGTTTCTTACTACCTTATACACCCCCTTTAATTCTTTTTGAGTAAATGAATAAGTAAATAAAAGTTTTAAATGGCAGGGCTTGAGAATAATACCGCATTAACCGAATCAAGCCATGTCTTCCATTGGAGAGGCCATTGTGACACATTCTCTTCACTAGAGCAAACTACTGTAGCCCTTGGCAGTTGGAATAATACTATTAATCTGGTAAATGTATGATTTTTGTAGTAGGGGTCTGCAAACTGCAGCTCTGAGGCAATCTGCACTGCTGTCTATTTTTGTAAAAAGAAGGTTACATTGGAACACTGCGATATCCATTCATTTGCAGATTGTCTTTGGCTACTCCTGTATTGCAATGGTAGACTAAAGCATTTACAACAGAGTCTTCGTAGCTCACAGAGCTTAAAACACTTACTCTCTGGTCCTTTCCAGCATGTGTGCGTGTGCGTCAATGTCTGGTTTATATCAACACGCAAAAATGAATAGGAGAAGATTGCTTTCACCAGGTGGGAACTGAAGTGTTCACTGGGTTTCCTATTTCAGAGACACTGATTAGTTTCTCTTCCTCAAGTGATACACAGAGAGTCTCTATCATTGTAAATAATATCACATTGGTTTCTGCTATTGATGACATCATGCTGATATGATTGGGAAGAAGGAAAATAGCTGGCATGAGAAGTGTCTGCAGTTCACTCATGTACAAACGATGTGAGGAATTCAGAGCTTTGCCATTTCAACGAAAAATCTTAGTGGCATCTAACAAAAAAAGAGGAACTTCTCCAGTTGGTTCAGGATACAAAACCCATATTAACCAGCTGATTAATGAAACATATTTGGCACATTGAGATACTATATAAAGTTTGTAGCAATTTGTTCTTTTGATTGTCTTACTGGTCAACCTAAGGGCAAATATTGAATTATTTTGGCTTGGAGAATACTAGGGTATGTATTGTGGAAGAATAAGGAGTAAGCTGAGAATTACATGGAAGATGTTGAGGAGGGTTTAGAAATAAATTAAAAACTCTCAATATCAAGGAATTTTACACAAGTAACTTATTTCATAAAATAATACCGTGGAAATTTGTTAATACCACATAAAATAGATATTCTTTGCTCCATGCAGAGTCAGTGATAGGATTATTCTAGAAATCCAAGGATAATTCAAGATTAGGAAATCTATCAACATATTTCAGTACATCAATTACTGAAGGAAGAAAAAAAACCTAAGTGATTAGATGCATAAACCACTGAAAATATGTAAAGAATTTAGCAATCATTCCGCATAAGAATTCTAAACAGAAGGAAACTACATAAGTTTGACTTTTAAATTTCTAATCCGAGTACTGAACTGGAGAGCAGGTGGGAGAAGTATTTATAAAGAACATTTCTGGGACAACTGGCAACAACAAAAAAAGAGAAAGATCATTCATCTCTGAGATGTGGTGATTTCCTCTCTCAGTTGATTCTGACTAAATGATGTGAACTGAAGCTGTGAAATGCAAGTTAGTTCAATAAAATCAAATTTTAAAAGTGAAATCAATGTACCATTTATGCATAATTATGTAATTGATAGCTTTGGAACCGAGACCTATTTCTCCTAGCTTAGTTAGTCTTATAAGACAAAGTTTAAGAGATGTAGCAGCTTCAAACAGCACAGTTATTATCTCCCAGTTCTCATGGTTCCGGAGTCAGTCTGGCATAGTTTAGTGGACGTCAGGGTCTCACTAGACTGCAGCCAGGGAGTCAGCTCGCTGTATTCTCTGTAAGCTTGCTTAGGAAACATTGTGCCTACCCGTCCACTAAGGTTGTTGGCAGCATTCATATCCATGCAGCTCTATGGCCGAGGGCCCTGGCTTCTTACTGGTCATTGGCTGGCGGCTGCTCCGCTCCAAGAGGCTGATGTTTGTTGCCACATGGCTGTCACTGAAGCCTTCTCGAAATACGGCAGCTAATGTTTTCAAAGCCAGCAAGAGAAACTCTTTGTTCTGGAGAACCTATCACTCCTTTATTTTTAAAAAAATATTTTTATTGATTTCAGAAAGGAAGGAAGAGGGAGAGACATAGAGAAACATCAATGATAAGAGAGAATCACTGATGGGCTGCCTCCTGCACACCCCTTACTGGGGATCAAGCCCAACAACCCTTGCCTGGAATCGAACCCGGGACCCTTCAGTCTGCAGGCCAACACTCTATCCACTGAGCCAAACTAGCTAGGGTGACTTGTCACTCCTTTAAAGGCTTTATACTCCATCCAGGATAATGCTCGGTGTCTTAACAGGAGTGTTTACTTGCTAAATTCTGTTAGCATGATGGCATCATTATAGTGGAGACCATGGATATTTTGCAGAATGTCAAGACTTCCAAACCTATTTTTTTGTGGTGAGGGAAAGCTGGAGAGTTAATATAGTCCTATGGCACAATGGTAAGTATGTGCTGTTGTCCTTTGTACATCAAAGTGAACTATGTTTAATCAGCATGATGGATAGAGATTTAAAATAATGTATTTTGTCAGCTCTATAATCACATACTAAGTATATTTGTCTGCCTCAAGGAACCAGTGCTTCTCTTCCATCAACAGGCTCTGGGTCTCTGACCAACATTTCCATAGCGATTCAAATGCCCTACTAGATGTGGTCCACTTATTACTGTCTCAACAATATGTTGGGCTACTGATTCCCTCGCCAAAACTCCCCAAGCCACACTCTGCCCACACAGCTGATTGAATGAGCCAGGACAAGCTCCCACTCTAAGGCATTGGCACTCTTTCTGCTCCCTTGATCTTTTTTCTCCAGAGATATCCATATGCCCGCCTCACTTCTGTCAAATTCTGGCTCAAATATTATCTTTTGATAAAGCCAACACTGATCTCTCTATATCATACTTAAGACTTATCCCCACAAAAACTATTCCCAATCCTCATTACCTTGTTTATTTTTTCACAGCACATATAATTTATTACCATGTTATTTACTGTAAAGTTTTAATTATCTGTATTACTCCCTCATCCATATACAAATTCCATGAAAGAAGGTTTCTTTGTTTCCTTTGGCTGGGTCTGTATACCAAGTATGCTGATGAAATGGGATACAAGTACTGCTGAAAAGAACATTCACAAATATGTGCTCAATATATAGTTATTGAGTGAAATAATGGCATTTTGCTTGAATTTATGATGGTGTGTTTATGTGTACTACTAGAGGCCTGGTGCACAAAATTCGTGCACTGGAGGGGTCCCTCAGCTCGGCCTGTGCCCTCTTGCAGTCCAGGATCCCTTGGGGAATGTCTGACTGTGGGGAGCAGGCCTAAGCCGGCAGTTGGACATCTCTCTCCCAGTCCAGGACCCCTTGCTTCTTACCGCCTGCCTGCTCGCTACTCCTTACCACTTGGCTAGTTGCTCCTTACTGCTGCCACAGAGGCAGGAGAGGCTCCCGTCACCACCGCTGCACTCGCCATAAGCCCAGTTTTTGGCTGAGTGGCGCTCACCGTGTGGGAGTGGACTGACCACCAGGGGACAAATCATGCATTGAGTGTCTGCCCCCTGGTGGTCAGTGTGCATCATTGCAACTGGTCATTCTAGTTCCGCCATAACGGTCACTTAGGCTTTTATTATATAGACTAGAGGCCAGGTGCACAAAAATTTGTGCACTCGGGGGGCGGGGAGGGTCTCTCAGGCCGGCCTGTGCCCTCTCACAGTCTGGACCCCTCGGGGGATGACCACCTGCTGGCTTAGGCCCGCTCCCTGGGGGATTGGGCCTAAGCTGGCAATCAGACATCCCTCTGGCAGCCCGGCAGCCCTTGGGGGATGTCCACTTGCCAGCGGGGAGCAGACCTAAGCTGCAGTCGGACATCCTTAGTGCTGCTGAGGAGGCAGGAGAGGTTCCCACCACCACCGCTGTACTGGCAGCCATCAGCCTGACTTGTGGCTGAGCAGAGCTCCCCACTGTGGGAGCGCACTGACCACCAGAGGGCAGCTCCTTCATTGAGCGTCTGCCCCCTGGTGGTCAGTGTGTGTCATA
>NW_005366834.1:1297722-1327816 GCF_000412655.1 Myotis brandtii
TCTGCCCCCTGGTGGCCAGTGCGCATCATAGCAACCAGTCATTTTGCCGTTCAGTCAATTTGCATATTAGCCTTTTATTATTATTATATAGGATTTTTATTTTATTTGAAGATTTTTATTTTATTTTATTCTATGAAGGTACTTTTCAATTCTAGATTTTTTTAAGCATATAAATACATTTTTTTAAATCTTTATTGCCGAAAGTAATACAAATGTCTTCTTTTTGTCCCCATTGACCCATTTAAGCCTACTCCCAGCCCCCACCCCAGGCCTTCACCACTCTATTGTCTGTGTCCATGGCTTATGCATATATGCATATAAGTTCCCCAATTAATCCCTCCTCTCCCAATCCCCCCCCCCCCAAAATTTTCCCTATGTCTCTGGATCTATTTTGTTCAACAGTTCATTTTGTTCATTAGATTCCACATATGAGTGAGACCATGTGATGCATGTCTTTCTCTGACTGGCTTATTTCACTTAGCATAATACTCTCCAGGTCTCTCCATCTGTTTCAAAGGGTAAGAGATCCTTCTTTTTCACTGCTGCATAGTATTTCATTGTGTAAATATATCACAGTTTTTTAATTCACTCATCTACTGAAAGGCACTCGGGCTCTTTCTAGATCTTAATTATTGTAAATTGCACTGCTATGAACATAGGGGTGCATACATTCTTTCTGATTGGTGTTTTAGGTTTCTAATTAATGCCTAGCCTGCTTACATACAGTTATCATTAACTTTCTAAGCCTATTTATACATGGTTATCATTAAATTAATTTTCTAAAGTGCTTGGAACAGAGAAGACATTTAATCATTTTTTAAAAACAGATTAGAATACTATATATCATAGTCTATTAAATCAAAATAGACAAATATTGAATGTTTCCTTTCCTTTGTGTCCAGATCTCTTTTTATCGGGGTCAGATGTGATAAGTTAGTAAGGACTGAGTATCTGAAATTAGATAACCCTTACAATAAAATACATAAATATGTCATACTTTGTCAAACAATGCAATCCAAAGCTGTGCATCATTCTAATAAAAGTTACTTCCAATAGGAAATGCAAAAGTTGAATTTATTTATAGACATCTCTCACAACAATATTTCGTAGGAGACCATATGATTTTAAAGACACATTCTCTTCCTTTTTCTCCCTGAGAGAGAATGACTGGGGAATTTGAAAGTATGTATTTTCCTCCGGGTTTCAAAAGGTTATCTTTCAGGTTGCTTTTAGGCTCTGTAAAATGTTGATAACAGCCTGTCAGAGTTGATGTGTTTACATTGATTTTCCTCTGTGTAAGCCACATACATATTGTGTGAAGTGAGGGTCCTTAGAGAATCTTTAGTGCATTTTTTGAACAAATCGCTGTCATTTGGGGGAAAGGTAAGTCTTAAATTTCCATTACCAATACTCTGAAAATGTTACCGGTTTTTAAAATTCTCTCTTTGATTAGGCCATTTTATAATGAATATCAGGAAACTTTGGACTAAAATAAATATATCTCGATTCTTACATATCTAGATATGTGGATTTTACAGTGGAAAAACAAAATGTATTGCAAACGTGAAGAAATATTAAAGATTATACTAGCTTTTAAACTGAATTAAAACCCTTGAATTTAAAATGCTCCTTACTATTAGACATAAATTTTCAACTATGATGACAGAATATAGACATATATTTGCCATCTATAGTTGCCTTCTTACTGTTGATTTTCTCTCAAAATTAAGTTTAAAAGAGGGATGGTTATCTATGTTTACATAGAAATAAAAAAGAACTATATACCCTGATCACAAGGTGCAGATACTCATGCTTAACAATCAAGAAAACGGAGAGAAAATTGTAGGGATAAAAATGCAACACCATTGAGACCCATCATTTGGAACATGTGAGAAGAGGTTTGTCAGAACACACAATAGAGACAAAGCTTTTGTTCAAAGAGTGCTAAAGCTTTCAATCTCACCCTGTAGCCAGCACTTTTCCGGCATAGTGTAGGAGTGCATCATGTTAGAATCATTAAAGCAATGGAAATATAAAAGTGTCCTTTTGGAATTCTAGGAAAGTGTTCTTCTGTATTACAAAATTACCTTATCCATTATCGTTCAATGACTATATATACTTAGATCTCTCACACAAAATCCTTCTGGGCATGTTAAACTGAGAATCATTTTGGTAATATCATATGAGTCCATTAACATCAAAAAATCTGCATGCTTATATATTTTATTTTCCTTATTTTGATATGCCTCTTCAGTAATATTCTTTCTCCTATGAATAACTGCCAAACTGGAGTTCTAGGATGTTGCTATTTTTTTTATAATTCTTTAATATAGCTATAAAAACTCTGAGCTTATCAAAACCACAAACAGGATTTTAAAATAAATTCACCGCTGTTTCTATGCACTTTAATGCACAACTGATATTTGATGTCTACTGATATTCTCAAGTTTTCATTGATTTTAATTAGGTAAGCTATTAAAATCTATCTTCCTTTGAGTTCTTCTATGCCATTACTTATAGTAAGCCTAATTTTCAGTATATTTTTGTTAAAAATCAGAAATAGTTTTTAAAAAGGACCAGTGAAGAAACCATATAAAAGATAAATTAATAACAGAATTTTCCCAAGTGAAGCCTACTAGTTCTACCTTTTAAATTAATATATTTCTGTGGACATTTGCATCTTTAGTGCTACATATTAAAAATGTGTTTAAAGATTATCTTCATAATTAAAACATTACCATAGTGTCCAAATTTTTATTTACAATTATTCTTTGACAATTTATTTAGTAAACTATCATTTTAATGTAAGTCCAATAAAACTTTTAAAGAATTTAGCTTATTCTCCAGTTAGTGATTTTCTGGCATCTTGTAAAATGGTGGTACAAAAGTAAACAAAAAATTAACCTTCGCCGTGACTGGTTTGGCTCAGTGGATAGAGCGTCGGCCTGCGGACTGAAAGGTCCCAGGTTCGATTCCAGTCAAGGGCATGTACCTTAGTTGCGGGCACATCCCCAGTGGGAGGTGTGCAGAAGGCAGCTGATCGATGTTTCTCTCTCATCGATGTTTCTAACTCTCTATTCCTCTCCCTCCTTCTCTGTAAAAAATCAATAAAATATATTTTTTAAAAAATTAACCTTCAACCTTCAAAAGATCCAACACTGTCCATTACAAATACATACTTAAAAATAATTGTTTTGAAGAATAAAGGGGGAAAATCTATTCAATCAGAAAAAAAATTTAAAAGAACAAATAAGCCCCAACAGGTTTAAGCAAAATAAACCTAGAAAATAAGTCAAAATCATGTTTACTTTAGATATACCACTATGGATAACAACTTATACAATTTATTGAACACCTAGTGCATCAGACATACTTCTCGATACTTAGCTTACTTCTTCAAGTTTTACCAAATGTTTCTATTAGACATTGCTAGGTGATAAACATGAAACTGAACAAAACACATACTTTCCAACTAGACACTATTGAAAATAAAACTGCAAATACAGATAAGCAATCTATTGTGATAAATTCCAATATAAAATACCCAAGACACTATATGAGCATATAGTGGGCATGTAGCCCATAGGTAAGGAATCAGATGAGATCTGAAGGGTACCTACAGGACAAAGTGAGGGTATGGAGGTATCAGGATTGACACAGGAAAAATTTCCAGGTGGAGGAAATCACGTGTAAGAGGTGAAAAGTCCTATGAAGGGTTTGAGATTTTATTCCATTCACAAGCTAACAAGTTAGGCTACCATACTACCATGAATGCTGAAAAAGGATCAGGAAAAAGGGGTCATGCAAACAGCATGAGCTCAAAGTTCACGTTCTTTCACTTTCTCCTGGGTCCACGGGGGAGGTGACAGTGGTCTGAAACAGGTCCCAGAGACGTTGCACTGGCAATAGGTTTAGGAACCCCAAACTAAGGAACTTCAGTCTTTCATAAGGGCTATGCCATGTGTCCAACCTCTGCCTCAGAGGGAGACACTGTCTTTATAATACTGGACAACAAAGAGCACTGCCCTCAGCTCTGCAGGCCACACTGCAGCTTCCAAGGCTGTTCACTACACAAATCATCTTCAGAAATGAGCCTCACAGAAAAGATGGTGAGTTTCTCTGTACAAAATGTGCTGCGCTTTCTTATAATTTATGTAATATCAGATATGTCTATTCCCTGGAAATTTGAAATAATTCATCCTTGAATATAGTATCCCTTTGGGCTATTACATGGAAAATTGTATTTTTTTTTTGAGTGTCCCAAATTCAACAGTTAGAATCTGTTGAGGTTTTGAATCCCTCCTGAGATATATTTTTATATTTTACATTTTCCCAGGGAATCATCTCTTTCAATGAGATATTAAAATTCACTCACATAAGATTTTGTAAAGTGTTTTTATTACACTTTTAATTTCCTCTTTTATTCCCTTTTCATTTCTAAGTTTGAGTGTTTGTACCTACTCTTCTTTTTTTTCCCCTTAGGTTTTTAGTATTTTATTTTATTTCAAAAGAGTTTTGAAGTTTTAAAGCAATTCTGATCTCTCTTAGTTTTTTTTTATTTTAAGCAATATTTTCAGGTGTTATTTGAATTATTGCATAATTTTTCTAATTGTTTAAATTGTGTCATTCAGACACATAATTTATTAAACCATTGGTGATCCTTTATGTTCCTTATATCTTTTATGCTCCCATTATGCTGTTTTGTCTTTTTATGTCCTAATTAGGATAGGAACTTTCTCCTGTATTTGAGATAAAACCTCTTTAATCACCATTTATCCCTCCTGTGTCCATTTTACAAGCAAGGGTGCCTTGAAAGAGTGGTCTACACTTAGTCTCTACTTCTAACTTGTCCTTTACTCTTCAAATATTTGCCTTTTAATCTCACTTTTGTCTCTATTAGTCCCCTACACTCAGTGAAAATCCCTCCCATCTGTACTCTCTATTACTTCTTTATCAGGCCATCTTTCACTACATGTTCTGCATGTTAGATTTTATTAAGGCTCAACTCTAAGTTTCTCCTTTTCTTAAGTTTCTACTTCTAGGCAATGTCATTCACATCTAAGATTTTAGTATGTTGATTGCTCCAAGATTCTTATCTCCAGCCTAGTATTCTGAACTGTGGATGCATATAACCCATCAATTTAATATTTCCACTGGATGTCACAATGAACATCGACTTACCCAAAATAAGGTTTCTATTATTCTTCCAACTCCAAATTTACTCCCTTGCCTGTGTTTCCTATCTGAAAAACAAACAAACAAAAACAGTAACAACCAAATGTTACAAACTTAGGAGTTATTATTGCTTTTATTTACTTCAACTATCGTTTCCCACCCATCACTATATTCTATCCATTTTATTTCCTGATTTTATCATTTTTTGTCAGTTTTCACCAAGATTTCTACATCCAAACTATAATATTTTTATTTTCTTAATCCTCTCACAATATTTTTTCCATTGCTTTTTAGAGAAAGTGAAAGGGAGAGAAGATGGGGGGAGAGAGAGAGAGAAGTATCTATGTGAGAGAGACATTGACTAGTTGCCTCTCATATGTGCCCCAATCAGGGTTGGAGATCAAACCTACAACCAAGATACATGCCCTTGCCTGGAAATCAAACCTGCAACCCTTCGGTCCAGGGTCTGATGCTCTAACCACTGCGCAAACTGACCAGGGCTAAACCATAATCTTCTAATTAGAATTATTGCAATTCGTTCCTTCTATTTCCATTCAAATAGCAGTCTATATTCCCTTTCATACATTTTAACAGAGTGACCTTTTAAAAATATAAACCACACCCTGGCTGGTGTGGCTCAGGTGGTTGAGAATCTTTCATGTATAAAAAGGTCACCGGTTCAATTCCCAGTCAGGGCACATGCCCTGTTTGCAAGCTTGTCTTTCTCTCTCTAAAAAATTAATAAAAACATATTTTTTAAAATTGTAAATGCAATCAATGATGGATTCTTCAATGGATATATCTTATGAGGAAAGAAGCCATAAAGTTTTCACCCCATTTTTTTTATTGTTGTTAGGCTAGTACTTGATAAAGTGACTGAGGAGAATCTTTTTTTTTTTTTAGTTGAATCTCTGCATATTTTCTTTGTCAGGCACTGTTCAAATCATTGGTTAAAAATGCAAAGAGAATAAAAATGCGCCCAGTTTTCAAGGAAGCTTCTGTGTTAAGCAAATCAGTAACACTAAATCTGTAGACATTCCATATCACTGGAGAAAGACTGGCTAACCTCAAACATCCTCATTGAATGGTGTCATCTGATTTAGCCTCCTGATCCTAAGCTCTATGTAACTACTCTAGACAACTCTAAATAGGTTCAGCACATTTATGATTTATACTGAGCCAACTGAATCTTTAAACCTTGTAGAGTTTTTGGAGTGGGTACTTTATGCAGACCAACAAAATATATAGGAAACATGTCTGCCTTTTTGGACTTAATTTCTTATATCCTGGTTTCCAATGTGTGGTAAAGCACATCTCTTCCACATGTACACTGTTGATATATTTATTTTTAATGGGTCTCCAGTTGTAGGTCTGTACATATTGCTGATGATGCAGCTAAATCTCTAAGACAGTGGTTCTTAAACTTTAGTGTAAATTTCTGTGATACAAGCTCTGAATTTTGCATTGCATGCCCACCACCCAAAGTCAAATCTATTAATAGTGTTGAGATTGGAAAAACGTGTGTGTGTGTGTGCGTGCGTGTGTGTGTGTTTATTTACATTAACCAAAGTAAATGGAGCCTCTAGGAAGCATTCTTAAAAGGTAATGGAAGTCCCCAGGCCCCTTCCATAACTATCCTGTTCCCTGGAATGAGGATCTGATGGTTTGGTCTGTCAGTCACGTGGGACAATAAGGATGAATGCAAACTTGATATACTGGTCCTGGGACTGTTTGAACTAAGTTCAATTCTTCATAATCTCTTTTTCTGTTCAAAATGAGGAGAGACTGTCTATATTTCTAAGCTACATATCAGTCATATTATACATGGAGATATATTAAAATTATGTTTATAAAATGCATAGATAATACATTATATATAAAGTATATAATTTACATATATAACCCATGTCTATAATGCTATAATATATAAAATATTATAGATGATATATTCTGTGTGTATATACATATATACACATACATCCTAATTCTAAACATACATTTATAATATATAATTGGAGAGAAAGAATAGGCTAACCATAATGAAATTTGTATTTCTCTATTGTCAAATTTTTTTCCATGGTCCCAAATGTGAATTTATGGTCTCATTTTATTCACTATATTTTTCTAAATAGTGCTAATTCACCTTTAAAAATATTTGTGTAAACAACTTTAATCTCCATTCTTAATCATTTTTATTTTAGCCATATAAATTGATATAGCTTTCATCCATTAGAAAATTATGAAAATATGATTATGCATGCACAATAATCACTCTTTTAATGCTCTTTTTTGCAGTTTATCTCATGTGTATTTATGGATTGTAGAGCTCTTTGTTTTTTGTCCTATGGAGAAAGGTGCATAGGCTTGATAAATAAGAGCAAAAAGACTCTAATTTGGCTACATACATAACAATTCAAATCCTTTTCTAGAAGATTTGATTATACAATCTCAATTGATTTATTTTTCTCAAAATAAAATTAAAGATATTCCTCATATAATAACTTTGAATGATGCCTTGTTTCAAATTTAAAGAGACCCCTGAAAATAGCAACTGTCTTAAAGAAATTAATAGCACTTATGTTTTAATTGTTATAATACACAGATTTAGATTTGATTAAGTGATGATTGTCTTATCATTGATCATTCAAATCATGTAGGAGTTTGAGATTTATTAAACTGTTTGAATTGTTAACAGTTATTAACATTATAAATAACATAAACCCAAGTGACAATTTCATCATTTAAATTCCCACAATAAACAAAGCACTCCCACTCCAATGAAAGGATTTAATAGAGATAGAACAATCTCTCAAAAATTATGGTGGGCACATTTGTTTTTTTAATCAGAATTATCATCATGTATCTTTAAGAGTGATTTACTTTTCATTATCTCAATGATGTCATCACATCACCCTATAATTTAGTTTATAGATAAACCTTTTTTTTAAATTACCATAAAGGATTCAGTGAACTCCTACTTCCAGTTCAATTATCACAACAATTTTAAACCCACGTAGAAGCTAATTATAAGGCAGCATGAATAGCCAGAATGAATATAAATAATATCAATGGTTCATGTTCTCCCAGCATGATTCTGTTAAACTCTTACTATAAATAACCAAATAGGTTTCTTTTTTTTTAATGTTACTGGGAAAATGTGTTTATGGAAGATTTCCTGTGTTATAAAATTGCAAGTAAACAATTCTACCTTTCTATACCACTTTCTACACATTTTCTTCTGAATTAAAGCTTACTTTCTCCATCTATTGTAACACTGAAATTTATGGATATCTAGTGTTTTCTGCTACAAATATAAAGAATATCTGGTTAACAAGAGCTAGGATAGCCATTAACTAGGTGCTTTCTCAGCCTTTGGCATATAAATTGAATGTGAGTTTTTTGTTTGTTTTGATTTTACTTCTGCATAAAATCCACAAGTCTACTTTGGATTCTCTTTCTAATCTTGAGACATGTGCTTTAATTCTAAGCAAGGCTATCACTCATTTGGCGATTTCTCTCTCTTTTTTTCTATTTTCTTTTTAGAATATTTTAGTCATATATAAGATATTAGAGTTTGAAACTCCAATTTTTGTTTTCTTTTCCCTTTTTTTTTCTTTTTTATTATCTTGCCCAGGACTGAAATCAGCAATTCCAATTCTAACTGTAGCTTGCTGCCTGTTTTTGTAAAATTTATTAGAGCTAGCCTTCCACTCATTTGTTTAAACATTGTCTCTGGGTGATTTCCCTCTAAAAAGCAGAGTTGAGTAATAGTGACAGAATTTGAATGGTTTGCAAGGCCTAAAATAATTACTATTTGGCCCTGTAGAAAAAACAAAACAAAACAAGTGTTTACTGTCCATTCTAGAAGATAACTCCAATTTTTTTCGGTCTCCTTTTTCTGTTGTGATGTATTTATGCATTTAGTTTCTAGGGATATTTTTTATTCTATACTGTTTTGCTCAAAAAAAAAAAACTATTCTTGCTTCATGAAAGCAATTAATTCCATAGTCTACCAAAGTCAGTATTTCCTTTTTTTGTATCCATTTATTTTTGTTAGCATAGATTCTGTTTCCTCAGAGTTATCTATTTTTATTCTGGCTTTCGTATCAGAACTTTTCTTCAGATAGAAACTCTCCTGTCTGTCTAGCACACACATATTTAAGAGTGAAGCATAGTCAGATTGAAACCTGAGTGTGTGGTTGTTGGTATGCATATGAATGTGTGTTAGGGGAATATTCGCTAGCACATTTTAGCAACACAGTATGTAAAAAAAAAAGACCTTTTATTGAGAGGTGAGTACTCAACAATTGACTACTTTTGTATCTGTTAATTTGTTGTAAACAGATACTTTCTTTGTGCAAGAGAATAATCCGCCCTCTGCTTGCACTCAGCATGGATCTGGGAGTTGGGCTAGCCGAAGACTCAACCATTCTTCAGAAAAATTTGAAAGTCAGTCTTTATGTTATCCTCTTGTTTTATATCTATTGACTCTCCCTCACCCTTTGCTTTTCTTACAAAATAAATTAAAAGGAAATGAAAAGAATATAACAATTCTGCATATTATGCTTGTTTTGGGATGTAAGTGGTGGGAAGAGGAGAGATGTATGTCTGTGGAATAATCCAGAATAACCTTCCCATTAAAAGATCCTTAACTTAATCACATGTGCAAGGTCCCCTCTGCCAATAAGGAATACGAAAGCATATTCACGGGTTCCTGAAATTAGGAAGTAGGCATCTTTGCAGGGCTATTATTTAGTCTAAATAATTCTTTGTTGTAGGAGGCTGCACTATGTATTTTAGGATGTTTAACGAAGTTCCTAGTCTCTACCCACTAGATGCCAGTAGTAGTATATATTGCTCTTCTATTTTTATTTTTTTTATCCTCATCCAAGAATATTTTTCCATAGATTTTTTTTAGAGAGAGTGGAAGAGAGAGGGAAAGACAGAGAGAAATGTCGATATGAGAGAAACACATCAATTAATTGCCTCCTGCATGCACCCGACCAGGGCCAGGGCAGGGGAGGGGCCTGCAACCTAGTTATGTGCCCTTAACCAGAATCGAACCCAGGACCCTTCTGTCCACAGGCCAACACTCTATCCACTGAGCCAAACTGGCTAGGGCTATATTGCTATTCTAGTACTACATGACAAATCATTACAAATGTAAGGGCTAAAAATAACACACATATTTACTATCTCACAAGTCTCAGAATGACTTAACTGGCTAGAACGAGAGAGACCTCACTTTATGATGAAGTGGCATCTTATGGAATGAAACACAGTCATGAGAGTGATATCCCATCATTTTTGCCATATTGGTGGTTAGAAACAAGTCAAAGGTCCCACCCACACTCAGGGTAGAGTAGGCGGTGATGACACTGGATATGGGTTGGATGGCTAAAGGGATCTAAGGGAGTGTTTGCATCACTCCACAATAGTTGTGACAACCAGAAATGTGTACAGATATTGCCAAACGGTCCATGAAGGGCACAATTCCCCGGGCTTGAGAACTATTGTTCTAAATTAATTATAATTGACCTTTTGGACTTTATTAAAATTTTAGCTGGTTTCTCTTTTACTGATTTTATTCTCTGCCAAAGATGAAGCAGATCTTATGTTCCATCTCTCCATTGAGGGACTTGTCACTTTGCACTTCAGTTTGATTATCTTGTGACTTCAATTTGCTGAGGTTCAACATAATTTATGATGTCGTAGATTATATGCATGTTTTGCTGCCAATAAAGAAACAATGATCCCCAGTAGCTTTCTCTATTCTATGTGGGAGTGGAACTTCCACAAAGTATGAATTTTTGATATTTTATCACATAAGAGTTGAAAATACAGGCTATTGCTTTAGACACTAGAAATTATATTATTGTTTCAACAAACAGATACCAATAACTAATACAAGTTACTTTACTAGGCAGCAGGGGTTAACTATAAGAAGTGTTCTGCTGTAAAGTAGTTAATGATCTGAGGCTCTGTGATCAATGTCTAGTATAATATATTTATAAGGGTAATTTAGAAGGAAGGTTACTTTTTCCTAGACTTTCTATATGAAAGGAGTATGACAACCAAACTGTGATTCTTCTGTGCATCTGTTGGTAAATGTAACTTTGCTGTCGGTAAATATAATTTATTTTATAATTTATAAAAGTAAATTTTAATTAATGACATATCCTTGTTTTGAAAAAACATGATGTATTTAAATATTATATATTGAATGTGAAAATTCTTAATACTTATACAATTATTTTGTAACTATAACTGTGTATGGATATTCTGACTTATCTTTCAGAAAATATAACATGATTTAAGATTTCTTTGAAAAAAACAGATTTTTTTGGTTAAAGTAGATTAATATATTCCATAACAATATATCTTTAGATAGAAATATTTATCAATTTATACATGTGTATCTTACAAAGTTTCTAAGATTTTTCTAGCTATTAGAGATGACCATGCAGACCATTAAATATATACTTTCAAAAAAAACATTGAAACAATGACTCAAAAATAAAAGCTTAGAAACTGTGATATGCACTTATTTTATTATGTAGAATAGAACAGCTGAAATATGTTAGAGTAAATCCTATAAAATCGCCTTTTTATAGGTCAAAATTAACATATTACTTAACCTAACAGAATTTAAAAGTGTTTTTTATCATAATACTGATATTATTAAAGCATATTTAGAATAATTGAAATTATTTGGAGCTAACAGTCTTATAAATGCAAAAATCTTCATCATTTTAATACAGCATCCACTTTTTTTGAAATATTTGCTAAATGTACCTTTCTATTACTTTTAAACATATTTAAAATATTATTATTTGTTATTATAGATTGCTTTAAAACATATATCTACAATACCAGATTTGGGAAAATTTTAGTCAACAGAGATACAGAACAGGAACATAAAACAAATTAATAAGAGATTGACATGATATTGATTAACTGACACCTGTTTTATTCTTTTAGCACCCATAGCTTCTCATTTTACTGATTTTATTATTTTGCCTATTCTTGTGATTCATTTCTATGCCCTTGATGTATTTTTAGCTCTTTTATTTATAATTATCAAACTATATTGTGTTCATTGAATTATCCAAGTTGTTCAACTTAGTGTATTAACTGCAGAGTGTGAACATGATAGAATATAATTTTGTCCCTTTCTTTGTTTCTCTCTTTATCACTATCCTCTTTCTTTCCTTGGAGCTCAAACTATAAGCCCATTTGTTAATGTCTCTCCTAAGGCAACAACGTTCAGTTTCAAGCTGATGTTATCTGTGCAACTGCCTTTTTCCACCAGAACATACTGAATGAGTTTCAAATTGGCTGAAAACCTCTTGTTGTCTGTTTCTATAATTGAACTTCCCAGAACCCACTGCAAATTTTTATTCTTTCTAGTAGGAACTAACCCTTGGGATTTGTTCTCCTTGAGCCTTCAAATTTATTTTGTAGTGGCTTTTCCCTATAGTGGTTTAAATCTTGGGCGACCTAGATTTATGGAAAAGTTAACATTGTTGTCTCTTTTCTTCTGGTATTTGTTTCTTACTGCACTGGAAATCAAATAATAGAAAACTGATTATTGTTTTAGTTATATGCGTGTTTTATACTCATAAACAACAACAAAAAATCCGTAATTTTTATGTTACCCTTGATTTAGAATATTTCCCTTAAATATTAACACAAATTATTTTTATGTTGTATTTTTAAGCATATCTATCTTCTACTTTACTACAAAAGTACTTCAACTGATATCAGTTCTTACAGTTACCAAAAATACTTACTGTCCATAATCAAGGGGTAATTCAAATGTATCTCATGTAAATTGAACTTAGGTAGTACGTATTGATATTTTAAATTTTACTGATGAGAAAAATAAAGGTGTGAGAGCTAAGAAAAAAGATTTATCTACTACTTAAGCAAATAAGTTACTAAGTCATTAATAGAACTCTTGGAAAAAATCAATTAATTGTTCTATGACTGAATGTTTTCCGCATAAAATGAATCCAATCCCAACAGACATCTTAAAATTCATTATTTGTCTTACTTGTTTTACTCTATCCAAGATTACATCTACTACTGAAAAGTTTGTAATTGAATAGTCAACATTTGATCTCTTGTGATTTATTATATGGGGCACAGATTGTGATAACTAGTAGCTTTTTGATTTAAAATTAACACTCAGAGAGTTTTATTGTTTTGGAAATCTAAGTAGAAAATGAAATATCTACTAATCTTTCTGTCCATGGAATCAGTTTTGTGGATGAATGTTCAGTCATTCATCATTAACTTAAAAAACATTTTGAATGCCTTATTTTTGCCAGGTAGTATATTTAATGACTGGGAATTCAAAGATGACAAGAGAGAGTTTCTGCTGTTCAAAGAAAGTAATTTCTAGGGTCTGTGTAATTATTTAATTATGTATGAAATTATTTACCTAAATATGCCAGTAAATATCATAAAGATACTAACAGAAATATATACAGGACATAGTAGGATCACAGGAGAGTGGATGTGCAAGAATGACTAAATATGTGAGAGATATCAGATGTTCTATAAAATTAAAGTGAGATTTTCAGGAAATTATATATATATACCTCCAGAAGAAAGAAGTACAGGGATTCCAGTTGATACAAGCAATATACAAGTATACCTCAGAGATATTGCAGGTTTGGTTCCAGACCACTGCAACAAAGCGAGTTTTGCAACAAAGCCAGTTATAATCTTATTGCTTTTGGAGGGTCTTGCCTTCAATTTGTAAAAAACAGGGAATCTTTGAAGTGCAATAAAATAAGGTATAAAATGTATATATACTATACTTTGAGAGGATAACATGCATTCTGATAACTACACTCAGTTCTTTTTCTTGTTTCAGCAAGATTTTTCAGAACAGAATATTTGAAGATAACATTTTGTAGCTAATGGATTTCATTTACCAAAGTGTTCAGTTCAGTAGAATGGCAGCAGGTATTGCTGAACACAAAAATCCCTTAACTTGGATTAAAAATTAAAACAAATTCATTTAATAAGACTTTTTAAAATATTAACATACAGAGGGATATCTAAGAGGAAGTGTTTTTTATGCTTAGCCTCAGATTTGATTCTTATAGAACAGTGGTGTGAATAACATATGCACACCCACAGCCACTTGTACTCACACTTTCACACACAAAACCCTCATGTTCATTCATGCTCAGACACATTCATTGTATATTAATCACTACTACTACTACACACACACACACAAACACGAACACACACACACACGTTTTTCTCCTTCCTGTCTCTTTCCTGCCCCTTTTCTCTCTCACACTCTTATAAACACACAACTTACCTAAACATCCAAAATTCCACCACTTTTTAACTCCTCTCAGAAAAATAACGAATAATTTGTATTTTAGAAAAATATTTGGAGTCAAGTTTTCAAATTATGATGTATCCTATAAAGATATTAAATTGATAACACTTGACATTTGTAAATTGCATGGCATACCATGCAAAAACACAAATTACATCTTATTTTTTTAATCCTCATCCAAGGTTATTTTTCCATTGATTTTTAGAGAATGGAAGAGAAGGGGAAAGACAGTGAGAAATATCAATATGAGAGAAACACCTCGCACTGATTGGTTGCCTCCTGCAGGAGCCCCGACCAGGGCCCAGATCGGGGCCTGCAACCAAGGTACGTGCCCTTGACCTGAATTGAACCCCATACCCTTCAGTCAGCAGGCTGATGCTCTTTCCACTGAGCCAAACTGGCCAGAGCCAATTTTAATTTTTAAAGTTGAATTTTTATTTTTAATTATATACTCAAATACTATTATAATGTTTATGCATAATCATTTTAATGAAAAGTAAACAATTTTCATTATAAAATATAAGTTAAACTTTAGCTTTATTTATTTTATTTAATCTTTATTTTTGTCCCATTGACCTCTCCCATGCCTCTTTTCTGACTAGTCCCCCCTTCAGGCCTTCACCACCCTATTGCCTGTGCCTATGGGTGGGTTATGCATATATGCATACAAGTTCAGTGGTTGATCTCTTACCACCTACCTCCCCCCACCCCCCCGTTTTCCCTCTGAGGATTGACAGTCTGTTCCATGATTCTATGTCTCTGGATCTATTTTTGTTCATCAGTTAAACTTTAACTTTAATGTTTTCCTAAGAAGAGAATGTTTACTCTACTGAGAGTTCTTAAATTTATAATTGATGATGGTTAAACAATCTTCTGCTTAAAAGAATACTCCTGATCAACAACAAAAAATAAGTAAAATATAACTTCTAATGAGTATGTTTAAATTTTTGCTGCCCAGGAAACAATAAATAGTCTATCTTGGTTCTTTTAGTATTTAAGTGGCTGAAAAACTGAAAAAATGTTTCTCTGTTTTGTTTCAAACTATAAAACAACTAATTATTATAGTTGAGAATTGCTTGTGCTGTAGAATTTAGTAAAATATTAAATATCTTATGATTAAGTTCATTAATGTTAAAATAAGAAATGTATTCATTTATGAATCTAAAATACATCAGAATCTTTATTATAAATTTTATACTTAAATTTAAATACATCTATTTGTAATGTCCTATATAATAAAGAGGGAATATGCAAATTGACCATCACTCTGCCACAAAGATGGAGGTGACCACAGTGGAGGCGGGGTTTCCATAACACAAGATGGCTGCACCCACAGGGGAGGCCGAGTTCCCATAATGAGCCTTAACGAGCAATCAGCAGGGACCTGAGGCTGCACCCCCCACCTGGCGGGGCTTGACAGAGGACCTCAGGCTGCGCCCCCCGTCCTGGCACCAGGCCAGGGGAACTGAGGCTGTGCCCCCTGCCCAGCGGGACTTGACAAGGCTGGGACCAGCCGGGTCTGGATCTAGCCCAATGGAGGGGCCGGCTGGGTCTGGGTCTCATGTGATTTTGAGGCACACGTGGGTGAGCAGGGACTTGACTCTGGGTCCCGTGGCGTACCCCAGACTCTGACAGGAGGAAGATTTTCATATAAATTTTACTAATTTTCTTTCATCTCTGACACTTCTATTATAGCAAAAGGGCAAATAGCAATATTAAAATATTTCCTCTAATTAATCCCCTTTTAATGTGCACAATTTCGTGTATCAGGCCACTGGTTTTACTTAAGCGGGGACTTGACTCTGGGTCCCGTGGTGTACCCCAGACTCTGACAGGAGGAAGATTTTCATATACATTTTACTAATTTTCTTTCATCTCTGACACTTCTATTATAGCAAAAGGGCAAATAGCAATATTAAAATATTTCCTCTAATTAATCCCCTTTTAATGTGCACAATTTCGTGTATCAGGCCACTGGTTTTACTTATAAAAACAATATGTGATGGGCATAGAAAAACTTCAAGCCACAACATATATAATACAATAAAAGTCAACTATATAACTATCTTTCAGGGATATTGAATTTTAATATTTTATTATTTTTCTGGGCCCATACACACATACTTTAAAAAATGAATATTTACTATACATAGATTTTCTATAATATCATGTGTCATATAACATGCGTTTGGAACATATCCTCAGTTATGAGATATTTTTTTACTAAGATACAGATTTGATATGCTTTTCTCTGGCCATGTCAAAGGTCTGTGAGCAGCAATGGAATTGCGAGACTTCTGCTCTCCATGAAACAACTAAATTTTAGTAGATCAAGCTTGATTCTAGAAATAACCCTGTGATAAACAGGTATGCAGGATATGGGATTGGTTGGCTGTTAAATCCAAATGTTAAGATGAAACAAAACATAACAACAACAAAAAACACAAAACAAAATTTGAGAATGTGTGAAAAGGAGGAACACAAGGATTAAAGAGAATAAAATTACATTGCATTTTTACCCTCATTTAACCTTTTACAAAAATAGTTTATTTGATAAATATTCTTTAAAAATATTATTTTTTTTCTGTTAATTTAAGTCTGGTCACTTTCTTCCTCATGTGTTCTATTTTCCCCCCTTTAATTAGGTAGATAATATTTTATTAATTATTTTTCTGGGCCCATACACACATACTTTAAACAATGAATATTTACTATACATAGATTTTCTATAATATCATGTGTCATATAACATGCGTTTGGAACATATCCTCAGTTATGAGATATTTTTTTACTAAGATACAGATTTGATATGCTTTTCTCTGGCCATGTCAAAGGTCTGTGAGCAGCAATGGAATTGCGAGACTTCTGCTCTCCATGAAACAACTAAATTTTAGTAGATCAAGCTTGATTCTAGAAATAACCCTGTGATAAACAGGTATGCAGGATATGGGATTGGTTGGCTGTTAAATCCAAATGTTAAGATGAAACAAAACATAACAATAACAAAAAACACAAAACGAAACAAAATTTGAGAATGTGTGAAAAGGAGGAACGCAAGGATTAAAGAGAATAAAATTACATTGCATTTTTACCCTCATTTAACCTTTTACAAAAATAGTTTATTTGATAAATACCAAAATATTCTTTAAAAATTTTATTTTTTTCTGTTAATTTAAGTCTGGTCACTTTCTTTCTCATGTGTTCTATTTCCCCCCCCTTTAATTAGGTAGATAATTCAGTTATAACTGTTCTTTGCACCTGGGAAATTCATATTTAAAGGGGAGGACTTAGAAGGATACATAAAGATCCCTCCTGGTCTAATCCATGATCTTCAAATTATCATTTACCAGGTTGGTAATGTTTATTGTCCTTTCATTTACTAATATAAAACACATACATGGTTAACAAATGTCAATAATTTGTTCCACACATCATGTTCATCAGAAGTCCATCCAAAAATGATAATGACGATCAATTCTTAGATACTTTTTAAATAAAAAAAATAAAAAGCATAGGAACTACATATTATTTAGGGGAGATTGCTTTAACATATCCACAAACTTAAAACATTCTCAACATTATATATTCACATCTTCATATTCATAACACACAGAGGAAGTAGTTGAATGAAATCCGTTTGGACATGCTGAAAGCGCCCCTATGGGCAATTTCCGTGGCCCACCTTTATCATTATTTTCACAATTATGTTGGATATAATGATTCATGAACTGTCCATATCATTTGCTAACCTAGAAAAAAAATTTCCCTAGTGGTATCTTTTTAATATCATATCAAACCTATTTCTATTGTTAAAAGCTGTCTCATGACAATTTTAGAAAATATCCATGAAATTATCTGGTGCTATCAGGCTTCCCGAGTTGTTATCCTCATGGATTTTATAACCTGAACATTTTCAGTGTTTTCTTTTAGAACTGGGGACAGATTCCATGCATCTACATTCAGATATTTGAATTTCTCTATGGATTTGTGTTTGCTCTTTTATACAGTAACCTTTAATATGGATTTTTGTCAAAACAACTTCTTTGGCATGGTGATCAGCTCAAAATGAAAAATTTAAAATATCCTATCTAATCAAGAGTGAATATGCTACTTGACTACCATGCCCTCAAAGATGGCGGTGCCACAGCCACAAGATGGCAGCATCCAGTCCCCTCAGCCCTGCCAAAGCAGCAGGCACGCAGTATGGCCAGGCCCACCCACAGGCAGGTCCTGCCACTACGCGCACCTGCCTCCAGAGTTCCCTAGTCCCCTCAGCCTCCCAGCCCCCCAGCCACCCAGGGCAGGCCAAGGTGCAGGCAAGCCTCAGGTGATGGCTGCCCAGCCACCCAGGGCAGGCCAAGGGGCAGGCATGCCTCAGATGGTGGCTGCCCAGCCAACGCGGAGGCTCAGACAAGCCTCAGATGTCAGCTGCCCAGATGATGCCCAAGGCACAGGCAAGCCTCGGATGATGGCTGCCCAGCCACCCAGGGCCACCCAAGGCTCAGGTAATCAGGGCTGGCCAAGGCTTCCGCTGCCAACAGTGGCAGCAGCGGAGGTGTAATGGGGGTGTCGCCTTCCCCTGATCACCAAGATGCCTCCCGCCCCTAAGGGCTCCCAGACTATGAGAGGGGGCAGGTTGGGCTGAAGGACCCCCCCTCCAGTGCATGAATTTTCATGCACTGGGCCTCTAGTTTTTCTTTAATAAACATTGATGTGATACCAGCCGTGCCATTATACATATAAATGATTGTATAAATAGGCAGATGATTTGCTTAATTTATCCTGATAAGCAATTACTGTGAGGCATGAAGAATATGTTTTGGCTCTTGGATCAAGAGATAAGCTACAGTCCTGGTCAGGTACCTCAGTTAGTTAGAGCATCCTCCTGATACACTAAGGTAGCAGGTTTGGTCGTTGGTCAGGGCACACACAAGAATCAACAAATGAATGCATCAAAAAGTGTAACGACAAATTGATATTTCTCTCTTGCACTCTCTCTTCCTATCTACAATACAACTTAACAAAAGAAGATAATCCAATCAAAAATGGACAAAGGACCTAAATAGACACCTTTCAAAAGAGGACATACAGTAGGCCAAGAAACATATAAAAACATGTTCAAAGTCACAAATCAACTGAGAGATGCAAATCAAAATGTCAATGAGGTACCATCTCACGCCTGTCAGAATGGCTACCATCAACAAATCAACAAATGACAAGTGCTGGAGAGGATGCGGAGAAAAAGGAACCCTCCTTCACTGCTGGTGGGAATGCAGACTGGTGCAGCCATTGTGGAAAACAGTATGGCGTTTCCTCAAAAATTTAAAAATGGAACTCCCATTTGAGCCAGTAATACCATGTCTATGAATATATCCCAATAAATCAGAAACACTAATCATAAAGGATATATGCACCCCTATGTTCGAGGCAGCACAATTTACAATAGCTAAGATTTAGAAACAGCCTAAGTGCCCATCAGTAGATGAGCGGATTTAAAAACTGTGGTACATCTACACAATGAAACACTACACTGCTATGAAAAAGAAGGAACTCTTACCATTTGCAACAACACTACGCTGCTATAAAAAAGAAGGAACTCTTACTATTTGCAACAGCATGGATAGACACAGAAAGCATTATGCTAAGTGAAATAATCCAGTCAGAGAAAGATAAGTATCATATGATCTCACTCATTTGTGGAATATAATGAACAATATAAACTGATGAACAAAAATAGATCCAGAGACACAGAATCATCGAACAGACTGTCCAATGTCAGAGGGAAGGTGGGGGAGAAGGGGGGTAAATGATCAACCCAAGACTTGTATGTATGCATATAAGTAGAACCCATGAACACAGACAGTAGGGGGGTGAGGGCATGTGCTGGGGTGTGGGAACGGCTGGGGAGAGGTCAACGGGGGAAACAATTATTCTCAAACAATAAAGAATTTTTTAAAAGGCAACATTATCTGGATACAAAAAAATATTTAAAAATAATAGATACGCTATAATAAGCAATGGGTCTCCTGAGGTGTGCGATGTTGTTGAGGTAATGCCCATAAAGCATGATCTAAATGTTCAACAGTGTTATGAACACTGGGAACCATTGGGGGGGGGGCGTTGTTGAAGTAATGCCCATAAAGCATGATCTAAATGTTCAACAGTGTTATGAACACTGGGAACCATTGGGGGGGGGGGCAGACGCTCCAACCAGTAGCTATGATACACACTGACCACCCAGGGGCAGACAATCAACGCAGGAGCTGCCGAGTGACATACCCTCAACCAGAGAAGAGGGAGCCCGATTCTGGGGTGCATCACCTGAGAACTGCCTTCTCACAATCCTGGACCCCTGAAGGGATGTCAGAGAGCCGGTTTTGGCCCAATCCCTGCAGGCCAGGATGAGGGTCCCCACCTGCTGGATGGACTCCGCTCACTTCACAGACGCCCTTCCAGCAGCGGCACAGCCCCAGGTGCGGCCGGCTGGGGAGGGCCCGCGGGAGGTTGGCTCCCGGACATGTCCGGCCCATCTTGCCCAGTCCCAACCCTCCAGCCACCTTCTAATTAATTTTCTTTCAATATGCATGAATCCGTGCACCAAGACTCTAGTATGTGAATAAGAAAGCTATATTTCATACACCTGTATTTATGAAAAAAAAATTTCATAAATGGGAATTTAGAAGAACAATATCAAATTATTAGGTATATGATCTCTCTCAGGGTGACATCGTTTTATGAATTCTTAATATCTGTCCTCCTGTTTATCAACAGTGAACATTAGTTTTTTTCAATGATCTTTATGCTTATAATTGCAACAAGTATCTGCTTTTAATCTCTTAGGTGTTCATATACAAATATTTCCAGTTCTTGGAGGATTATAAATCAGTCCTGTTTTCTTTCAGAAAACAATAATTTTATTTAAAGTGCCATAAGTTTGTTTTGATTTTCATTCCTGTTTTTAACCTTTTAGTGCTTATTGATAACTAGAGGCCTGGTGCATGAAATTCGTGCATTCGGGCGGGGGGGTCCCTCAGCCCGGCCTGTACCTTCTTGCAGTCCGGGAGCCATCAGGGGATGTTGCTGTGGGGAGTGGGCCCAAGCTATCAGTTGGAAATCCTTAGTGCTGTGGTGGAGGTGGGAGAGGCTTCTGCCACCACCGCTTCGATTGGCAGCTGTGAGCCTGACTTCTGGCTGAGCAGTGAACAACAGGGGGCAGCTGTGGGGGGTCCCTCAGCCCGGCCTGTACCTTCTTGCAGTCCGGGAGCCGTCAGGGGATGTTGCTGTGGGGAGTGGGCCCAAGCTATCAGTTGGAAATCCTTAGTGCTGTGGTGGAGGTGGGAGAGGCTTCTGCCACCACCGCTTCGATTGGCAGCTGTGAGCCTGACTTCTGGCTGAGCAGTGAACAACAGGGGGCAGCTCCTGTGTTGAGCGTCTGACCCCTGGTGGTAAGTGCACGTCATATTGACGGGTCGTTCTGCTGTTCGGTTGATTTGCATATTAGCCTTTTATTATATTGGATGTTTAGCTGATCAGTGTAGATCTTTTCACTTAGCAATTGCCCACGAATTCTAATTTAATTTTCCAACCAAGTGTTTTTTTCAGATGAGAGCTCATTTATAGAAAAGAGAGTGATGGGAGGGGGTGGTGGCAGGAAGAGATTAAACAAAAAATTTATATGCATATATGCATAACCCATGGACAATAGTGCAGTGAATATATGCATAACCCATGGACACAGACAATAGTGCAGTGAATTCCTGGGGAGAGGTCCAGAGTGGGGTCAATGTGGGGAAAAAGAGGGCATCTGCAATACTTTCAACAATATACATTTTTAAAAAGAATAAAAATCCAACCTGTGTGGTTCAGTGGTTGAGCTTCGACCCATGAACCTGGAGGTCAGTGTTAGATTCCCAGTCAGGGTACATGCCTGGGTTACCAGCTCGATCCCCTGTAGGGGGTATGCAGGAGGCAGCTGATCACTGATTCTCCCTCATCATCAATTCTCCCTCATCATTGATGTTTTTATTTCTCGCTCCCTCTCCCTCTCTGAAATCAATAAAAATGTATATTTTTTAAAAACAGTGATGGATATTGAATCTGTTCTAGAGCACTGTTGAAAATATTCCTGAATTCAATTTTTTAAAGTTCCCTTTTAATTAATATTTTCTCCCACAGCAATAATAAAGGCACTGGTCTCCTACTGCTAATGCGTAGGGATCAAACCCCAGCCTGCAGGAACTCACCCCTGCAGTCAGGACCAGGCTGCTGGGTGGACATGGGCTGGTGCTCCTAACTCTGGGGAGAGGGAGACAGAGGGGGGTCAATGTGGGGAAAAAGAGGGCATCTGCAATACTTTCAACAATATACATTTTTAAAAAGAATAAAAATCCAACCTGTGTGGTTCAGTGGTTGAGCTTCGACCCATGAACCTGGAGGTCAGTGTTAGATTCCCAGTCAGGGTATATGCCTGGGTTACCAGCTCGATCCCCTGTAGGGGGTATGCAGGAGGCAGCTGATCACTGATTCTCCCTCATCAATGATTCTCCCTCATCATTGATGTTTTTATTTCTCGCTCCCTCTCCCTCTCTGAAATCAATAAAAATGTATATTTTTTAAAAACAGTGATGGATATTGAATCTGTTCTAGAGCACTGTTGAAAATATTCCTGAATTCAATTTTTTAAAGTTCCCTTTTAATTAATATTTTCTCCCACAGCAATAATAAAGGCACTGGTCTCCTACTGCTAATGTGTAGGGATCAAACCCCAGCCTGCAGGAACTCACCCCTGCAGTCAGGACCAGGCTGCTGGGTGGACATGGGCTGGTGCTCCTAACTCTGGGGAGAGGGAGACTTCCCCTGGCTGCAGGCTAGAGGCCCCAGACTCTGCACCATCCACCCGAACAGGTTCATAGTGCAGGCTGGTCAGCGGAGCAGCTTCTTTGCTTGGGATCCCGTGGAGGTGTGTCCTGGCCTGTTCACCCTGCGATCGATCTCCTGGAGGCCTGGCTTGTTCTGTTCGCCCCACAATCGATTGCAGGGAGGCATAGCCTGGCCTATTCGCCCCACGATCGATCATGGGGAGGCCTGGCCTGTTCGCCCCAAGATCGATAGCAGGGAGGCCTGGCCTGTTCTGTTTGGCCCATGATTGATTGCGGGGAGGCCTGGCCTGTTCGCCCCAAGATCGATAGCAGGGAGGCCTGGCCTGTTGTTTGGCCCATGATCTATTGTGGGGAGGCCTGGCCTGTTTGCCCCGCTATCGCGGGGAGGATTGGCCTGGCCTGTTCACCCGTGAGGGGCACTGGGATGGGGGGCGTGGACCTGGGCCGCTGCCTGGTGCCGGCACACGCAGCCACGGGGCAGGAATATCCGCTTGGCGCCTGCGCCCATAGGCCCGGAGTGGCCGGCATTCTGGGACCCCGGCTGCTCAGGGCCTATGCATGGGCCTACAGGCGAGGAGCAGCCTGGGTCCCAAGGATGTCCCCCGGACTCAGGCCACTCGGCGTCTGTGTATGAAAATTAACCCGCCATCTTTGTCGGGTTAATTGCATACGTTCCTGATTGGCTAGTGAGCATAGCGGAGGGACGGTCAATTTACATGTTTCTCTTTTATTATATAGGATTTCAACAGATTCTGAGATGACAATTATGTGATTATACATCTCATGAAAATTAGTATTGATAGGCTGGAATTTAATAAAGACTTGGAAGTATTTTCATTACTAGAAATAAGAGAGATACCAACAGAATGTTTTTAAGCAGCAAATTCCATTCATACATGTTATTAATTGCACTTTTCCATTAGATTTTTTATACTTTGTATTTGCTAAATAATTTCTTTCAATTTTCAGCATTGATCCAGCCACAGAGATTGGCAAGGGCTTCTCTCTGTCTCCTGTCAGTAGGTTTATTAAGTCAACATTCCAAAAGGGATACTTCTATTAAAATTAGCAGATAAAATACCCCATTAAGAAGGAAAATTATGGGAAACTTGCCACAAATGTGTTTCAAGCTTTTTCATGAGCCAGTGTATGTAAAACATAAATTGCTTATGTTTTAGTTGTTATTTTTTCTCTATATTAAATTTGTAAAATTAAACTATAAATACTTGTTTTCAAAATGTAGCTTACCCTTGAATCACGTAAGAAATGGATAAAATTAACATCTTTGAATTACTTTAAGATAGTCATAATTAAAATTTCAATTCCCTTTTTTGATCCTTTTGATATAAAGATTACCAGTTTGTTTCCAGGTGAGGGCTCAATCCCTGATAAAGTGTGTGCAGGAAGCAACCAATAGATATATTGCTCTCACATCAATGTTTCTATCTCTAAAAATCAATAAAAATATTTAAAAAATAAATTAGCCCAAACATTCTATTTAAATATTAAAAAAACACATTATAATCTTAAGAATTTAGCAATTATTTGTACTCCTATGTAAGTCTATTAATCCCAGAAAAATTATATTTATTCCTATGAAACATATCTATATAATAAAGAGCCAGGGTCATAAGGACGAAGGCTCTACCAGACCAGAAGTCAGTGCTGGGTTGTGTGTGGGCTGCGGATCAGGCCTGGAGAGAGGCCTGCAGAGAGGGGGGCAGGGTCTGATCCATAGCCTCTGTGGCAGCTGTTGATCAGAACTTGCCTCTCTTTCTCTCCCTGACTGGCCAACAGCCTGGCCTCCATTTCTCTCCATGCCTGCAAGGGGCTGCTGATCAGCCCTGCCTTTCTGATCAGGCCCTGTTGATAGGCCCAGAGATGCTGACTGGCATAGAAACTGACCAATCAGAACCAAATCTGGGTAAATGTAAGGAGCCAATGGCTGCTTAGAAGGTGGAGCTTTTGACACTGACTGGCATAGAAACTGACTAATCAAAACCAAATCTGGGTCAACTGTGAGGAGCCAATGGCTGCCTAGGAGGCAGAGCTTTTGACACTGACTGGCATAGAAACTGACCAATCAGAGCCAAATTGGCCAGCAGAGGAGTGCAGTTGGGGGCGAGATCAGGCCTGCAGGGGAGGGGAGTTAGGGGTGATCAGGACGGCAGGGGAGAGCAGTTAAGGGTGAGATTAGGCCAGCAGGGGAGGGCCATTGGGGACAAGATCAGGCTGGTAGGGAAGGGCAGTTGGGGGTAACCAGTCTGGCAGGGGAGGGGAGTTGAGGGCGAGATCAGGCTGGCAAGGGAGGGCAGTTAGGGGTGATCACGCAGGCAGAGGCAGTTAGGGGCGATCCGGCCAGCAGGCAGAGGGGTTAGGGGCAATCAAGCAGGCAGGCAGGTGAGTGGTTAGGAGCCAGCGGTCCCAGATTGTGAGAGGGATATCCAACTGCTGGTTTAGGCCCGATCCCACAACTGGCAGTCGGACACCCCCCGAGGGGTCCCCGATTGGAATGGATGCAGGCTAGGCTAAGGGAACCCCCACTCTATGCACGAATTTTGTGTACTGGGCCTCTAGTTATTTCATAATAATTAAAGATTCTGTATTAACTTAATCCAAAATTGCAATTGAAGAGAGTCTGTATACTGGATGGCTATTCTTGGATATTAACACTCTCCTAGATGTTTAGTGAACATTAAAGCTTTTTATTAATAAACACATTCAGAAATGTATGACTATAACTATTCTTATGTATAATTTTCCTCTAAAATAAAAGCTGTAGAATATAGGTATAATTGATTTTGATAGATCTAAGGCAAGCAACACAGACTATGCATGTGTATTCTAAATAATACTTATTCAAGGAAAAGTAATACATTTAGTGTGATTTTCAGTAAAGAGGAGGTTTCAGGTTTACAGTAATATTTAGTATGAATAAAAAGTACTTTATCTGAGATTAAACACATGGAAATATAAGTTTTAGATTTACTATATTTGAATTTTTTCTTTAAATACTTTGATTGATGGATTTTATATTTTGAGTGTTGTGATTTCTTGTATAAATACTTTGTATTAGTTTCTTTTACTTAGTGGGTGCATGTAATATATTTTAATTGTCAAATTTTAAAATGAATCATCAGTAAGGTAATCACTTATTTTCTCTTTTATAATTTGAACAATAGCTTTAGAGTTTGAAATAAATTTTTGAAAATATATAAAAGAGTTCTTTTAATAATACTAATAACATTAAGAAAAACTAGAGCCCTAGCCAGTTTGGCACAGTGGATAGAGCATTGGCCTGTGAACTGAAAGGTCCCAGGTGCGATTCCGGTCAAGGGCACATGCCCAGGTTGTGGGCTTGATCCCCGGTGGGGGACTTGTAGGAGACAGACGATACAAAATTCTCTCTCATCATGGATGTTTCTATTTCTCTCTTCCTCTTCCTTCCTCTCTGAAATCAATTTAAAAATATAGAAAAGAAAAACTAGAGCTACCCTTTACTTTATATTTAAATGCGACACTATTTTTTCATTAGTTGGCTATCTGGTCAGAATGCAATCTCAATATCTATTTTCTTTTATTCAAATTGATTTGATTTCAATATATTTTAAATACTTTTAAGCATATCAGGTACAAAAATATGACAAGATTACTATTTTTGTTACTACAATAAAGAACTTATATCCTTTAGTTCCTATATTTTGAGGTAATACTTCGAAACCTTATATTTGAGTTGAGTCTTGAAGTTTTATAGCTCAGGATCTTGTAAAACAATCTTTCTGAGAATTTATTACCTTATTTTAAAGTAAATATATTATCACTCTTAAGAATTTATATTGAGAAATAAAAATGCTAATATGGTAAGTGCTTTTTGTAACCTGCATGGTTCTGTGTACAAGTTATTATTTATATATCTGATTCTTCATCTAAAAGTAAAGTGTTTTCAAAGATATTTTAATAGGTATGTTTCTTCTTGGAAACTTTTAAAGTACAATGAAAATGATGCAGCAAAATTATAGCAAAAAGACTAATAAAATCTTGCTTGATGGATTTTATGTTTGTTTTATATACATAACATCTTAAAACTACTCCAAATAGTTATCACTTTTACTAAAAATAAAAGGAATGGGCTATAAATTACAACAGGCGTACAGGTTTTTATATTGTGAAGAATATGTTTTTTTAAGAAAAGTTTAGAAGGAATATATTTAAAACTACTTTGTGTTGCAAATACTTGTAAGAAGCTTTGTAGAGTTTCCTTATGTAACCTAACATCTTGGATGCCCACCTTCTGCTTTCCTCACTAGAAACTGGAGATGGAAGGTTTGATTCACCTTCCTACAATGTCATTGTGAGAATGAAACCAGACATGGCCAGTTATCTGGATTTGCAATCCAGCTGCGCCACTCATTACCTGTATGTTCTGGGGTGAATTATTTTACTTCTTCTGGGTCTCAATTTTGTTATGTATAAAATGGGGATATTCTTTTTTTTTAAAGTAATATAGAGCTTTTATGTATGAGCGGCAAGGTTGTGAGCAAGCATGAATGTGTTGTCCTCTTCTGTACTTTCCATACTTTCTATGAGGTGATTACTTTCACAATAGTCAAAACAGCTGAGAAGCACAATGCATCCTGACCCAATTAAAATGGATTTCTTGGTTTACTTTTCCCATATTACTGCAGGAACTTCCTAGTGGCCTCCCTGCTCTAGCCCTTCGCCCGCTAAAGTCTCTTTCCAACACACAGGACTGAGTGACCACAAACGTAGGTATAATAGGGCCCTGACAAGCACAAGGTCTCAGTACAGTGGTGGATAGGCATCCAAGCAGGGGCTTCCACTGAACAATTCTGGGCTGGGCATTTGCCTTGGTTTTGACTGGTCTTGTCAGTTTTATTTCCAAAAAACTGATTGTCTTTATTTTTTTCAATATATGAAGCATTTTCCTTTGGTCCACTGCAACCTATAAGCTCTGCAGACTTTTTATTTTTTTTTAAATTTCTTTATTGATTAAGGTATTACATATGTGTCCTTATCCCCCCATTGTCCCTCTACCCCCCACTCATGCCCTCACCCCCTGGTGTCTGTGTCCATTGGGTAGGCTTATATGCATGCATACAAATCCTTTGGTTGATCTTTTCCCCCTTCCCCCCACCCTCCCCTACCTTCCCTCTGAGGTTTGACAGTCTGATTGATAATTCTCTGTCTCTGGATCTGTTTTTGTTCATCAGTTTATGTTGTTCATTATATTATTCCATAAAGTGAGATCATGTGAAAAAACTGTGGTACATCTACACAATGGAATACTATGCTGTGGTAACAAAAAAAAGGAGTTCTTACCACTTGCAATAGCATGGATGAAACTGGAGAGCATTATGCTCTGCAGACTTTTGAAGTTTATCGTGGCATGGAGCAAGAAGGGATGTCTTCTCCCATTTCTGTGCAACTTGATTGGCTTCTTCTATCTTCTGCTCATAACTTTTTTGAGAATTCAGCAATGTCACCTCATAAAATCCTTGAATATTTGTCTGAAGCCCCATCTTTTGCAACTGTGGCACAGAGGATATACCCCTTGATCACTTGACTCTGGTGGTCAGTGGATCTTGCATTTGCAGGTTCAACATGACTGTCAAAATGGGGATATTCTTAATATGTACTTGGTAGAGTTGTTATGAGAACTGAAGGAGGTAAGCCCATTCATTTCTTGGAACACAATAAGCTCTATATGTGTTAACTTGTTATTTTTGTCTGTAAGCTATAATTTGCTTATTGCTGGCAAATACTTTGAGATAACTTTTTTTTTCTTTTTTACTGGTCCCTACATTTTATTTATTTATTTACTTATTTATTGACTTTAAATATTTTTTTTCAATTACAGTTGACATACAATATTATATTAGTTTCAGTTGTACAATCCAGTGTCTTAAACCCAAATGGATCTTAGACATTTGCTTATAATGTCTGCACCCCATCAATAAGTGTTCCTTTTGCAAATCTACTGAAATGAACTACACATTTACAAAATTCATCAGGGTGTGGAATCAATTCTCACACTTATTTCAAACTATTTAAAACTTTCATTCTTTTTCCTCCAATGCTTATTTTAAGGTTCATTTCAGCCATTAGTCAATAAACCCATAATCTGCTTTATAGTACAAAATATAGTGATAAATATGTATGAATGAAAGAATGGTAGATTAAAGAGGAATCTCTTTAAATATTTTAATATAGTAAACAGGTAAAAGTAAGACATAAAATAGTGTATCAATTTAAACTAATGTATACTACAAGCTTATGTAGTTGTTTGTGAATCATAACTATATATACATATACATATACATATATATATATATATTGCCAGCATTGCCTTTATTCCGGCTCCGAACCACCTTCACACGCTGCCCAGAGGCCCAGAGCGGCCGGGGAGGGGCAGAACGCCTGTGTCATCACCATGGAGATGACGCAAGTGTCCTGGCCCAGCTTCTGCCATCTTTGTCGCATCAATTTGCATATTCCCTCCTAATTGGCTGTGGGCGCCACCATCTTTGTTGTGAAGTGATGGTCAATTTGCATATTCCATCTTTATTAGATAGGATATATAGCTTTATAAAACTTTATATCTCGAAACTTTTTTTTTAAAATATATTTTATTGATTTTTTACAGAGAGAAAGG
>NW_005366834.1:1327861-1328781 GCF_000412655.1 Myotis brandtii
TCCTGCACACCCCCTACTGGGGATGTGCCCGCAACCAAAATACATGCCCTTGACTGGAATCGAACCTGGGACCTTTCGGTCCACAGGCTGATGCTCTATCCACTGAGCTAAACCGGTTAGGGCTATCTCGAAACTTTTAAAAAAGAAACTGTAACTCAAATTATTTACACTTTATTTATTTATATGCTTATTGCAAAATAATTATATAAAAATAGTAATTTTGACAAAATATCACTTGCTTCTAAAACATAGTGTGTGAGTAATTTATTGCTATGTATCTCACCATCCCAACATTGAAACAAGTACTTAGTTTACTCACAGTTCTATGGCTCAAATATTTTGGCTGCTCTGTGCTCAGATTAGAGGTTCTTTTGCTGCTCTTGGCCTGATACATCCTTGAAGTTAACTTCATTATGGTCATCTAAGATTGCCTCATCCTCATGCCTAGTGTCTGGTCATTTTTTGCCCTCAGCTTTCATTGGCATATAATCAATATATAACACTGTTTAAGTGTAAGGTGTTCAACATGTTGATTTGTTACACATATCTTGCAAAATGATTTAGCACATTGAGTCAGTTAACACCTCCATCACATCACACGATTACCATACTTTTCCCATGGTGAGAACATTTCACAAGATTAACCATTTTTTCCCTGTGGTGAGAACATTTAAGGTCTACTCTCTTATCAACTTTGAAATATATAATAGAGTACTAGAGGCCCGATGCACGAAATTCGTGAACTGGGGGGTGGAGGTCACTCAGCCCAGCCTGCCCCCTCTCATAGTCCGGGAGCCCTCAGTGGATGTCCTACTGATGGCTTAGGCCCGCTCTCCATGGGGAGCCACAGTCTAGCACAGCCGTGGGCAAACTACGGCCCGCGGGCCGGATCCGGCCCATTTGAAATGAATAAAACTAAA
>NW_005366834.1:1328948-1345133 GCF_000412655.1 Myotis brandtii
TGTGTGTGTGTGTGTGTGTGTGTGTGTGTGTCCAGTGGGGGCCTGCCCCCAGCCACACTGCGGAGGCTTGGAGCAGGCGCTCCTCTGTGTTGATCTCTCAGGCTCCTGGCCATGCCTGCATGTTGTTCTCTCCCTTGAACAGCGGCCAGGGCAGGCTGGAAACCCAGGGTGACCCAGGCCACCAGCCACTCCTTGAGTGGCAGCCAGGGTGGGCTGGAAGCTTGGCTTCCTCCATTGCCGGGGGCAACCCAAGCCTCCAGCTCCATGGCCGCCGCCATCTTTGTTGGGTTCATTTGCATACTCTCCCTGATTGGCTGGTAGGTGTAGCAGAGTGACACCAATTTGCATGTTTCTCTTTTATTAGTGTAGATTTTTAACTATAGTCACAATGCTGTGCATTAAAATCCCTAGAACTTATCATCTTCTAACTGGATACCTCGCTTTGAAAAGCATCTTCCCATTTGGCCCACCCACAGCCCCTCAAGACCACCATTCTACTCTCAGTTTCTATAAGTTTGCCTTTTTTAGAAGCCCCTTGTAAATGGTATCATACAGTAGTTGTCTATTTCTGTCTGATTTACTTCACTTAACATAATGCTTCAAAGTCCATTCATGCTGTTGTTAATGGCAGGATTTCTTTATTTCTCATAACTGAATAATATTCCATAGAATCCTTTAATGACCCTCTCTTCCTGTTTTTGCATGTGACCTCTCATCCTAACAGAGACTATGCAAGACTTCTTTCAACAGCCTTCTCAGGGGTTATGGGGCAAATTGGTGAGAACCAATGAGACAAGACATCTTCAGGACTATTCTCAGAACTACTACATCAATCATGTGGATTCTATTAGCCAAAGTGAGTCATAATGTAAGTAAAGATTCAAGGTAGGAGAGAAATAGATCTTATTTTTCTAGAGTAAAAACATCAAAGTCATACTTCAAAGGGTGTGAATACAAGGGCAGAACAAAGTTAGGGACATTTGTGCAATGCACCGAATGATATATATCTTGAACTAATAATATTAGAGTACCCACTAAATAAAAAATAAAATCCTATGCACCCAAACTGACATGATTACAGTGGGGCCTTGACTTACGAGTGTCCTGACTAACGAGTTTTCGAGATATGAGCCGTATCTCGGCCGATGTTTTGCTTTGAGTTGTGAGCTAAAATTCGGATACGAGCCAGCTTCATATACCCCACCACTAGTTGGCGTAGCGAACGTCACAGTGAACGCCACAACATCAGCCCAGCATCACGTGTCTCACTCGTTCACTTTATGATTTGACATACGAGTAATTTGAGTTACGAGCTCCGTCACGGAATGAATTAAACTCATAAGTCAAGGCCGCACTGTATTTTAAAAAATGTTATATCCACTAACATAACCTGGTCTTAAAATCCTTTTATATAATTTTAATTCAAAATTAATTTATAAATTACATATAATAAAATTAGAAACCTACAATTCTAATTAAATACTTTATTTTAATGTCATTAATATTTTCTTGCAGGGTTCAGTTCTCTAATCTGGTTTTAATGGAAAAATGTGCATTTATATTTGCTATATGTGCTTGCTGTTAACTGGATTCCTTTTTATTTTGAGTCTGATTAACAATATTAATCAAGTCTTATTGTAGAATAATGAATACTCCCATTTTAATGAGCAACTGTAACCAATTATTTACTAAGCTTTGAAGGGGGAATCTATTTAATATCCAGAATGCTGCACCCAAGGGAAAATATATTGTTCTATGAACATTTCCTCATGGAATATTTTCATGGGCATATTATTTTGTCTGTTCCGCAAATGTCACCTATGCAACAATTTTCTTTTTGGTGAAAGGTTTTCAATTCCTGACTCAGGTGACTCGGGTTAGTTTGTTTCCATCACTTTGTTCTAATGATGGGCTTATTATCTAGGGATACTCATCACATGTCTTCTTCCCCATGGTACAGGCATGGTCTGGTAAATCGATTTGGCCTAAGTAGGGTCAGACTACTTATCTGAATAGAAATATCGACATGTTGGCATCTAATTTAAAAGTCAAAACTATTTAAGTTACTGATGTAACATAGTATCTATCTCTGGATGAGCAATATTCACTCCAAAAATATATCCTGAATTCTCACTCTCTCTTCCCACCCCCTCATGTGATATGTCTGCCTTCACAATAGAAAACAGGAACAAAGCTTGCATTTGAAAAACAGCAGGAATAGAGACTCATTTGTTGTTGCACACAGATTTCTGTCAAGCAAACAAAAAGGATGCTAACCTCCTCTGGCGGACAGTGACGCCTCCATCTGAATGCTATGGCTGGTCTCATGCTTTGAAACTCTCACAGTCAGATTATTCACCACAGAACAGCAGTCTGACAAGTGCGTGTGCTTAATGTCATTTATCTACACAAAAGGCTAAAAATTCTCCCAAGCAGTCTCTGATAAACAGTATCTCTTCTCACTAATATCCCAATTATCTGGTTTATGGTTTAAGGGAAAATATTTCTTCCAAGAAAGCAATGCTGTTTGTATGCTACTGGTATTCAGAAATGTCTACAAAATTAAAATATAATTAATGTAATGATTATGTAGAAAATAATCCATGTAGCCTACAAATCAACTCAATTTAGAAGTAGTACTACTTTTAGTCTTACAGATTTTGATAGAGCATATGATAATGAAATTTGAGGCTGTGAATAACAAGGCTATGCCATCTGAGCCTTGGAATCAGGAGTCTGGTTCACTTCTGTCAACATATATGATAAATCAGCGTTATTATTAATGTGTTCAAAATTAAAATAAGCTATCGCATAGAGGATAAAATCATGTATTTGAAGTCAAGCTGCTAGGTTTGAATTCTGGGTACTTAATGTATGACTGTGTGACCAGGAGTAAATGACATAACTTTCTACACTCAGTTTTCTTCGTTTGTGGAATGAGGATAATACAATTAACTTCTCAAATAATAGCTGTGAGAATTAAAGAAAATAACTCTGAAGCAACCCTAAGGGTATTTAGCACCTAATCAGTGTTGGGTACATGTTAGCTGTTTTTATTACTGATATTTTATTATCATTATTCCTCTTATCAAGATGTACTAATAAATTGATTAGCCACAGACACTGGAAAGCAATTACATTGCCTGGTTCTTTTAAATTTAGTTTGTCCATTTTTTTTACATTAAACTAACCATCCACAACAGTCAATAAATTTGAGATAGATCTTACAATTCCTTGAATTGCCATATTAATTGTGCTTCTAATTTGCTAATCATAGGCCATGTCAATTTTTGAAATGCCTGGCTTTTAAAGAATAAAAACATCATAGCTATCAACTTCAAGGTCAAGATAGAAGAGTGAGTATAGTACATATTACGATATACCCACTTTTTACTTCTCAGAACACATTAATATAGTTGGAATATATTTTAAAGTACTTTAAAATACATTTCCAGATGCAATGGTAACAAAGAGAGAAATCTCCAGAACTAGGAGAAGAAATCTGTAATACTGGAGGTAGGAGAAATGAAGTGACAAAATCGATGCTGTACAGACCTTCAGGCAGGCATTAGGAGCTGTGCTTTGAAAGCCTTTGTTAGATAGGACCTGGGGCTACTGCTCCAGAGGACCACAGAGAGTCCACTGTGGGCTTCCTCTGGCAAAGCAAAGGAATATGCACAAATGGGAACCGGGCTAACCTTTTAGCCATGTTTGCAGTAAAGTATGAATCACCCACTCCTCACTGCACTGCTCCAATGAAAAAACTGATTCAAGGTCAGAGACTTCTTTAAGCTCAGGATAAATTAACACACATACACAAACTAAAGATGACCAACACTATCATGGAGTCACCTCCTGGAAAAGATATTGTCCAGGATTAATAAACTCACAGCAAAGAAACACACATGCATGCACACACACATGCACGCACACACACACACACACATAGACACTCACATACAAAGTGAGAAAGCTGAATATTACAAAAAAACATTATAGTCATGTCCAAGAATATGACAATTCATACCCAATATATGAAAAATTCTAGAGCAAATTTCAAAAAACTAAAGTTACATATACATCAAATTTAAAAGGAACAAACTCTATTTGCATTAACCACTGCACACAAATAAGGATGATGTAACAAAAGCCCCATGTTTAAAATAATCAAGAAGGACTATATCACAATGATACTAATTATAGCTAAAATATTTGAGGACTTAACATATCTCTCTTTTTCTAAGGCTTTTACGTGCTATATCTCATCCCTACCATATATTACTAGCCTCAATTTTAAAATAACAAAAAGTGAATTGTAAGGTTATACAGTGGCAAATATGAATGTGAGAGTCTTCGAGAACATATTTAAATGTACAATTTTAATATCCATTTGACATCAACCATATAATAGCTAAAGGCAAGACACATTGTATTCCGTGAAGCTGCTTTTATAGTAGGTAAGCCACCCTGATAAATTTCAAGTGACCTGCCTTGATGCTAGAGTAATGCACAGAGAAGAGAATGGTCAGATGTCCTTTTCCTCCCCATACATCCATGTTTCAGCTGAGTATCTGACATGAATTGTGATTAGCTCTCATTGTTGTTAAAAAAGAACAAAGACTGCAAAGTTGACAAAAATGTGCTAAGTGTAAATAATACAATATAGGCAGATATTTTTAAGTCAATCCTTTAGAGAAAATTCATAAGTTCATAAGCCATGGCAGGACATTCTGTGCCATATTTGTTTTGCTTTATTTATTTAAGATTTCTAAAAATATTTGCAGAATACTTTTGGTTGTAAATCCCAGCACAAACATTACAATGACAAAGAAGTATCTGGATTTTAAATGATTGCATTTCTTTTTCTTTTATGGCTTTTCTATTTTAAGGTAAGGTGATAGCTTTCACCATCCATGATTCAGACATATGCCTCACAGGAGACCTTAAACAGTCTTATCAATTGGGTTACTCTGAATGTCATAATACAAATCCAGATTCTAGAAGGTGATATTCTTTTTCATTTGCTGCAAATAATATATTAAAGTCATTTTTGTCATTCTTCAAGTGAAATTATCAATATGATTTTAGATAAATATAAAGCTATAATTTCTGATCTATTTGCTTCCTTTCTTTTTACCTCTCATACATTTTTTAAAAGTAAAGCATATACTAGTTTCAAAAAGGACCAGAAAACGTTTTTTTCTCAGCAATGACCACCCTTAAAATGTTGATCATTTTTGAAATTCTTATTTTAGGTCTTCAGGGCCCTCTTTCCTCTCCCTCTTCTCTCAACTTTTTCCTCCACTTTTCCTGCTCTATAACTTTGCCACAAAATATTGCTCCAGCTCTCTGATAATGTATTTACATATACATTCTTTTTACTTGCAGCATGCTTATTCATCATTATATCAGTAAATTTAAAACTTTCATCTTATTCATCTTACCTACATATGCAAAAGCCCAGCAATCTACCGGCAGAATGACCAGAATGACTGGTCCACCAGTCGCTATGATGTGCACTGACCACCAGGGTGCAGACACTGAATGCAGGAGCTGCCCCATGGTGGTCAGTGTGCTCCCACGGTGGGAGCACCACTCGGCTGTCCGGGATGGAGCAGCTGCCCTACAGTAGGCCGATCCCTGCAGGCCATGCTCCCCACCAGTGCACAAATCCGTGCACCGGGCCTCTAGTTATACAAATAAACTACTAAAATTCTGCAGCACAAGAAAAAATATATTTCTTGCCAATCTGGCCCAAAAAAAGATATAATTTTGATTCATTCACACCAGATGACTATTATTGGTGCTAGCAGTTTTCAGCTTTTCATTTGACAATCTAAGGCAGTGGTTCTCAACCTTGGCTGCACATTAGAATCATCTGGGAATCTTTTTAAAATCCTGATTTCTGGGTCTCATCCTCCGGAAATTCTGTTTCTTTGCTATGAGGTGGGTCCACAACATTAGTAACAAAGAAACAGAATTTCCAGAGGATGAGGCCCAGAAATCAGGATTTTAAAAAGATTCCCAGGTGATTCTAATGTGCAGCCAAGGTTGAGAACCACTGATCTAAGGGAAAAGAGGTCAGTACCCTGGCTAAATAGTCATCAGGTGTTGCATGTTTTACATTTTTTAATGGCACACTGATTGAAAATCGCTTCATTATATTAAGATGTAAAGAATTCACGGTCATATATTAATGACTATGGAGAGCTGATCAGCCCTTCCTCCAGTTAATGTGTGGATCTAGCAAGGATTTCTTAGAGCTCTTTTTCAACTGCACATCACAGCTATGACAACCCTCTCAATCTGAGACAGATGTTATTTGACCCAATGAAACCTGTGAAAGAGGGTGTTCACGAGCTGTGACTAGCCACTCTGCTAGCTACTTCGGGGCAAGTTAAGTCTTAGGGCAACTATTAGACATATACTCAAGTCAGCAATTTATTTTTAGAGCAAAGTGGTAGTTTGTTCCTCCATTAGAGAAAAACGAATCCGAGTGAGAGAGCTCACCTTTCCCGATGTTCTGTTAAAAGGGATGGCTAGAGAAGCCCCATAGGATGCAATGGAAATAGAGGTGTGTTATCTGTATATACCCCAGATATCAGGTTAAATTTCTTTTTAACATCTGACTCTGCTATGTCTGGATCAGGAACTCTAAGATTTACTGGGGTTATTACACTGATCTCCAAAGACCTCTGTTTTCACTATATTTTATAGTTGTTTGGGGTCTGTTTTCCTACAAGTTCTGCAAAGGAAGGCTGTTTCTTTACTTTATCTGCTGTACCAGTGAGCACAGTTTGAAAGCACAAGAGATGCTTGTAAATACAAATGGAACGGGACTGCTTTAAAATATAACTCTACACCCCCAACCCGCTCACCTAAACCCAACATTCACTACAGGCTTACGTAGTAGAGTATTTAAAATTTATTCACTGTTTGATTTTAAGCCATCTACTAATAGGCACTTTTTCCCCCATTTGCTTTATTTGAACATCCAAAACTTGTCCAATTTTCAAAGTCAACTAGAGGTAAGTGTTCCTGAACTAATGCCATTTAATCATCGATATGAAACCCTCATGAATGGTATTGTAAGGACAATGATACCCTGAGAGCACCCATTAGGACCTCAAGGCAAAGGCACTGTTTTCATGGTAATTAACCACATTTTCTGTGACATCCCATTAAGAATCATCTGTATGTTCACAGGGCTATTATGATCAACTCATCAGACAGCAGATGCTGGGTGTCCAATTACAACAAATCAGGGATTTACTTAGTTTTTGTTTTTTTTCAAAATATTTTTATTTTTTCAATTACAGTTTTGCTTTAGTTTCAGTATACAGCATAGTGGTTAGACATGATACTATACATAGTTATTTCAAAATTATTGACTATATTTCCTATGCTGTACTTTACATCCTGAAAAGTTAGAATCAGCAAGTCACTTCCCTGAATTCAGAAGATTTCATTCCAGTAAAACATAACACATTTGTGGGTAAGAGAGAACGTACTTGAAAGAGAAAATTTCCTGAGGTAAGTGGCAGGGAAAATATGGGAATTAATGATTGAGCAGTAAATTAGGTTTGTTTACATGAAATGACTGGGCAAAAACAAAATTGGAAAAGCATACCATGAAACAGCATGTAGATATTTAAATTATTAAGTAAAAATTTAAATACCTTAAAAATATTTGCTTATAGCTTAATATGTCCAAATTCAACTTTGGACATATATAAACACAAGATGAATTATAATGTGCTTTGAAAAAATGAGCAACAAATCATGCTGATTTTTAAAAAAACTACTTATATTTTTTTCTCTCATGATAGTAAATACATTACATGATTTAAAACTGCATTTGGTGCAGGGTTGGAGGCATTTGAAGTAGCAAATCATCATATGCTGAACTAATTATGCAAATATATTTAGATGAATACATATTTATTCTACTCTTCATAGATAAGAAACATCTAATGTGGACATGATAAACTTCCTTCAAATGTACCTGATAAATAAATACCTGCAGAGTTTTGATCAAGTAAATGTAACACAAAAAAGACTTTACTGAAAAAAAAGCACAAAACACCTAACAGCCCAAAACATAGCTTTTGTAATGTTCTTAAGAAACAAGTGCAATGTTACTAAAGAAAAATAATTAAACAAATTTTTAAAATTAAATTGATTTGTGCCACATAGGAAAATATAGTCCTAAATAAGAATGTTTAAACCATTTTCAAAAAAGATGTGTTCTCTTGTAATGCGGGTATATAACATGTGCCTCTTTCAACAAAAAGACCTCAAAGACAGTATAGACACTTCAGATACCTTCTGGATGCTTTCCTTTTCTTCTCCTCTTAATTTTCTCTCTCCTAGAATATGGTTCAATTGAAAGGAAAAATAAGCTCAACAAAAACTGGAGATATTATCCCAAAACTATTTTGTTCCCAGTTTTAAAATTTTATTTTTCATTTGATAATTCAACTATAACTTTTGTTGATCAAAGAACAGAGATCAACAGACTATAAAATGCATTAAATGTGCTCATTTTAAATATTGATATTTTGTATTTTAATCTTGAGTTTATTTAAAATCTCATCCAGGATATGAAGCAAAGAAAGATGATGAAAGATATAGCAACTCTTTGATCTTGGTGACCTAAAGTTGCCATTAACTAACTAATTTATTGCTTAGTGGAAATTTTTAAATCTCAATTATCAAACAGTGGAAGTTTCAAAGTGTTAATATTTGGCAAGATCCCAAATGTAAGACTAAAAAAATAGCCATTTATTTGAGAGCTGTTGGCTTTCTGCCTTGTTTGAATAATACATTTAAATCCTATGCCAGCAATTAATAGCAAGTGTAGGCAAATGTCCAAATATTATAATCTAAAGGCTTTTACTACATTTATTACAGGTCATTATATTCATTATCTCACATAACCTTCAAAAACAATCGATGCAGAGGTTATCTCCTTTTTTACAAACAAGGTAACTGACACTCAGAGGAGTAAAGCACTTTCCCCAGGTGGATAGTGCTGTATTTTGATTTAAATATGTTAAATCAAAACTCCATCCTTGTTCATTAGGACTTCAGTGAAGGATAACTTGGAATATTCAAAAGTTAATAAAGATGAAGATTATCACAATTTTCTTTATATATCTTTTAAAGCGTTAAGTAGAGTCATTCCGTAAAATGAACATCATTATTTCAAATGCACTTTTTAAAGAATCTTAGTACAAATAACCTGTGGAAACAAAACTCAGGAGGAAATAATTTGTTCTAATGTTACATTTACTGTTATAGAAACAGATAGAGAAAAATATACAGAATGGGAGTGAAATCATTTTTATTTGTTCCTGTAAAAACATACTTAGTGCATTTATTTTATAGGGTTCCAGTCTAATAAAATTATTTTGAATTTATATATTTCTCTTTTCTACATGTTACTATTGTAGACAGTTTTTCACTTAGTAAATTTCCTCAGTGATGCCTGTTTATTCCTAATGCCTCAGGACTCTTATTTGAGAACTGCATTTGACAATTATACGATTATTCACAACTATTTATGTGTTGGTTCATTTTCTTGGTACATTTTGGACAATTCATTAGCTAAAGGATGCACTTAGTGTTGCTAAGCCAATACATTTAGTTAATAGTATATATTTCCCAAGAGCTATTTATATAGCTGCCTTTAACTTTTCTGAAAGAAATAGGCAATGTTGGATGGCAAATGGAAAAAACTAAGTCAAAAAACTAAGGCAGGATAATAGATTATAACTTGTATGTTCAATTTATCTTGCCATTCTTGTAACCAATCTATGATAGCAGTTGCCTATGTGATGTAGGTATAATGCCAAATATAGCTCTATACAATATGAAGAACTGACATATATTTTTAATTTAAAACTTTGTCTTGTTTGCACACTCGTATTGTTTTCTGTGAATGGATTTATTCTTTTATTTTTGTTATTCAGATTATTGTCAAACAAAAAATGACATTATTTTTAGTAAAATAATTTCTGGACTCTGTTCTCTACATTGATTGTAGTACAAATCCCTCTCCCTACTTCTGAGCAACCACTTGTCAAGCTTTGTTGTATTCACTTCTAAAGTCTGGCCCTGGCCTTTTTCCACAACTGCCCTGGACAATTGGAGCCTTTTACACACAAGAGCAGAGGTTCAAAGTGCCTGGGAGTGTAATCTGCACAGTAGTTCCCATCAACTACTGCTGCGGTAGGAGAGGCCAACTCTCACACCTTATTTCTTCCACTAGAGGCCTGATGCATGAAATTCGTGCAAGAGTAGGCCTTCCGTCCCCTCCAGCACCCGGGACCCAGGCTTCCCTAGCAGCCCTGGCTTCGTCCAGAAGTTCATCCGGAAGGACATCCAGTCTAATTAGCATATTACCCTTTTATTATAATTGCTAGCTCGAGAACATTGATAGATACTATGTGGATTGAGTGATAAGTATGTGCTGTAATTCCTAGTCATGGAGACTAGACAAATCAGGTTAGCATGAAATTTATTGGCTATCTGGGATAAATGTCCCTTCTACTTTCTATCTTTTTCAATAATAAAACATATATTTGAATCAAATAAGTTTGAATTTGCTTTCAAACTTCTACAGGATTCAAGAAAAGGGGGAAACTATTGTTTAAAGACACTTTTCAAAAGTTTAAAAGGTTGACTTTGGACTGAGATTATCACAAGGACAAGCTTTGTGACAAAGGAGGGTGGGAAATCTAGTTTTTATTTTGGGTAGTCATACGCCTAATAAATATTGAGAGAGTGCACTAAATAGAGAATGATGCGAGAATGAATATTGGGGAAGAAAGAGCAACATCTGTCACAGCAAGAAAAACAAAAAGAATATATCTTTTAGACATTGAATATACCATATAGGAATGTTTTAGGCACTCAAAAATGTCAGTTGAAAACATTTCAAAGTTTTCTTTATAACCAGTTAACTGCACTTTTTTGTTATTTTAATTGAAGTAATAAGTCAAAATGAAAAAAAAAAATTTAAGACAAATCTAAAAGGCATATAAAAGTCTGTTAAATGCCTGAAGATGACTTTTAAAGCTAATCAGCGTATTCTAGCATTCAACTCATTACCCCAAAAGCCTGTTTGAGTGCAAGACTTCCTCTCCAGCAAAACTTCATTCTTCTTATATGACTCTAAAGAACTGTTTCAGCTACTTTAACAGACAGAGATGTTGGTCTCATTTGTGTTGTGATTTTTCAGAAAGATTCCCATGAATAAATATTTTGAAATGATCAGCTCAAATATCTAACATTCAGCAAGTCTGTTTAGAAACATGTTTACTTAGAAAAATTATCATTTTACATAGTAAAAACTCTGTATCTAGAAAAATGTTTCATTGGAATGAGAAATGTTCAATGTCACTCAGATTTCAAGGGAAGTCTTAGAAGCCCTAGCACTAATTATCTTATCAAGTTTTTAGAAAAATTTACCTCATTAACATAGTCCGGTTAATAAAATGTGGTTTAAAATCACCAACTTGTATCTTGTAAGGGTTTTAAACTTCATGAAAACAAGGATATTATGGGACTTCTTTTACTCACTTCTTTTATTTTTAGCACTTAATTCCTGACTTAAAGTACTAATATGATAAATATGTATTGAATTGAGTGTTAATACGTAAGTGAGTTAATGGATTAAGAGTGGATACTAGTATTTTGTCTTTACTGATCCAAAATAGGAGGGATAATCTCATTACACTACCTAGAAAATTCTAGTTGTCAGAAATTCTATCCTTAATTTTTGTGACTTAAGAAGGAATAATTTTGATTTTATATTATTTAACTACATTTTATTGTGACTAAGTAAACTAATAATTTAGAAGCAAAATATAATAAAATTGTGGATTTGTTGCTGTTTTCACTAAAAACTGTCCTATATTATGCTTAAAATACAATATCAAGGAAAGTAACCTTAATCTACAAAAATATTTTGTTTGGAGGTTTTCAGTATATTGGAAGCAGCATAGTCAATTACTATACGCACTATAAATGGTTCGCTTCAGTGATGTTACAGCCCTTTAAGAAATAAATTCAAATTGATTTGTAAGTATGGGTTTCAAAGAAACTCCCATTTGGATTATTCTTTAGAGAAGACAAAATAACGTAAGATGAATACAAATGTGATCAGAGATGTATGTCAACTCAATTGTAATCACCCATGATGAGAACGAATTTCATGGAGTGAGAATCTAAAGGCATTGCCTGTCTTCCTCTTAAAATGAAAATCTACTAGCTGGAATGAGAGTGGGATGCTCATAGGCATGCTTTAATTCACTGAATAATGGTTATGCTTTATGGCAGAAATTCAAATCAGATGAGGGACTGAAAGTGTACTCAGTGGGAAGTAACTGTACTTCCCAGAGCTGACCAACTTTGGAACTGAGGTAAGTTGAGGAAAAATGGAAATCAGGCTTCCTACTGTATCTGTAGCAAGTACTCACTTACAAATGTAATAGATATTGATGACTGCCCACTGAGATGAATGGCTGAAGAAAAGAGAAAATGTTCAGCTCTTCTAGATTCCACATTATTCTACTCATGAGTACTGCTTGAAAGCTAGTAAAATGATCCCAGAAAACCGTTACCTCTGGAATGTATTTAATTGGATAAATGGCAGCAGGCTATGGTTCCCACTGATGGAGAAGTAGTTACAGTTATGTTGTATTTTTGTTTAAGAAAGCTTTGTAATGTTCAGTGAATTCTGTTATTTTTGAAAGACTATAATAATGCTTTTATCCTTGTTTCTTTAGACATATATGATGCTTCAAGCACTGTAACCAAAACCTATCATATTCCATTATCAGTGATAAACTATAGGATAACATCTGTCTTAAAAGAGGAGAAAGAAAATGAAGCCTTTGTGTGTCCTGTAATATTTATCTAATACTGAGTTATTATTCAGAAAACAAATATATAATACTAATAAATAACTTTAATCAAGTAGAGACAACACTCTATTTCTACATATTTCATAATTTTCTTGCCAAAATTTACAGATAAGGATAGCACAAGATATGCACAAAAAAACTTTGTATGGATGCCTTGTTATTTTAAATATTTAACAAAAATATTTTTTATTAAATTTTTGATGTTAAAATACATCAAAAAATTGTATTGTTTTCCAGTTCAAATCCAGTCAGTATATATGATGTTATAGAAGAAAATGAGTTCTTTCCATGATAAAAAAAAGTAAGACAAGAATTCTAGAATTGTTGTGGCTTTACACCTTTGGAATTTTATAATTTTTCTGGTTGATTTTCAAGATTTTTTTGTCATTTAAGATTTGAAGTTGCTTAAATAACAGTATAAAGAACAGGAAGGTGAATGATTATTCATTTTTATTCAATTTTAAATAGGACAAATTTGTTTTCATTTTTCAATATTAAAATGGCAAATCTATTATGCAGAGTACTGAAACTATGCATATGATATTCTAAACTTATTTTAAATCAAATAATTTAAAATCTGTGGAGTTGGTTTTATCCTTTAATAGATACTTAGCGAAAAAATGTGTGATTTGATGTGTAGACAATATCTGGTTTTAAATGAAACACAAATGTTTATGTGTAATTAACATTTATGTATGTTCAGAATCATTTGACAGAGGTCATGCTTTGTACACACACACACACACACACACACAGATAAGGGTAAGAATGTGCCAAATCTCATAATTAATACCTTTTAATTGAATTACCTTGTAATTATACTTAAGCAAAAACTATATATCAGATTATTTATTTTGAACTTGTAAGTTTCTTCCATGAGGATTAAAGTTTCATTCTCTAAGGGAATTAATACATAGGGAATTTGACCTGTAACTCTATATCACAAGATGAGCACTGGGTTGTGTTTATTTTTTAAGTTACCTAGAACTGGAGTAGGTGAACGGAAAACCATAATACCCCCCAAGAGCTAGGAGGAGTTAAGAGAATATGAAACCCCTTGATAAAGAGAAGCTGTGAATTTTTTATCATCCTTACTCTAACCCCCACTCCATGTACATACTTTTGATGGCGTTTATGTATTCATGAGATAAGGGGGGGCTGACAGAGTTGTATGCATAACTAAAAGCATTTCATTCTGTCTCCTGCTTTATGTAGCTCAGTGAAAATATGTTTCCATATCCTCTTTCATAAAGGTAACATACTACATTTTAACTATATCCAATGCCACCATCCATCAATATTATAACAGGCCCGCATCGAAGGTGATTTTTATGTATGTGTTATGATCTAAAATAATGATTAACACAACCCAAATAAAAATTAACCAACAGTGACGTTTTAAAATAATTTTCTATAGAAGAGAAATGAAAAAAAAATACAGGAAATTTCCTTTACTTCTGCTCTATATTTCACCAAAGACCCAGTCAATATTCCTTAATTATGTATGTAAGTTGATAAAAAAATTAGTATATAAGAAATGGAAAATGTTCAGTTTGCTCCCTGTAACATCATAATGTAGGAATACTTTAATATATAAAATTTTTATACTCTAATTAATGTGCATGAATTTTGTGCACCAGGCCACTAGTATTAAATAATCAGCTATACCATTATGGAAAGGCGTTGAGTCAGGTAAGCAGTGGGAATGGAGTTTAAAAGGGTGGGTAAATATATCTATACTAGAGGCCCAGTACACAAGAGTTGTGCACTGGGGATGGGGGGTCCCTCAGCCTGGCCTGTACCCTCTCACAATCCGGGAACCCTCGGGTGAGATCGGGCCTAAACCGTCAATCGAACATCCCTCTCGCAATCTGGGACCACTGGCTCCTAACCGCTTGCCTGCCTACCTGATCCCCCTTAACCACTCTGCCTGCCTGCCTGATTGCCCCTAAACACATCTGCCTGATCTCCCCTAACCACTCTGCTTGCCTGCCTGATGCCCCTAACCACTCGCCTGCTTGCTTGATTACCCCTAACCACTCTGCCTGCCTGATCACCCCTAACTGCTCTGCCTACCTGCCTGATCACCCCTAACTGCTCACCTGCCTGCCTGGTCATCCCTAACCACCTCTGCCTCATGCCTCGCCACCGCAGCTTCATCCAGAAGGATGTCAGGAATGATGTCCAGAAGGTCGTTAGGCTGTCTGGTCTAATTAGCATATTATGCTTTTATTATTATAGATGGAAAGTCTCTAAAAGAAACTTTATATTATACTGTTGTTAATCAATTCTGATTCTATTATAATCTATCCTAACATATTACAAAAGAAATGTTAACCTACAAAAATACTACATCATCTGAACTTAAAAAAAAAAAGTGAAGAAAACAATGATGCCAGGAAAACAAACTCACATTTTGCCACAAGTGGTATAAATTATTAAAGTCTTTTTAAACTAATTAAATCATTGCTTATCAAAACTCCTTAAGTATTCATGGCAACTAATTCCCATACTTTTTACACACCTGTAGAAAAATGTGAATGGATGCTCATCATTGCATCACTTTTTATACCAAAATATCACAACAAACTTTAAAAAATAATAACCTAATGAATTATGGAACACTGGTTCTATGAACTACTACAAAACTTTAAAAAGTTGCATAGGAAGTAACTTTATGTCGAAATATTCCTGGCAAGAAATATTCCAAAGCATAGGGTTAGGTGGTAGATGTACATAGCAAAGTTGTTATTATAGCTAATACTATTGGGTTCATTCTCTGTGTTGAATATTATTAAAAACATTAGAGGCCCGGTGCACAAAAATTTGTGCACTCGGGGGGGGGGGTCCCTCAGCCCGGCCTGTGCCCTCTCACAGTCTGGGACCCCTCGGGGGATGACCACTTGCTGGCTTAAACCTGCTCCCTGGGGGATTGGGCCTAAGATGGCAATCAGACATCTCACTGGCAGCCCGGCAGCCCTTGGGGGATGTCCACTTGCCAGCAGGGAGCAGACCTAAGCTGCAGTCGGACATCCTTAGCACTGCTGAGGAGGCGGGAGAGGCTCCCACCACCACTGCTGTACTGGCAGCCATCAGCCTGGCTTGTAGCTGAGCAGAGCTCCCCTATGTGAGAGCGCACTGACCACCAGAGGGCAGCTCCTGCATTGAGCGTCTGCCCCCTGGTGGTCAGTGTGTGTCATAGTGATCAGTCATTCCCAGTCTTTCTGCTGTTAGGGTCAGTTTGCATATTACC
>NW_005366834.1:1345434-1356123 GCF_000412655.1 Myotis brandtii
GCTGAAAGCAGGTATCTGGGGTTTGTTTAGCTTCTATAATTGAAACTTTGTTGCTTTCGGAGCTTAGAGCCGGGCTGCGGCAGGCGGGGAACCTTGGCTTCCTCCATCATTGGAGCAAGCAAACCTCCTGCTCGCTTCAGCTGCGTGGCTGCCAGCCGCCATCTTTGTTGGCAGTTAATTTGCATATCATGTTGATTAGCCAATGGGAAGCGTAGCGGAGGTAAGGTTAATTACCCTTTTTGTCTTTTATTAGATAGGATGCCAAATGTATTACATTTACACTCCCACAATAACTATGTAGTGTAGGTATAATCATAAGTCTCTATTACAGATGAGAAAACTGAGTCGCTGTGAGGTTTGGGTTTGGCTTAAGATTGCAGAACTAATCTTAAGTGGTGGTAGTTGGAAACGAATCAAGGCAGCCAGCTCCCAAGCCTGTGTCATTTGTACTGGGATAGAGAGAGAGCCCATAAACACAAGTGCTGATGTATGGAACACTAATTGTGTCAAAGATGCCACTGTAAAGCAGCAGGCAGAGGGCCATCTTTTTAATCAGTACTGCTCCATGGACTACATGTTTGTATTGAAAAATAAAGCTTAACTCCTACTTTACAATGTAAATACAAATAAATAATTCTCAGTGGAATTTATATTCATCCAATCCAGAACCTCTTTTGTGGCCAAGAAATTGATGTTTGTTTAGCATTTTGAATCTAGCATTTTGAATCTAGCAAAGCTTACTAGTTAAGTATAGGACTAGAATCATTTTATTGGAATACAATAGAGTAGAAAAAGTATATGTATAGAAGAACATTTCAAAGAGAGGGAGAATTTATTTTAAGTAAAAATTCCTGTAGCTTCCTGTATATGTACACAAAGAATTTATAAGAAGTGATAGGATACACATCAAACTTCCACCGATAGAACCAGAATACAGGCTTCATAAAAGCTGCTCTGTCTTGTGTAATGCTTTTTTTTCTCTAGCAACAGTGCCTTATGGAGGTGAAGCATTTGATAAATCTTTGGTACTGACTTACTGAGTAGATGGGCTGACTGACAAAGGCTCGGCTCACAGTGCTTGCCTTTGTATAGAGGAGCACACTTGAGAGAAGCTTATTTGAGTTTCAACATTATTTGAATTGTTGAAAATGAAACTACATTGATATATTACTTATACATCTTATGCTATAATAATAGCTTTTAAAGATTATATCTAAAGACAAGTAAGAGTTTCTTAAGCATTTTAAGTTTATATAACCTCAGTGTGCCAGTAGAATTTTCAGGCTAGCCCTAATAATAAAAACAAAAAGCAAAAACAAAAACTTCAAAGTTTTGTATTGTATTACCTATAGTGTTTCTTAAATCTAGTAAATAGTTAATTCTGAACTACTTCATACATTAGTTGATAAACTTTTGACAGATGTTGCTCTGTTTTCTTTGGAAATTTAAAATGCCTTGGGGTGCACTTGTAAGTTGACTGAGGTTTCCCGGGGCATGTTTTCATGCACTTGGGAACCACAGTATTATAATAAAATTTAATTTCCTTAGTTGGAAAAATATGTAAAGCATGCATATTTTAAAATTTCTGATGCAAATTGGTTTAACTTGGAATTATTTCTTAAATAATTAACTTAGAATTAAATAATTAACAAAATATTTTATTGTTAATAATGTTAGGACCTCTGCCCTCAGAAACTGCATTTTTTTTGTTTTAGTAATAATAATAATTTTGTGTGGGGTTTAATTCCTTCCTGACCTGCATAGTAATTGTCTGTCTTATGACAGGTTTGCTCTGTGTTTTATGAAAATAAGTTAAATATATAGTTATCTGAATATTGCTTATTGTTTTCATGACCTATTCATTTCTGTATCAATAGTTATAATGTTATGTCAAAATAAAGCATGGAGTTGATAGCATCTATAATATCTACTTGAATAGTGACTATTATAAAACTAAAAACAGATGTTGAAGATTATTTCTAGATTTTTATCACTTTAAAATGTATTTTGTTTTCCCTATAGTGTATCTTACTTTTATGATGTGGGAAAGCCATAAGCCTTCCTTCTCCAGAAACTGAATCATAGATATATTGATGATGACATTGGCATAATATCTTAAAAACATGTATATAATTTTTTTATTATTATTTAACATTCAAAATTGAAAGACAACTAAAGTGCCCTGGCCAGTATGTCCAGTGGTTAGGGTGTCGGCCTGTGCACAGAAGGGTCTAATGTTCCCTTCCTGGTCAAGGGCATCTACCTCTGTTGCAAGTTCAATCCCCAGTCCTGGTCCGGGCTCGTGCGGCAGACAACCAATCAATGTGTCTCTCTCACATCCCTGTTTATCTCTCTCTTTCTTCCACTCCCTCCCTCCCTTATACTGTCTCTAAATTTTTTTAAAAAATACATATCGGGTGAGAGTTAACAAGAACAATAAAAATATAACCAAATTATAGTAGATATAGTAAGTTACCTGACCCATAATTTAACAGTAGTGTCTCCATAAATCAATTAATCTCTTTGTAACTTCTCCCTAAGATATAAACATGATATTCATAATAAGTCAATGCCTGGCACAATTAAGTCATTAAACTAGTAACTTTAATTTTTTGAAAAGCTTAAGTCATAAAATACCTGTTTTTATAAAGTTGAAACAGTTTCATTTCTGAAAAATTGAATTGTTCATCTGCTATTTTATTTAATTAGTTGGCATTTCCCCAATATTTACTCAGGAAAATGTTTACCAATATTTTCCTATGATGTGTCAATCATTGTAGCCAGCAAGGAAGATGCATAATTAGATAAGACAAACAAATTTGGCCACAATGGAGCTTCTTTTTCCATTGTGTGTCTAAGATGAGGGGATACAAACACCTAATTGCATGCAAAAGTAATAAATATAAAATTTCAGAGAATGATCCATATGGTTATAAATTTGCATGAGAAAAGTAGTGACTGGGATTCGTCAGTCTGTTCCCTGCTTCTATGTCTCTGGATCTATTTTGTTCATCAGTTTATTTGGTTCATTAGATACCACATATAAGTGAGATTATATGATACTTATCTTCTTCTAACTGGCTTATTTCGCTTAGCATAATACTCTCCAGGTCCCTCCATGACCAATTTCAGAGGGAAGGTGGAGGAGGGTTGATGGGTAGGTGGGGAGAGATTAACCAGGAACTTATATGTGTATATATATGCACAGCCCATGGACACAGACAATAGTGTAGTGAAGGCCTTGGAGGGATGGATCAGGGTGGAGGGGGTCAATGGGAAAAAAGGGGACATCTGTAATACTTTCAACATTAAAGATAAATTTTTTAAAAAGTAGTGACTAGGAAGTTACCTTCAGTAGAATGGTGAGGGTAAAGAGACAACATATGAACAAAGGGCTTAATGAATGATGACAATGAACCAGTCACATATACTAGTACATTCCCCTGCAAAAAAGGCAGCAGAAACAAAGACTAAGAGATGGGAATAAACTGGGCATAATTGAGAGGCAAGAAGAGTGCTAGTGTAGGTAGGACGTAAGAAGTTTACAGAGGTTTCACTTCAAGAGGAGGCAGGCATCAGATTTCTAAATTCTGACAGAAAGGTTGGATTTGTTCTAATTCCAGTTGAAAACCTTTGGGTGATTTTAATCAGAGGTTTGACAAGATTTAATATATTTAAACTAGCAATCCAAACTAATCTGACTAATCTAATTGTTATGCTCTTATATTAGTCTAAAGAAAAGATAATGGGTGTAAAATAAATAGAATCAGTGGATATGCAAGAAAATAAGCTCATTTGGGAAATATTTTGGAGATAGAGAATGCAATTTCTGAGAGTAGTATGCAAATAGGATAAATTATGCCTTATGTCATAACGTGAGAATGAATCAATGCTGAACCGATGGAAGGGAGTGAGAGGGAGCAATCCAAGTCTTCTTTGGGGGCATGTAGATACTTGATACCTATTACATTTCCAAAAGAAGATTCTGAATAGCCTGTTGGTATATGGACTTATGAGTCTGGCAATCAACAGAATGGAGATGATTTTATAGCCTAGAGGCTGGATGACATTATGCAATAAAAGAAGAGCCCAAGATGTAGTGCTAAATAAAGCACTCCACTATTTTGATTCCTTGAAGGAAAGACTGAGCTGAATACATTTTAGTCACTGATTGAAAATAAATTTCAAATTGTCTCAATACTTTGTTATAGTAGTTGTGTTACACATTTGAGATGAAACTTTAAATTTATAGACACTGAAAGTAAAGCCCAATACAACATTTTTATAGGCCATTTGTCCAAAAGCAATTTAATTTCTGATATAGTTTAAGCTGACAAAAACAGTTCAATTTCTGATATAGTTTAAGCTGACATTTAGTTTATTTGCTCTCTTAAAAAATTACAGTATTTTCCTACTACTTAAAGATTTAAAATAATTTATTTAGAAATCAGGATTTTCCCAGTATATAAAAGTGATATATATTAGTACACTGCCATGATTATTTCAGCATTACTTAGAAGAGCCAACATACGAGCCCCTCAGCAGCAGATGAATGGAACAAGAAGATGTGGTACATGTGGCATACACTTTCAATGGAATATTATTCCTTCATGAGGAAGAAGAGAATCCAGCCACTTAAGACAATGAGTGTTGATCTGGAGAGTATTATGATAATGAAGTCAGACAGAGAAATACAAATACTGTATGCTTTTACTTGTGTGAGGCCTGGGGAGGGGGGCAGAGGATGGGCTAGAAGGGATCAATGGAGAAAAAAGGGGGGCATATGTAATACTTTCAACAATAAAGATTTTAAAAATATTTTTTTTCAAAAAAGTAATACTAGTAAATACAAATTCATAAAAACAGATTAGAATGGTGGTTACAAAGGGCTGGTAAGTAGGGAGTTGGGGAGATATTATGAAAGGGTACCTACTTCCAATTAGTAGGTAAATAAATCCTAGAGGTCCAACACACAACATAGTGATTATAGTCAACAATACTGTCTTTTAAACTTTAAAGTTTTAAAGAGACTAGAAATAATGTTCCCTCCACATATATGAAATAATTATGTGACTTGAGAAAAATGTTAATGCTCTGATAGAAATCATATTGCAATGCAGTCATAAAAAATGTAACAAAGCAGCATGCTGCATATCTTAAATTTACACAACGTTAGATGTCAATTATATCTCAATTTTAAAAATTAGTGTTTTCTTTATTATTTCTTGTTTTTTTAAAATTTTGTCCTTCTATGTATGTTTTTATATCTCTAGGGAACTTGCTAGGGCCTATTTCAACACTCTAAATCAGTAACGTTCAAACTTTTCACCTCATGGTACACATCAACTAATTCCTAGCATTCTGTGGCACACCAGAAATATATATATTTTTTTGCTGATCTGACAAAAAAAAATGGCTATACTTTTGATTCATTTACACCAGACGGCTATTGTTGTATTGCCTGTTGTCATTTTTTATTTGACAATCTAAGGGAAAATAGGTCAGTGCCCCTGAATGAGTAGTCAGGTATTGCATGTTTTAAACATCCTTCTGGTGCACCAATGTTCAGTGGCACACTGCCTGAAAATCACTGCTCTAAATGATAAAACGCAATTCCAAAACTTGAAAAGCATCGAGACAAATGCCAGTATATTTTATTCTCTATTTCTCTCTCCAATATTGGTACAAAAGAAATACAGTGAATATATGATGAAAAAATTTAAAATCCAAATGAAGATTTTTCCCATAGATACATTTTTTAAAAAATGAATTAAAAAAGAACCAGTAAACATTTTCTAGGTCAATTTCTTTAATGATCCAATTTATCATGCTTACTAAAATGTTACCTTCTGGGGAAGAGTAGACTTGACATAGCTATATTTCATAGGCATTACAGTCTTTGGAAAACTGCCTAATTTAAAAGTAAGATAATTTGGTTACAGTTGATTAAGCTATTTAAACAATGTCTGCTATTATCTGCTGCTTGTCTTTAAATAACCTAAAAAAAACACATAAAACAAACAGAAAATATTCACTTCAAAGTGAATATATTTTTTTTCCTCTCATACATAGCTGTTTATACTTTAATTGTTTTAAATGTGGTTTTTAAGCTGTATTCTGGATTGAATGTACTTTACATAGCAGTTAATCACTTTTCAGCTGTTGCAGTTAATTGATTTGCATATACTAATAAGTTTTCTCTCTGGCCTCCTTATTGCTATAATATTTTAGTATTATTTACATTTTAATGCAAATTTATTTGACTTAATGTTGTTGATTTTCAAAGCCGTGAAGGATTATATGGAACCTTTATTGAGCCTCATCAGTCCCTGCATTATGCTCAACAATGTAATGTTTATATCACTATTTTAAATTAATTTTGGAGATTATTTGAATTAATGAACATAGAAACAAACATGTTCGCTAATAGCCACAATTGCCAATTCCAAACATTTTACCATCTTTATTCCAGTATGTTCACTAACAGGAGAAAATTTGTAAGTCTATGGAAAGTAATAGATAAGATTTGCCATCATATTTCCTTTTTTACACTTCTATCCAGAGGGTTTTTGCTGTTTATTGCAATCACATGGTGTTACCTCCTGTTCTTCTAGCCTAATTAATATTCACCAGTGCAAGAATCAGTAAATATTATATTTTTTTCTAATATTCAATAAAAGTTTTGGTTACTAAGTTTAGAAATTAAAAGTCTTATGGAGTGTACATGGCATTTTTATTGCTAAATTCTAATCCAAGCTCTTGAAGATTCTGTAGTTACTTATCTATATTTTTTGAGGCAAGCAAGGCGAAATTACTTGGCAGGATGTGTCACTCCGATGAGTGTGACTAGAGACAGCATATTAGTATTGCTTGACAAAGCAACTCACGATTCAAGCACTGAAAGGGAAGAAATTGTATTTGAGTGAATGGGAAAGGAAAGGCAGAAGAGGAAAAACATCAGTACCAACTATCACAACTAGAAAATTGAATGAAAAGAATGAAATCCAAGTTCTCGGAGGAATACCAAATACAAGCCTGCTACACTACTTATCAGCTGCACACAGGCCAAGCTCCTCGAGGAAATGCAATTTGTTTAAGGAAGTGACCAAATAGATAGAGCCAGGCAAGTGATCTGATATTCCCTCTAACAAAGCCTACCAGAGAAGCAGCTTGCCACAACTGGAAATGCTTCCTAAAAAGAAACATTTCTAAGCAACTAATCGTTTTTAAATGGCACAAAAATCACTAATTTATTCAGAGTTATTATTATAAACTAGAGGCTCGGTGCACGGAATTCGTGCACGGGGGTGGGGTGGGTCCCTCAGCCTGACCTGCACCTTTTCCAATCTGGGAGCCCTCAGGGGAACCCTCTCCAATCCGGGAGCCCTGACGGCTTAGGCCACTCCTCGTGGTTCTCTGTTCTCTGCATGGCCTGGTTGCTCTGCACCTGCTGCCCAGAGGCTCTCCGTAGCTGAGGCTCTCCACAACCGGGGCGCTTGCCTCATTGCGGGCTTGATCTCCAATTGGGGACGTGCAGGAGGCAGCCAACCAGTGATTCTCTCTCACCGATGATGTTTCAGTCACTCTCTCCCGCTCCCTTCCTCTCGGAAATCAATGAAAATATATTAAATTAAAAAAAGAAGAATGGCCCTAACCGGTTTGGCTCAGTGGATAGAGCGTCGGCCTGCGGACTAAGGGGTCCCGGGTTCGATTCCGGTCAGGGGCGTGTACCTTGGTTGCGGGCACAACCCTAGGGGGGGATGTGCAGGTGGCGGCTGATCGGTGTTTCTCTCTCATCGATGTTTCAAACTCTCTATCTCTCTCCCTTCCTCTCTGTGAAAAATCAATAATATATATATATATATATATTTAAAAAAAAAAGAAGAAGAATGAATAAAGCAAAGTGAAAAACAGCCATTCTCCAGATCATTGTCCCAACCCCTTGATATTCTGCTTCCTGGCAAGTGTGGACAGTTTGGCTCAAGTAAACTCATAAAAGTTCTCTACAGGTTTGAATGTTTTTACATGAACACAATGTATACACCTGCTGGTTTCTGAAGGCGAGGAAACAGAATCAGTCCACTAGGTCTGCTGTGAAACTGTAGAGTCTGTTTTTGCTGTCAAAAGCCAGGTCACCCTTAGAAAGAGGGTAGAAAACCAGAAATGGGATTTACAAAGAGAAAACAGACAGAAGCGAGCAGAGGGATGCTCCCACACTCTTTTCCACCCAAACAGGCTGGTTTCTCAAACATCCTCGCTCCCTGAAGTTGGTGAGCTGCGGCCTAAGAGTGGGAGATTCAGAGAAGCCCGAGGTGAGGTCCAAGGCTCTGACGTCACCGGAGAGCTTTCTGCATTTGAATGAAGCCTTGGAGTGAGATCCATTGGAATGAATCGCCCTGACCTCCTCTCCTCCTGCTTGCTCCCTACCCCAGCCGCTACTCCCTGAGCCCAGAATCTGTCTGATCCTAGCTGCCTCCCCTGAACATGCTGGGCACAGGTGGATCCCAGAGAGTGGGCACTGCTCCCCACAGCAGCACCCAGCTCCGGAGGGTGCCAGCGCCCTGCTGCCTGTGGTGCTGCGGTCCCAGGGACAGCAACACCCAGCAATGGCGGGTCCTCAGACTCCCTCCAGACACAGGAGGAAAGACAACCTAAGCAGCAAGCCTAAGGGACACCCAGGAGGGACGTGCTTGCCAAGCTTCCATGTAGAAGGCCACGCACAAGCACTGCCCAGAGGCCCTCTAGGGCCAGGGCGGGACACTTGGGTCAAAGTAAGCATCCGGCCCCTAGCTGTTCTGTGGCAGGGGCTGAACACTTGCCTCGTCATGTGGCGACAAAGCAAGCATTCTGCCAGGCCGCTCATACTGCCCACTCTCAGCGGCCGCTCCCCCAGGACTGGGGGACTCCGGCAGGCTGAGGGGACTGGGCACCGCCATCTTGTGGCTATGGGCGCCTTCATCTTTGTGATGGAGTGACAGTTAATTTGCATATTATCCTTTTATTAGATATGATTACTTTTAAAAAAATTATGTAATGGACAAAGTTACTGACCACTGATATAGTGAATTCACATCTTCACAAGTATTGAATGGTTTAAAATCTGTAACAGTTTGTTCTGGCTGGTAGCTCAGTTACTTGGAGCATCCTCGCATACACCAAAGGGCTGCCTGTTCAATTCCTGATCAGGGCATGTACCTAAGCTGTTGTGGTTTGATCTCCAGTTGGGGCATGTGGAGGAGAGGAGGCAACCAATTGATGTTTCTCTCTCACATCCATATTTCTCTCTCTTTCTCTCTCTCTCTCTCTCTCTAAAAATCAATAAACATATACTCAGGTGAAGATAAAAACAAAGCAAAACAAACAAATAAAACCTTAGCAGTTTATTTTATAATATTTGAAACATATATCTTTGATCATTTAAAGAAATCTAAACCTAATCAGAGAAAGTAGAAATAAAACAGTTTGGCAAGAGGTATTTCAGTTGAATATTCAAAAGTGAATGTGGACTATATGGACCACAGGATAGAATTACTCTAAAAAATATGCCATAATCATGAATATGTGGCTGATATGGCAATGATCTATAAAAATATGACCAAAGATGTAGGAGATGAAGGAATATTGTACATCTTTATTTAATTTAAGATGATTGGGACAACTATTAAAAACAAACGAACAAAAAAAAAAGATGTACAACTATTAAAAACAAAAAAAAATGCTGGATTAAAGAAAGAAAGCATTTTGCATCAAGGATATAATTTACATAGTAAAATAATATGCAAAGTTGGTCATAAAATTGCCAACTTTCAAGGCAAGTATATCAACAGAAATGATGCTGGATGTATATAAGCATAGGAACCTTATAATAGACTGGTATGTACATATTATAAAGCTTTTATCACTAATTTTATCAATTTGGAAACAAATCAAGAGAAATTGTGCTCTAGATTCACAGTTCACTCTTCATATATTTACATGCAAACTGGAATGATTTTCCTTTACTTTCAAGTTCTTTTAATTCTAATTTATTTGCTTACCATTTCCATATTTGCTGTATAACTGTCTCAATGGTGCTTCTATGGTTATTAGCCACCTATGTGCACAGTAGAAATTAATTGCATTACAGTTGTTTAAAAGTACTGCAGCATCAAAAATTCTTGAAAGCATTTGCAGGCTTAATGTTGTGCAAAATTATCTACTAGCTATAACTATACTTAAGCCTATGTTGTCTTTATGCTAAAATGGAACAATTTTTCAGCTTGCTGGAAAAATGTACTAAGGATCCCCAAAGTATTATTTTCTAATGTGTATGAATTAATATCCTGAGAATAAATTTCTACTTATAGCAATTACATATAATTCCATGGTTTATTTAATCTATATTATATTTCCACCTACAGTCTCATGTCAAATGTGGAGGTGTGCAAAACTACTGAATCTCTCCTTATATAATAGAAATGTACTTATTTTAATGTCTAATGTAATATATTCCCAGAATACTTGAAGTGATTAGAGTAATAAAATAGGTAGGCATTAATTTACATGGTGTCTTTTCAGATTTTTTTAAAAAATTATAAAGAATTGACTTGATGCACATGCATCTAATCCACTTATATTTGTTCAGTGCATATTCTATGCCAAGCACAACCTGCAGATCTGGGAATGCATCTCTGAACAAAACAGATAGTA
>NW_005366834.1:1356179-1362026 GCF_000412655.1 Myotis brandtii
TTGAGAAGGAATGTGGAAGCAAGCAAACAAAATGAGTAAATGATCAAATACTCAAAAAAAAAAAAAAAATGAAGCTGTGATTCACACTCCACAAATAATTAAAATAGGGTAACATGATGAAAGTTAAATGACAATTGTAGATTGGATTGATATGGGAGACTTCTTTGACAATATAATACATATGCTCAGATATGAATAATAAATAAGCGATCATAAGAAACTACCAGATATAAAGGAATTTCAAGAAAAGAAATAGCCCATTTTGTGACAGATGTGCCCAGTGGTACTGAGATTCTCTCTGTCCTATCTCCTCAGAACTCCTTATAAGGTATATTCCCTTTGTGAGTAAGATTTACATCTCATTTCCTTTCCACTGAGGAATGCACATGTCTACATTTTGGACAAATACTTGCAAACCACAGTGGCATATAGTAGATGCCAGGAACTCTCCCTGTAGTTAACTGGCTTGTGCCCTTTGCCATTTCTTTGTCTCTTCCCATACCTTTTTCTCAAAAAGAGGAGATGTCTGAACTTCAATTCTAACTACCATGCTGTACCCTGAAGCTGAGGGTCCATACCTTCATGATGAAGCATTTTGTGGAAGATCTTGACAATCTCTGAGAGCAAAGAGAGTTTTATGAAAAAAAAAGGCACCATGTCAGCTATGGACTGATCACCAAAGAGGTTTTTCAGGACATGAGAGGGGCTGTGGTTAACTCAGCTTTGTCCTTGGACAACTAAGTGAATTCTCAATTTAGCCATTATGTATAGAATTGTTCAACTATAATAGCAGAGAGCAAAATACTTAGAGAACTCTGCAGTGGACAGAGCAAATAATAATAATAATAATGTTTTTTAGTTTTGCCTAGCAAAATGATCAGACAGTGTACTTCTGGAAAAAACCACAGACAATGTGTCATTGGTCTTGCCTTGCATATGAAAACAAGGAATTCGTGCAGACCCAAAATAAGTGTTTTACTGATATGTTTTAAATAGAGACAGTCTTAAGAGATAAAATTTTATCTGACTTCAAAATGTAATGTGCAATGAAACTAGTTAGGTGTGAGATGTAGGCAGTATTAATAAAATAGTATTAAGTGGCAGGAAAGAAACTCACTTAAAATGTTTCATGAACATTCATATATTTTACTATACATTTCAAATATACTCTGAAATGTATACAGTGTTTAACCTATGTGTAGCAAAAATAAATTAATCGAGGGAAATTTAAATAATTTAAATCAATTTCTTAAGGAAAAGACTGGGAGAACCAGAAAGGAGTTGGAAGTGATTCATATGCTTTATTATACACTACCCATCTACATAAGATTAACTATAAAATGGAAGTGGTCCATTAAAAAAATCCAACTACTCTCAGTAAAAAAAAAAAATAAATAACAAAAGTGAAGACTAGTTAGTGGAGGATATATGTGTAGATAATATTAGATGACATATTTTGTCAGTCTTACCTGAGATTAAAGTTACCTATGCCTAAAACAATGTTCCAATGTGCAAAATGTATTCACTATTTAATTTCAATAATTAACATTTTCTCATCTATCATATTCAAAAGATAATAGGTATTGTAAAATTAAATAGTGACCACATCAGAACTTGACAAGTAGTATTAAATAAATACTAGATTTTTAAATTTTATAAAAATAATAAACTTAAAGATTATTTACTATTTTACTTATAAGGATATAATCACAAAACTATAGATAATCAATTTCTATTATCAAATTTACTTAACCAATGAAATATTATTTACCTTATATATTTACATTAAACTATAAATTTAGATTTAATACATTTGTATATTTATATATGTATTTAGATATATAATAGTTAAATGTATGCATATAAAATATAATATACATAAAATATTATATATCTATAAATTTGAGGACAAACACATATCTAGAATATATTTCATATTAAAATATAATGCAATAAGCTTTAAAATATTTCAGGTATTTTTCTTAAACTTTTGGGTGTTCACTTGCTATTGAATATGGGCTGTTTTTTAATTCAAATATTAATTTTGTTTTATAATTTCATTTTAATAAATTACTTTAGGGGGTCTAAAAAGATGAATATAGCCCTAACCTGTTTGGCTCAGCAGATAGAGCGTCAGCCTGCAGACTCAAGGGTCCCAGGTTCAATTCCAGTCAAGGGCATGTACCTTGGTTGCGGGCACATCCCCAGTGGGGGTGTGCAGGAGGGCAGCTGATCGATGTTTCTAACTATCCCTCTCCCCTCCTCTCTGTAAAAAATCAATAAAATATATTTTAAAAAATAAATAAAAAGAATAATATATTTATTAAAAAGTTGCTAAATTGCTTAAGTTTACAGAAATTTAGCATAATGTAGTTATGGAAAAGGTGGCAATAGTAAGATACCATCAAAGTACTCTTTTTCACAGTGAACATATTTTGAATTATATAAAGTTTTATTCGATCACTTGAAAATTCTATTACGCTTTATTTTCAAAATAATAAAATTACAGTTGAATAAAAACATTGTGTTATTATCTAATCTTAGTTCATTAGCATTACCTGAAATGTCTCTAGAGTACTTTGTTAGGTCATGTGGGGGGTGAGGGTGGGGACAACTATTTTCTTTTTCACAACATCTCATTGCTAACTAAAAATAGTGTTGAAGTTTGATTCAACATTTACATGCAAAACATGTTTCATTACTTGTGGCTATGTTAAAAAATGTATATTGCAATATTAAATACAAACCAAAAAATTAATTAAAATTGTTTTCTGATGCCAACAGGGAAAGATATCTTCCATACACTTTCCTTACAGCATTTTCTAAGAAAAAAATGTATTTGTAAATTGTTCCTCTGTCTCCTTGAGATGTATTTAAATATTTTTAAAAGTTAAATGAGCCTCTTGCCAATTTTGCATTCTAAGAGAGTTCTCTTGGGGAACTTGGAGATTTCTATTTGAAATGTGAACATGAAGGAGGGTGGCATTCCGGTGGGAGTTTAGCCCAGGAACTTCATTCAAAGTTGTAACTTCTGCTTGTTGAAAAGATACAAGAAGTTTTATATTGCCTTTGGATAAAGAGAGTATATATGTAGTGGATTGTATATGTCTGGCGATAATAAAAGAGTGATATTTCTTTTGGTCTGTATAACCTCTTAAGCAGATTAGCTGTGATGCACATTACAGTCTTCTATAATGTATAATCAGTAAAAACAGAAACAAAAAAAAACTTGTTTTATTATTTTCTTCACTTTGTGTTAGGTTTACTGGATTGGCATATTTTATCTTTAATTAAATGTTAGATTTTATGATCTAGTAAGCATCAGTAATACATGCTCTTAAATCCTGTCTAGATCAACACTAGTTTTGATAGTGCAAAAATATGGTAATCCAGATTTTCACCATAAAGAGCTAATATCTGTCACATTTGGTAAAGGTGGCCATATATAATTTCAGTCTTTAATAATCTGAAGATGGTGCCACTAATTTGGATGAAATAAGCTACTTATGAGGATTCTTAGAAGGTACTTGTCCCAAGTAACTGGCCTTTAAAGTGCTGCTGATCATTCAGAAAACTATTAAAGTGAAATGAATATCGAGCTGGATTTATACTTCCAATGTGAGCACAAGCTCTCCTGAGGCTTGGGCTGTGGTTTCTGTAATGTACTTATAAAGTTTCCCAGAGTCACTAATACTGGCCTTAACCCAACAGAAAGGAGGAATTTTAGAGAAGTTACTACTATTCTCATGGTCTACCTTGCTCTCCTGATTCACTTCAATTACTTTAAGGATTTTGTTCTACTAGAAAACAGACATTTAATTTGTTACACTACTTTTGCTTCCTGCATTCCCAATAAGGATTCCTATACATATATATAATGGAACAACTAGGTACTGAGGCTACAAGTACACCAGGAAAGATAGAAAGACAGAAAAGAACAACTTCTAATTAGCAGACAAACAAAAATCGAGCATTTATTGACAGAGGCTGGAAAGAGAGTCCAATGTCATTTGATTAATATTGGAATGTTAAGTGCTCTCAGGTAAAAGTATAGTTAAATAAACAAAGGTGGATGCCTATCATTCATGCCAACATAATTGACGATATTCTTAATATAGCTATTGATTCTGACCTGTGTGAAAAATTATCCATAGGTTGTACCTGCCATAACGATTTAAAACAATTAGAGCTATGCACATTAAACACTGAAATTTCAGTATGGACACTTTGATGAATGCCTCATAAAAAGACATCAATACCGGATAGTGACCATAAGTGTCTTTGTGTTTCACATCTGGGAAAAAATAATTTGGAAGGATAGACTAATTATCAAAGCACCTGGATTATTGTGTAAACATAATGTTACTTATATGATTGATGGGAACTTAAGAGCAATTTATTGGGCTTTAAAAAAACACAATAGCAACCCTTAGGTAAAAATTTAGATTCTCAATCAATCTACACAATCAAGCAATAAAGACATCAAAGAGGTTGTGCAAGTAATATATAACAAAGGAGACTTTTTACACATTGCTAATCAAGAATCTGCCTTAGTCATTCATCATGAGTATATTTAAAGGTAATTCCTCAAGATAAATATTGTACTTGAGTTTTAAAAATCATCCTTTTATAATCCAGTAACTGTTTAGCTTTGTATTTCATTAGGGACTTGCTAGATATTTAGATAGCCAATTTTCGTCCCAGAGAAAGATGAAATAACAATGAAGATAATGGGAAAAAAAATGTGTTACTATCAAAGAAGAACTAATAGGAGACATTGTAAGGATCAATACAATTATAAAAAAAATAAATTTAGATTTCCCTAGTACCAAAGGGAAAGAGAACTAACCCTCTCCTTCCATTTAGCATATTCCTTTAACTATTTATTTGTAGATTGTTTCTCTATATATCTGAGATGTATGTGATTTTAAAAAAATGTATAAATGAGCTTCTTGTCAGTTTTGCATCCCAGCGGTATTTTTCTGGTTAGAATGTAAACATCAAGGAGGGTGGCAACCTGCAATCTACTCTCTGTGGGAGTTGAGCCAAGGCACTTGACTCCAAGTTATAACTTCTGCCTGTCAAATGCAGTTGCAAAAATGAACCTATTTTCTGAAGCTAAAACCAATAAATAAAAGTGAAAATGCATTTTAGAATATTGACCATGTTTACAAGGATAGAATCAATAGCACAATATTTTTATTCTTAATATAACCATCCTCATTACTTATCATTAGACTTGTTTCAACTGCTGGATTTTTCATATATCCACAAAAACAATAAAATATACAAGGCATCTTATTTTTTATCTTGGTAAGATATCTATCATCACAGTGTCTTTGTATAAGTACCTTGTACATTTGCAAAATTTCTATGTTACAAAAGATTAATTCTTCATTTCAATAATATCCAGGGTTAGGCAAAAGTAGGTTTACAGTTGTTCATATGGAAAAGTAATAATAATACAAGGATAAACAAGAATAAATCTAATCTAATAATAGACAAACATGGTAATTGACCATACCTCTGCTACGCTTCCCATTGGCTAATCAGCACAATATGCAAATTAACCCAACCAAGATGGCGGCCAGCAGCGACGCAGCTGAAGCGAGCAGGAGGCTTGCTTGCTCCTGTGATGGAGGAATCCAAGCTTCCTCCCTGCTGTGGCCCAGCTCTGAGCTCCACTTTAAGCAACGAAGTTGCATTATAGAAGGTAAACAAACCCCAGATACCTGCTTCCAGCAGGCTGTGGCCTCAGAGCTGGGAGCGAGCAGGAGTCAGCTCTCAGCTCCAGTGACGGCAACAAAATTTCAATGATAGAAGGTAAATAAATCCCAGAATAAAAAA
>NW_005366834.1:1362333-1366300 GCF_000412655.1 Myotis brandtii
GGTGGTGGTGGGAGCCTCTCCTGCCTCCTCAGCAACACTAAGGATGTCCAACTGCAGCTTAGGTCTGCTCCCCGCTGGCAAGTGGACATCCCCCGAGGGCTGCCGGGCTGCCAGAGGGATGTCTGATTGCCAGCTTAGGCCCAATCCCCCAGGAAGCAGGCCTAAGCTAGCTGGTGGTCATCCCCCGAGGGGTCCCAGACTGCGAGAGGGCACAGGACTGGCTGAGGGACCTCCCCCCCCACCCCGAGTGCATAAATTTTTGTGTACCAGGACTCTAGTAATAATATAAAAATAAACTGTTTTGCATACTCACATCTCTAAACCTAAATTTGCCCACCTCTGTAATTTTTATATTTTATAAATGAATGTTTCTCATACATTTTCTCAAATCTATCAGGAAAAACAAATTTTGGTGAAGTCCCTGCAATTAGATGATTTCTCAAAATTCCAACTTTTAAATACATCGCTTCCAGTGCCTCAAGATGCATTTCTTCATTAGTGGTATGTTTCTTTGCTCATATTCTAGTGAGCCCCTGAAATATAGTATATAGTAAAGTATTATATCTTGTTAATATATAAGTACAGCATGCCACTGCTAAAATAAACATGTGAATATTTAATTTAGTTACTAAATTTTTTTTCAAATTGTTATGTATCTGAGAGTTAATTTTCTATATCTACTTATGGAATATTCCAAATAGCAAATGAACCTACAACTGTTGACTAGGAAGTAATTACTGATGAAATTATTGTGACTATAGCATCTAGTGTGTACCTGTAAAGCTCACATTTTCCTTTGATAAAACTACACATTAAATTTCACAACATATTAATTTTCATGACACTAGATGTGAAAAATATTTTATGAACCTATTGTCTCTTATGAATTACTCTTAACAAATCTGTCAATATTCTTTTGAATATGGAGAATATAAAGGATCTAATAAAGGAAGAGGATGCAACCATTGAACTATAGAAGTTCATTACTGAAGCTACTTTTTCCTTTCTTCTGCAACTTTCAGAATTATAATATAGTAGAGAAGTTTGTGTATTGTGAAAGGGTTAGATGTATTAATTTCTTGAGATAATATATTTGAAAGTATGTACTTGGTAAATTCAGGTAACAGGTTCTATGAATACTTCATCCAAATGCCATTTGGATACACTAAATTTTGATTAGTCAGAGGGACTGACTTCCTTTGAAACTGAATAAAATAGCTGTTCATTAAATTGACTAGGTGAGAATTTGCAACAATAAATTATTGTTTTAATTATATTAATGGTACTCTGACTTTGTTGCTGAGAAATAGAAAGCTTATATTTTTCATTTAGCTAGAAAAAGCCAATGTAGAGGGGAGACAAAGACTGCATATGTTTTAAACTAAGAAACCCACTTAAGCAGATTTATAATGTCAACTTGAAAACAACAACAAAAGAATGTGGTGCAACATTAGTCATACCACAGATAAGGCGATTTTACTTTACATTCAGACTTCTAAATAGTTTCATGCAGTTCATTCTGACTCCAGTATAACCTGAACAATAAAGATAGGCATAACTTCAAAAAGATATACTGCCCAATTCTGGAGGGGAAAAAATAAACATGATATATTTCGTAAGCTGTGCCACTCTACAATTTGCAGTTGTGGTACCCTTTTGAATATGAGAATCTGGAGATAATTTAAAGGCAAATATAACCAGCCTGTTTTAGAGAATTCGAGCACCCCCCCCAACTTCACCCCATCATAAATTCTATAGCACCATAGATTCCAGAATATGAATACACTGTTCCTGCAACCAAGCTTTGAGCCTTACATTCAGGTAGCTGCCTAATTTATATTTCCACCTGCACTTGTCAAGACACTTCAATAATGTCAATGACTTTATATGACATGCCATTGAAAATGAAGGATTGAGATGATAGGGAGCAAATAGGCAGATGCTTGGGGTAGTAACATAATAAATGTTATGCCTAGAAGAGAAAATGGACATGGAAATTATTATAATAAAAGTAGTAAGGGCTGCAACACAGTTATGCTTATACTTCTATGAGGCCAGAGATATATGCTCTGTCTCAGCCAGAAGCCTGATGGAAAAGAACCAAGGAAAAGACCCTAAACAATAAACTTAATGAACAAGGATTATGTACACTTAGAAAATGAAAATATAGTTAGAACATCAGACTCCTTAGTTAGGACAAGAAAAACAAAAGAGAAGTCAGGGACCCAAGGTTGCCCTGGAGAAAATTGTCAACCAAACAGATGGGTGTCATTAAACTTGGGTGCTCAAATGGATCTTTGACATTGCTTTTTGTAAAGAAGAAGATATCTTGAGAGGGAAAGTATGTGTGTATGTATATGTGTGTATATGTGTATGCGTGTGTGTGTGTGTGAATATGCATAGTGAATACTGTATATAACACCACCATTTAGCTCATTATTTTTTTTAATTTAAAAAAAATATTTGTGGTAATGTTTATAATGAAAATAAATGTTGACCTATTTTAATAACATTGCTTGTTTAATGTATTCTGTGTTTCTCTTTGCACTGTTTATTTTTATGGAGATAAAAAAGTAAAATACTTTTTGCATTAAGAATGATGGTTTTTAATCATTATTTTTTATTAATTCATCTTTTATGATGATTTTTTTACATAATTGTTTGGAAAATTTCCGAAAAACATAGGAATCATTGCTTGTTAATTCTCCGCTACTTAATCTATAAATACATATATCAAATTTCCTTTCAGAAATGTAATACCAAATAATCAGCAATTCTGTTCAGTGTGTGATTATGCAATACCAGATTCAAAGCAAAAACCTACGGTAATTTAGAATAATATTTCTATATCCTATTAAGTCAATATTTTAAAAAAAAATTTATTACCAATACTGCAATATGTGTTTTTTTTCAATTACCAATAACTTATGCTGATAAATGTATGACAAAGAGAAGACTCTATTTTCACTATTTGTTTCATTAGAATCAGGTGATTCAAAGAATGATTCACAATACTGCAGAATAGATTCATCTCATTGATATCAACCAAAACATGAACACAGAAATGTCATTAGTCATCTAAAGATGGTGATAGAGTCATGTTAAAGAATAAAGAAATATCTTTGCATATACACCTTTTTTACTTAGTATTTTTTCTTAGTAATGAATGAAAGGAGAGAGCCTATTTCCCAACATTTTTCAGCAGAAAACAGAAAATTTTCATTTTTAGAAGTTATGTTGAATGTGTACTTTATTTGTATTAAATATTTAATTATTGCATTCATTCTACAAAAGAACATTGGTAGATTTATGTCTTTACTTAGGTGGAAGAAATGTATTAAAATAATCTCTTCCCTCTAAGTAAAGATGTGTTATCTAGTATATTTGATTAAACAACTAAACATTTCCCTACTAGAGTTTATTGTTCATTATCAAATCTGTAACTAAAGACAAATGATACTCAACAATAAATAATAATTTATTAAACTACTATAGTTATAAATATGTATGCACATTTCCCATCAGTTCCTAAAGATCTAACATGCTAAAACCTGCTTCTAAATTCATGAGTTTTTATATAATTTAAATATTAATATGCAATTAGGTAAAACTTTCTTTAAAGAGTAGTACATTAGAAAACACATCAACACTAATTTATAAAGATCTTGCTAATTTGCTTAAGGGATTAAACACATAGCTGCACGCCAAAGGGAAAACTTCTTTGAAAACAGAATTTTTGGCTTGAATCATTCAATAACAGTAAATACAGACAAAAAAATCAAAAGCATATTTTATTTTCTATTCCTTTGCTTATTAGAAATTGTAGATCATGATGCATATAATGCCTTTAAGGAAGTTATTTTAATATGTGTTGTTTTAAATTTCAATGTGTGAAGGAAAATCTTGCTCTAAAATTGTCAGTTTGGGTTTTTAATCAGCCTATGTGCTAAGACATAATTAAGCTGGA
>NW_005366834.1:1367209-1371544 GCF_000412655.1 Myotis brandtii
TTGAAGCTTACACTTCTAAACCATCAGAGCTTAAGATTGTGCGAATAAGAAAAAAATGTATTTTCCTAGTAGGTCACTAGTAAGTGGAGTCATTCCATTTTCACACATTGATTTTCAGACCTCTAACTCTTTGCTTTGGGCACAACATCCCTGAATCAATTGAACATTGATGTAGAGCATGTAGAGCATGTAGAGCATCCTGGAAGACATTTCCCCACCCTCACAAGGCATTGCCACCTAGTTGGTGCTATAACTCCATCATCACAGGACCACTTGCATTTTCTATCTAGCCAAGGGCTTCATGATTATGGGAAACATGGTATGAACAGTCCATTTTATAAAGATAAACCCATCATCATAATTTATTTTCTGCAAAGTGAGTTTTTGAACATAAATACAATATGGACTATCAAGATGATAGAGTAGGCATTTTGTAGGTCTAAAAACGTGTTTTGGCAAAAGTTTGCATTCAGGAAGATAAATCTATATCCAAAGTAAGTAATTGAGAAGTACAGCCCATTCCATAACTGAAACAATTCAAGGTATTCAGTCAGCCACCAGGTAGCTGCTGACCACCCCTAGGAATGAGGGTCATTATGCAGGATTTAGTGTTATTCTTTGCTGCTGGTAGATTAGTTGGTAACTCCATCATCACAGGGCCACTTACATTTTCTGTCTAGCCAAGGGCTTCATGATTATGGGACACATGATAGGAACAGTACATTTTATAAAGATAAGCCCATCATCATAATTTATTTTCTGCAAAGAGAGTTTTTGAATATAAGAAATACAATATGGACTATCAAGATGGTATATTAGGCATTTTGTAACTCTAAAAACGTGTTTTGGCAAAAGTTTGCATTTGGGAAGATAAATCTATATCCTGAGCAAATAATTGAGAAGTGAAACCCATTCCATAACTGAAAGAATTCAAGGTATTCAATCAGCCACCAGTTAGTTACTAACCACCCCTAGGAATGAGGGTCATATGCCGGATTTAGTGTTATTCTTTGCTGCTGGTAGATTAGTTGCTCTAGCCAGGTTGACTTATCAGAATGGGTTATCTCACATATTTCCTTATTGAAACTGTCCCCTGCTAAAGTCACATTTTGGTAATCACATCAGACATATATATCTTCACATTGTTTCATATTCAACAAGGACTATCCAGATACATCTCTTCCAGATCTTCTTGACACCAATTTTATTTCTTTCAAACCAGCCAGCAAAAGTATTCACCACAGCCCACATGGACCATTACGTATTTCTGGCCACTTAGCCTTCTAAATCAGTGGTTCTCAACCAGTGGGTCACGACCCCTTTGGCGGTCGAACGACCCTTTCACAGGGGTCGCCTAAGACCATCCTGCATATCAGATATTTACATTACGATTCATAACAGTAGCAACATTACAGTTATGAAGTAGCAACAAAAATAATTTTATGGTTGGGTCACACCATGAGGAACTGTATTTAAAGGGCCAGAAGGTTGAGAACCACTGTTCTAAATGAACAACCAGGTGCACCACTTGGAGGTCTCCCTACTGAGAGAAATTTACTTTACCACCGTCCTTCACACTCTAGCCAGGTTGACTTATCAGAATGGGTTACCTCACATATTTCCTTATTGAAACTGTCCCCTGCTAAAGTCACATTTTGGTAATCACATCAGACATATATATCTTCACATTGTTTCATATTCAACAAGGACTATCCAGATACATCTCTTCCAGATCTTCTTGACACCAATTTTATTTCTTTCAAACCAGCCAGCCAAACCATTCACCACAGCCCATATGGACCATTACGTATTTCTGGCCACTTATCCTTCTAAATGAACAACCAGGTGCACCACTTGGAGGTCTGCCTACTGAGAGAAATTTACTTTACCACCGTCCTTCACAGCTGTACTATACAGGGGCTATGGTGTTCCATTGTCTACATCCAGGGGGTGTCTGTATATTGTACAGGAGCATCTGTCAACCAGGCCAAAGTTTTCCCTTTAACCATCAACAACTTATGACTCTCTATGAGATCATAGGTGCAGAGTAAGAAACAGGAAGGACTGTGGTAGCAGTAAGGGCCATGGACATTTGGGTCCCTTTCTCATTTAATTTGCTTGTACTTTCAGGGTCTGCTTTAGCCTGATCTCATATATACCACTTGCACTTGAGTAAAGGAACAGTTAACACTATGACTTGGAGGGTCAGATGACATACATTTCATAATGAACAGCTCAGGTTGTTTGGTAAATGGTGGCCCACATCATTAAGCCTTTGATCATACAAAGCTGTTTCTCAGATTCAGGGGGTGTCTGTATATTGTGCAGGAGCATCTGTCAGCCAGGCCAAAGTTTTCCCTTTGACCACAACAACTTACAAAGACTCTCTATGAGATCATAGGTGCAAAGTAAGAAACAGAAAGGACTGTGGTATCAGTAAGGGCCATGGACATTTGGGTCCCTTTCTCACTTAATTTGTTTGTGCTTTTGGGGTCTGCTTTAGCCTGATCTCAAATATACCACATCCATTTGATAAAGGAACAGTCAACATTATGACTTGGAGGGTCAGATGACATACAGTTCATAATGAACAGCTCAGGTTGTTTGGTAAATAGTGGCCAACATCATTAAGCCTTTGATCATACAAAGCTGTTTCTCAAAAGAAGACTAGTTATTAATAGAGGTTGGCAGAGTTTTGCTCCTAAGAATCAGCACTATGATTCACCTACACAGGCCTTTCATGGGTTCAAATAATCACAAGTATCTCTCACTGTCAATTCAAATATCAATTGATCTGCTAGATTGTGCTGCTCAAATCATCAGTGAGCGTCTTACATAATAGTCTGGATTCATTGTGGAGACTTCTGTTGTTTTGAGTCCTGCTTAAAAGTAGAAGTTTTGGGGGCTTCTTAGATCAGAGTAACACACACAAGTGAGATATATGTTGCTTCCAGAGCTCAGAGGCCCAATATACCTGTTGTTTTCTTTTTCTTTTTTTTTTTTTTTTTTTTTAAAAATATGCTCCTAAGAATCAGCACTATGATTCACCTACACAGGCCTTTCATGGGTTCAAATAATCACAAGTATCTCTCACTGTCAATTCAAATATCAATTGATCTGCTAGATTGTGCTGCTCAAATCATCAGTGAGCGTCTTACATAATAGTCTGGACTCATTGTGGAGACTTCTCTTGTTTTGAGTCCTGCTTAAAAGTAGAAGTTTTGGGGGCTTTTTAGATCAGAGTAACACACACAAGGGAGATATATGTTGCTTCCAGAGCTCAGAGGCCCACTAGGTACTGTTCTTTTTTTATTTTTATTTTTTTGTAAAAATAGCCAGATAAGACAATTTATTCGACACCTTAGAAAGGATACCTCGGTAAGTTCCACACTACTGGACTACTAGAAATTCCCCTGAGCTGTAAGGCTCCTCTCTGCTCTTGGATTTACTTCCCACCCTCTGACATGCAAAGATCCTGCCAATATATCAACAGTAGTTGCTATTTCTTGCACACCAGGTTCAACCAGCATGGTGTTATCAATATAATGGATAAGCATGATTTCTTGTGGAAGGTAAAAATGATTGAGTTCTCTGAAATCTAAATTATAACTTGGAGCTGTAGCATTAATATATCCTTGATATACAAGAAGTGGATTATTGGCATTGCAAGCTGAAAGCAAACTATTTCTGATGATTGTTACTAACAAGAGGAAAAAAAATAAATGAACAAAAGCTCCTACATTTGTCTCAGTATAGCTACACACCAGGCATTGAGGTATCTGTTTATTTGCTCCAGCAATAAGTTCTCATCTGAAATACCATTTGCAACTAGAGTCACCTACTGATCAATTTCATGATTACTAGGGACCCAGTGCATGAATTTGTGCACCTTGAAAGGAACTGTGGGCCAAGAGGCTACAGTGGGCACAGAGGTGAGTCTCAGCCCATCCTCCATGCCCCCACCCGGCCCCTCCCACCATGGCTCTGGGCCCCTGTCTGCCTGCAGTCCTGCTCCTGCTGCCTCCACTCCCATGCACTGACAGCACCGGCCCAGCTTGCATCCCCTGACAGTGCGGAATGATTGGGGCCTGCGCCAGCAGTGGGTGCAAGCGGCAGCTGCTGCCCCAATTGCCCCTCAGGAGCAGGGTGAGGTGGAGAAGCCCTCAGGGGCAATCAGAACTAGCAGCTGCAGCTCGCACCTGCTGATGGCGCCAAGAGATAGGGACCGGTGCCGGGCACTGGCAGCAGGTGCGAGCAGGGCCAGCACCGGCAGCAGGTGTGACTGCCAGGCAGGACCGTGGCACGCAAGAGCAAAGAATTTTCAGTAACCACCAG
>NW_005366834.1:1372404-1383865 GCF_000412655.1 Myotis brandtii
CAGGCTCACCCGATGACAGTGACCGGTGCCCCACCTTGGTCTGGCACCCCTGCTCACCTGCCCCACCATCCCGCCGTGGCCAATGCCGCCATGTTTCGCACACGCCCCCTGGTGTTCAGCACACATCATAGTGACCAGTTGTTTGGCTGTTCGGTTGTTTCTGTTGTTCCACTGTTTGGTCAATTTGCATATTAGTCTTTTATTTTATAGGTTTATTACACACTTTCACCTGTTTCTTCACAAGTAAGACAGGCATGTTGAATGGGATGTGGGAAGAATCCCCATCCCCACACCTTTCAAGTGCTCAATGGTGGCACTCAAGGCTCTAAAATTACTCCAGAAAGTGGCATTGCTATTTGTTACATTCTGTGGGCAGAAACAGTTCTATTGGTTCCCACTTGGTCTTTTGTACCATAACAGCTTTCCCTCCACAGGCCAGGGCACCAATGTGGACATTCTGCTGGTTGCTGAATATTTTTTTTTAAACTATGCATTCCAAAACATAAAAAAAAAACAACAAAAAAAACAAAGAAACACAAAAAACAAACAAACAACAACAACTACAAAATTGGTTCAGGGATCCTTTGGGTCCACTGTAGAGACACTGGAGTTAAAAATCCTTTGATGGCCCTAGCTGTTTTGGCTCAGCGGATAGAGTGTTGGCCTGAGGACTGAAGGGTCCTAGGTTTGATTCCAGTCAAGGCCACATGCCTGGGTTGAGGGCTGTGTAGGAGGCAACCAATCAATAGATCTCTCTTATCATTGAGGTTTTTCTCTCTCTCTCCCTCTCCCTTCCTCTCTGAAATAAATAAAAATATATTTAAAAAAATTTTTTTGATGACCTAACCTCCAAAAGCCCCTCCTTCCACTGATGGGCTCCCACCTTAGGTTTCTATTCCTGGGAATTAGGACCAATTAAAACCCTGTGTCTAGAAATTTTAGAAAAATGTGATTTTTTCCTTTTCCCTTAATGTACAGTCTCCCTGGTGAATTTCTGTGGTCCCTATGAAGAGGTCTGGGGGATAGATTAACAGGATAAGTTTTGACAATTTAACAGGGTCTTTTTTCAAGGGGATCCGGCTTCCCTTCCATGGAAAGTGTCCTGTATCTATAAACTGCCTCAAATCTGAGAATTCCTTTAAGGGCTGTAACTCAGTTTTATGATTAAAGTTAGAATTCTGCACATTAGTCTTGGTGATACGGACCCTGTTGATGCCGGTATGTGAGGTGATTAGAACCCTTGGAGTACAGGAGTGGTATTACAATTATTGATATAGTCTCATGGGGGACAACATGGAGTATAGATATATGTGGAGGTAGGAGCACCTGAATGGAATCTAGCTGTAATTAGTCACGGAGAAACAACAAAAGTCCAGCTCAAGAGGAAAACAAGTGAGGATGTAGATCAGTGGTTCTCAACCTTGGCTGCACATTAGAATCACCTGGGAATCTTTTTGAAATTCTGATTTCTGGGCCTCATCCTCCGGAAATTGTTTGTTACTAATGTTGTGGCCCCACCCCATAACAAAGAAACAGAATTCCCAAAGGACGAGTCCCAGAAATCAGGATTTTAAAAAGATTCCCAGGTGATTCTAATGTGCAGCCAAGGTTGAGAACCACTGCTGTAGATATAGCTGGTGATTATTGCACACACTCAGCTGAGCTGCATTATTGAGATGGAAATAGCATCAGGGAAAATGCTCATGTAGGTTCTGGGACCTGTGGCATTCCAGTTCCAGCCAAAGTCAAGTCTGGAACTACCCCATCTACACCTCTTGGCATTAAAACATATAATCCTAAATAATATAGAAAAACAAAACACAGGTCAATGACAAAAAGCAGAATGATAATAACATATTTCAAAATGTGTACCTGAGCCAAAAAGCTCAGAAAGAAATGTATAGCTTTAAATTTATATCTGAGAAAAGGGATAAGTCTGAAAATATGTGACATTCTTCATATCCAAGGTTTAGGGGAAAAACAAACTAAAAGAAAACATGAATAACTAAATAATAAAAGTAAGAACAGAAAATTAGTGCTGGTGTCACACAATGGGAAAAAAATAAAAATAGTGGGAGGTTTTTTGAAATTGATAACACTACAGAAAGATTAATAAAAAGTGAAAGTATACAAATCATTTCACCACACAGCAGGACAGATAGTGCATCCCGGAGAACACAGAGGAATTCAAAATAAAATAAGTGGATGTTAACAACAGCTTTACCCCAATAATATAAACAATTAAAGTTAAAAAACATTCCTCCAAAGCACAATTAAGACTGAATGAAGAAAGACTATAGGATTCATCTGATTTACATTAATCTATTTTAAAAATCATCCTCCTCCCCCCAAACCTGCACAATTTTATATGTTCACTGGTAAAACATTTGACATTTTTAATAATAAATAATACCAAGTTCACATAAGTTTTTAATAGAAATAGAAGAAATACTTCCCAATAATTTTATGAGATGAGAGTAACCTACCCTAGTCGAAACCCTAACAAAACCATTACAGGAAAGGAACATTATCTCCTGAACATAAATAGTAATAAAAAAATCAAAGCTAACATTACATAAAAAGGTAAATCAGAGATAAATTGTTTTCATAGCAGAAGTGCCTATTAGAATAAAATTCAATTAATGTAACAAAGATAGAAGCAGAAAAATTATGATAAAAGCCAACATATTACTCATATATTTTAGTAAAAATGCTGAAAACCAAGACAAAAATTCAAAAGGAGCCAGAGTAAAGCTACTCAAAACATACAAAAGAAACCCAATAAAATTAATGGCCGACTACTCATCAGCAACAATGAGTTCAGAAGGCAATGCAAAGACCTAGTCAAAATGCTTAAAGAATCAGTCAACCAAGTATCTTATAAATGGCAAAACTATGTTTCAAAAATTTAAAGCTACAAAATTGTAGTTTCAATACTGACATAAGAAGGCCTAGAAGTTTTTGATCCCATCCTTACAGTATAAATTCCGAACAAACTGAGAATCAATAACATTTTTGGATCCATCAGAGAAAGAGTATCAAGGGCCAAGCTGAGAGTCTGAAATCTGGAAAAAATCAGCATTTCAGAGAATCACAGATAAGACTCTTACCTGAACCAGAACTTGCTGGAGCCGTAAGTGGTCATTCTGAAAAACTGCTAAAAAATGTGTACAGAATAGAGTGGATTCCATGGGGTCGGCAGTCTTTGGGGAACCCCGTGTTGTTGTGCCTTTTATCTCTAAGATCCCAACCAGGTTCTAAAATATCAAGAAACATGCTTCTGGCAGAAGAGAAAAGTAAACTTTTTTTTTCAATCCTCAATAGAGGATATTTTTATTGATTTCAGAGAGAGGGAGAGAGGGAGAGAGAGAGGGAGAGAGAGAGAGAGAGAGAGAGAGAGAGATTAATGGCTTGCCTCCCTTAAGCACTCTGACCAAGGAACTTACCTGAAACCTTTTTGTAGAGGGGACACTCCAACCAACTGAGCCACCGCCAAGGCTGAGGGTAAGCATTTGAAATGTGCTGAGAGTATTCTCCACACGGAAGGCTTACATTCCAGAAAAAATAAATTTCCAAGAGCCCATTTCACCCGGCAACAGGACATTTCTCTGATTTCAGGCCCTCTAGCCTTCCTTTCTCACATAATGAAGGAAAAACAACAGACACCTGAATTCTGAAGCTCCTTGCACTTAAAGCTACAGCAGATATTAAAAACAGCTCAATATTAACCATATCAACATAACATTTCACATGAAAATCTTACTTACATGAGTTCCTGTTACCCAATATTCTGGGTTGAATTGTTTCCTCCAAAAGATAGGTGGATTTCTCACTCCTAATACCTGAAAATATGTCCTCATTTGTAAATAGGGTTTTTGCCACTCTAATCAAGTTGATATGAGGTTATACCGAATTACAGTGGGCCCTAATCCAAACACGGGTGTCTTTATAAGAGGAGGGGAATTTGAACAGAGATATATGGGGACAATACCGGGGGACAATGGAGTCAGATACCAAATTAATGCATCTGCAAAACAAGAAAAACCAAGCGTTTCTAGTAACCAAAGATGCTCCCCTAGAAACTTCCAGGTGAGAATATCCCTTGCAACAGCTTTATTGTGAATTTCTAGCCTCCAAAACCATGAGAGAATAAGTAAATTTCTGTTTAAAGTGACTCAGATTGTGGTGTTATGGGAGACCTCAGATACTAACACAGATTTTGGTAATGAGAGTGAAATGCTGCTGTTACACATGTTTAAACATTTTGAAGTAATTTGGAATTGGAAAATGAATAGCAACTGGAAGTGTTTCTAGCTTCATGATAGAAATTCATTCTAAAGTTAACATGTAAAGGCAAAGGACACAGAATAGTCATCATAACAATAAAAATTGAACAACTAAGTTAGGGGAAAAACAAACTTACCCTACCTGATCTCAAGATTTACTGTACAAAGCCACAGTAACAAAAACATTGGTATTGGCAAAAAAAAAAAAAAAAAGAAAGAAAGAATAAAGACATCTAGATCAACTGGAAAAGAATAGAGAACAATGATATAGACACATATACATATATTCTATTAAATTTTGACTAAGCCAAAAAGATAATTCAAAGGAGAAGAAAAATTGTCTATTAAGAAATGGATCTGTAAAAATTGGACATACAAATGCAAATTATGGTTACTCTTGACCAAGAACCTACAAATCTGACCAAAATGAACTTAAAATGGATCATAGTCCTAAACGTAAAATGCAAAAATCTCACAATTCTAGAAGAGAAAAAGAAAAAATCTAATTGACTTTAGGTTTGCCAATGAGTTTTTAAGATATAAAAGCAAAAATAATGATCTATAAGAAAACTAAAACAGAAAAGTTGGACTTTGTTAATTTAAAATCTTCTACTCTATGTAAAACATTATTAAGAGAATGATAGGGGTAAAATTACAAAACCCTATCAGAGACAGGACCTGTATCCAAAACATATAAAGAACTTTTAAAACTCACAATTAGAAAATACAATAGCTTAATTTAAAAAAAAGGGGGGGCAGTATGGTTCAGTGGTTGAACGTTAACCTATGAACCAAGAGGTCACAATTTTATTCTAGATCAGGGCACATGCCTGGGTTGTTGGCTTAATCCCCAGATGGGGATGTACAGGAGGCAGCTGATCAATGTTTTCCTCTCATCATTGATATTTCTATCTCTCTCTCCCTCTCCCTTCCTCTCTGAAATCAATAAAAATATATTTTAAAAAAGAAAAGTACACTTTATATTATTCAACCCATAATTTTGTGTAGTACCTGTTTCTTTTTAACTCCTAATTTTAACTGATTTCAAACTTGTCTAGTACATGATTTTAATTTCATTTGTAATTACTTTTACAATATTCATTAATTTCAATAATAATCAGTGACAAAAATAGTTTCTAGAAGTTTACCAAGATTATTTAAATTATGAGATAATTTTAAAAAGTAGGTTAGAGCAGAGGAAATAAATAAGATTAGGAAGAGTAATCTTATTAATACACTTAAAAATGCTGCCGCAAAATGAATTAAACCTTATCTTCTTTAGGTGGAGAGAATTTGGGCTTTAAAGAAGAGGGAGTCACTTGAATTGACTTCAGTTGAAGTCAATTGAAGTGCATATGATGGGGGAAAGGACCTGGAGGTAGTTTATTTGCTATATCAGGAAGAATACAATGTAATCTAGCTATATGCCATAGATTTCAAATTTCTCCTCCCTCCCCCTTTTCAGGTTGAATAGGACATAATATTGAGAAATGAAAACTATCTGGTACCAACTGGCAAACATAAAGGTGTTGGAAGTACATGAACTCACTTATATATGGAATCTACAAAATAAACTGACAAACAAAATAGATCCAGAGACATGAAAGCATGAAACAGACTAAGAATTCTCAGAGGGAAGAACAGGGTGGAGGTGGGGAGGGAAGAGATTAACCAAATAATTTATATGCATATATGCATAACCCATGGACACAGACAATTGCAATGAAGGCCTGGGGAGGGGTCAGGAGAGTGGAGGAGGAGGTCAATGGGGGAGGAAGGGGAGGAGCATCTGTAATACCTTCAACAATAAAGATACACTTTTTAAAAGGAAAAAAAAAGAGTGCAAATAAGAATATCATTTTTTTTCATAGAAAGATAGTTTTATTTTGATAGAGACATGCTGAATACAAAGGGCTGAAATAAATGAGTAATCATTAACATAAAATAATAGAACAGAACATTTTAATAAAAATTAATATTTTTTCTTTTTTTTTCTTTTTTTTTATTGCTTAAAGTATTACAAAGGGTATTACATATGTGTCCTTCTTCCCCCCCTGCCCTTGACAATCCCCTGGCCTCCCCTACCCCCCAGTGTCTTATGTCCATTGGTTATGCTTATATGCATGCATACAAGTCCTTCAAATTATCAACATAATACAACTATTTAGACATAGTGCTAGCATTTCAATGAGTTAATTTATTTGCAAAATCACTGGTCTTTACACTATAATGTGCTCCTTCTCATTTTACTAATTTTATCCTCAAAAAAGGCATGAGGTATAACACTGATCTTTTGTATCAACACACAATGATTGTTCTAAAATATTGCCAGAGCATCTCCATAATGCCTAAAGGAACAATGACTTGGAACGGATGATTATACAACATAAATGACATAAAATTTCAGGTGAAAGAACTCTTCTCAAATGCAGAGTATTAACTGATTATGAGAAATACATCGTATATTCTTCAATAATTGTGTAGGTTGTTCCACAGCTGGTTTAAAGTCGATTAGCTCTGGGCCTTCTAGAAGCTAAAAAAACTGCAAAGTGTCTCATAACATAATGGGGATTGCTAAGAAAAAGCCCTAAAATCCAAGCATATGGGGAAAATATAATTCAGGCATACTTGGAAGGCACCTATATCCAGACGACTGTTTCCCCCATGTGCTATAGTTTTAAGAGCTATAACACGGATTTAATCCTGTCCTCATAGTATTTTAGTACTTGGAAGAAACATTGAACAGTTTTCTCATCACTTTGTAATGGTGAGACATTTCCAAAAGTAGTAAAGCAACATGGTAAAATGATGTAACTACCAATTATCAAAGGAACAGCAAGAAGGTTAAAAGCTTACACTATTTTTAGTGTATATGTATACTCATTCGCATATATGCAGATGTGTATCTACTAGTATACATGTATATGTGTATTAAGTGTATGTATCTGTGTATATGAAAGCTATTCTTTCACATACATTATTTTTATATTTTTCCACAGGCTTAAAAAGACCCATGTTTCTTCTGCAATCTCAGGCCAATCTCTACTCCTGTGATTGGGGTTCTATACCTACAAGTGGTCATTCTGTTCTTCCTGCATTCAATTTTTCCTACTCACTGGTTTGTAAACTTGCTGAGTGTCTTGTACAGCAAAGAGGAAAAAAAAATCTATTTCTTATCATTTTCTACTGAAATTCAATTTCTTTCACACTTGCTATTCCACAGAAGTAACTCTCGTTGTATTTACCTGCATTATAACTACACCTATTTCCTGTTGAACATTTTATTTTTCTTATAACATCACTATCTCCGTTTTTCTTTGTTTGTTTTGTAAGACTGTGATTGGATGGGGTTTTTTTCCTACCTCTATTTCTCAAACTCATTAACATATTTATTCTTTCCTTTTGTATGGTATTAAATTAATTGCTCACGGATTTCTTTTCCATTGAAGAAAACAAGCAAAATTAAATTAAACCATTCCACATCTTATGCAGCACATATGTGCCCGTATTCACCTGTGCAGCCAGTTGATAAAAATAGCTATACCTATTTATCACTCATTATCTGCCCCACTCTAATTTGGACTCCCTCTGTCTTATTGCCCAAAAATACAATTTGCTAAAATCCATTATGTGATGCTGAATCTGCTGTAGTTTATATTGTTGACCACTCCCCTTGAAACTCTCACCTTTCTTGGCTTGTTTGACTTAATCATCTTCTTTTATGGCACTGGATTGACTCTTCTTCCTGATCTTTTTTTTTTTCCGTCATTTTTTGGTTTCTTTGACTCTTGTTTGTGAAACAAGATTCACCTTATTTCAAATATTTTTTTTCCAGAATAAACACCATTCACATGTCAGTGAATTCAATTGTTACTTTTATGAGATTTATCTCACATTGATAACTGCTAGCCCAACTCTGACCTCTGGGCTCCATACCTATGTATCTCTAGTCTTCTATGGCACCTTCCTTTGAAGTCTCAATTCACCTTAAAAGCAACAAGTTCAAAATACAACACACAAATTTCCCTTCCCCAATTTTGTGGCCTAGTGGGGTTCCTTCTCTTATACATAACACCATCATAATTATTTAAAGTTGAGAACCTAGAAGCCAAATTCAACATTTCCTTGTCTCTTTTCATGTTTATTCAAGCCATCAATATTTCTTAGACATTTTGTTACTTAAATATCCCTTGACTCTATCAGCTTTTCTTCTCTATTATCTGGCCATCTCCAGCTACCCAGTCCTTAGTTTAAAATATTGCACCCACCCAATAGGAAAATTTAGCCTCAGTATATACAAAACTGACCCTAACTAAGCTATTTTCTATGTGTCAAGTAGAGTGCTCTTATCAAAATTCAGATTTCATTATGTTTCCCTCACTTAAAATATCTTATTTTCATTTGTCTTTAGATAGAACTATGCTAAATTAGAAAACAAGGCTAGATTGTTTGACTCTACCTACCTGTCTAGCTTTATCCAAACATATTCCCATCTTGATCTTGGTGCTCCAGGTATACTCCATTTATTGTATTTCCCTTTATGTTATCTGTTTTCTCTGTCACTGGGCCCTCTTCTCTCAGCCTAGAATTCTCCCACTCATTTCTTCATTTGCCATTTTAATTCCCATTCTGCCTTTAAATCTAACTCTATAATTTCATCAGGCAATCCTTTCTGACCTCACTTATTATAAATTTCTTCATAATACATTTTTAATAACACCAAGGTCCTTTCTATTTAGCACTCTATAAATAAATTTTAATTTTATATTTATTTGTGTGATTATTTGATTAATATTTATGTCCCTTAGTCGATTCTAAGCTAGATTAGGCGAGAAAAATGTCTCATCTTTTCTTTTTAATTTTATTATTGTATTCCCAGTGTCTAGAAAGAATCTGACAGATAGAGTATGGTCCTCAAAAACTTGTAAAGTGAATTAATAAGTGAACAAATGGATGATGAAATAATTTCTATGACACTTACTAGATTTCTTATTATTCAGATATACATGTTACTGTGACATGCATTTTTATGGCATTCTCATAGTATGTCATACAGTGTGAAATGGCTTTCTTTGTATTTCTGAATATTAAATACCTGTATCAGACATTCCTACTTATTAATAATATTTAATTCCAAGCAATACTAATGCCAACTTTATAAGAAATTTGGGAGCAGATCTGAAGGCTTTGTGTTTGTAGTTAGATCTCCAAGTGAAGAGGTAACTGATTTGGATTTTTCTAGAAATAAAGTTTTTCTTCCTATACTTGTTTAATAGGACAAACTCTTTCTCCCACATTAATGTATGCCTAGTGCTTCACTCAGGTAAAATGCTTTCTGCATACCATATGTCTTCCCAATGTTATAATCAACACTAGGTAGAAAATATAAATGTCAAAAGGTCAAAAGAAGCTCCTTAATTGACAGTATTGCTACTCAGTTAAAAGACATCTGGGGACATTAGTCAGTAGGACCAGCCTCAGAATAAATTAGTGGATTAACAAGGGATATGGCTATACAGGGAATTTCATGAGAAGATAATAAAATACTTGGGAAGTTTTAATGATTAAATTTCCCCCCAGGAAAACTTCTGCTGAACAATCATTAAAAGTATTCTCTAACATCTCTTACATTTTTTATAGTTCCTACCAGTGATTCAATTGTGAATAATCACATTTCTAAAGAGCTATGTAATGATAGTTTTAAGAGAGACTGTAGGAGTAGTTATGCCTGAAAAGACATAGGTAACATTTTAAGGTTCCTTTTAAAGAGCAGACCCTCTTTGAAATAAAGTGCATGCCATCTTATATTCCAGTATTGGTTAAATCTAACATTTAATGAATGCATACCATGCTTAGACATTCTCTTAGGAGTGATCTCGTTTGATTTTTATGACACTCTTTCTTCCTATTCATAATTCACAGAAAAGAAACTGAGGCACAGCAGAGTGGAGTGCATGAGTAGGTTTTCATAGACCTGATGGGGCTGAGCCAAGGTACAATTAGTTGACACCAAACTGTTGGTATGCTTCATTATCCCATAGGTTCCCTAGAAAGCCAAGGCATTTTTTTCACGTAGAGAGAAGATAAAATGTTAATACCCACAAGACTATATCTTTGTTCTACACTGTGCATAATAACTAATAAAACTGCTTACATTTTAAATTATTCTCTGTCACAACGTTACCACTTAACCTGAGAAGAACACACTCATTTACATTCCAAGGGCAGTTTGCGATTTGAATTAAACATAAGTGTACACAAGAAAGGCATCCCACGATGTTTTCCAGGAGGTTAGCTTCTAAGCACTTATTAACTAATATATTTTCTTGGCAGATAAATGGTAAACTAATATGTATTATACTGTGAGTGGAGACTGAAGTGTGGGCTTTTCAGCATCATAGCCTCAGCTACAGCAGTTACATGTTGTATGACCTTGGACAAGTTAGAATTTTATGTTCCTGACCCATACTCTCGAAGCTTTCATCTTGAGGGGATTGACTAGATCACCTGTTGTTATTTTAAGCTTTAGCATCATTTTTGAAAAGTAAAGTGATTATAGAACCCTCCCCACAAAGATCGCAATCCTTCTCATTTCCCCATCTCCGTTAATCAAGCCACTTGGTCAGTATGAAAACCAAAAACATTTTTATTCCATGCTTTTCCCTCATCTCCTGTGGAATAATGAGGCACATGAACAAAGAAAGTTTTACTGGACGACTCGCACAGGCGCTGATCCCATGAACACACCCTGGAATGTTCTCCCATAAAGGCTTCCTATCCCACCGCTACTCTGTCTTATCATAAGAGATGTGTGAAGATGGTGAATTTTGTTAACATTCAAATGACCTGGGAGGTAGGATGGGAAAATTCTGACTTCACGTGCTAGTTGCTCAGGGACCTACACACCGCAGGGAATAAACCAGCTATTCAGTAGAGGTTCTTATCAGTGCCTATCTATACTAATAAAAGGGTAATATGCTAATTAGACCAGATGTCTTCCAGATGTCCTTCCAGGACAAAGCCACAGTGGTGGAGCCGAGGCAGAGGTGATTAGGGGCAATCAGGCTGGCAGGGGAGAGCAGTTATGGGGATCAGGCTGGGAGGGGAGAGCAGTTAGGGGGATCAGGCAGTCAGGCAGAGTGGCTAGGGGCAATCAGGCAGGCAGGCAGGTGAGC
>NW_005366834.1:1385007-1399492 GCF_000412655.1 Myotis brandtii
TCTATACTAATAAAAGGGTAATATGCTAATTAGACCAGATGTCTTCCAGATGTCCTTCCAGGACAAAGCCACAGTGGTGGAGCCGAGGCAGAGGTGATTAGGGGCAATCAGGCTGGCAGGGGAGGGCAGGTATGGGGAGAAGGCTGGGAGGGGAGAGCAGTTAGGGGGATCAGGCAGTCAGGCAGAGTGGCTAGGGGCAATCAGGCAGGCAGGCAGGTGAGCAATTAGGGGCCAGTGTTCCCAGATTGCAAGAGGGATGTCCAACTGCCGGTGCAGGATCGAGCCTAAATTGGCAGTTGAACATTTCACAAGGGATCCCAGATTGGAGAGGGTGCAGGCTATGCTGAGGAATCCTCCCCCTGCCCCCTGTGCACAAATTTCATGCACCGGTCCTCTAGTATTTCTATAGAACTCAACAGCACCTTTTGGAAAAGCTGCCAAATTATCTAGGAGGTGAATTGACTTTGTGGCTTTTTCATTTCCAACTTCATGCATTTAAATTTACAGAAACGTTTACATTTTTCACTTCCACCCTAACCGGTTTGGCCCAATGGATAGAGCATCAGCCTGCGGACTCAAGGGTCCCGGGTTGGATTCTGGTCAAGGCATGTACCTTGGTTGCGGGCACATCCCCAGTGGGGAGTGTGCAGGAGGCAGCTGATCGATGTTTCTCTCTCATCGATGTTTCTAACTCTCTATCCCTCTCCCTTCCTCTCTGTAAAAAATCAATAAAATATATTAAAAAAATTTTTTTTCACTTCCAACATCTGGCCTGAATGTCATTACTGTTTCTTCATCTCCACAACTGCCACTCCCATCAGAGCCTCCCTGACCATGAATATATTTATCTGCTTGTTGGCATTACTCTTAATCAGATATGATTCTTTTTTTATTATTAGGCAAAATGATTGATAAAAATTCGTCCTTTCTGACTCAGACCATTGAAATATCCCATTTCAATGCAAAGTCCACCTTTTAATGCGGTCCCCTTCCCTCATTATCAGCCAGCCACTCTGAACCTCCATGTCCTCTAAGGTAAACCTGTTCTCACCTTAGTTTCCTGGCTTTGCTTACATTTTACCCAGGATATTCCTGGTTGCCTCCTGTCATCATTCATGTCTCAGTTCCCAGAAAGTCCTTGCCTGAACACCTGCTTAGAGTTTTGCCCCTCCGCAATCATCAACCAGTTTTATTAATTTTACTGATCACTGTGTTATAGTATTATTTATATTTAACATCAATATATGTTGTTGTTTTCTTTCCACTGCCGACTAGGCTGTTTGATGCACAAGAACACAAGACTGTCTTATTTAGTTTTGAATTCCTAATAAATTTATTTTAATATATACAGGATCATATGGTAGAGAAGATGAGAGGAAGGGAGTTTGAGGAGTGAATGAGTGAAGGAGTAGCAAAGCAGCAAATACCGTTAGACATATCTTTTGACACTTGGGACAATTGAGTTTTTATTGCTTATTGTATGTGTTCATATTTGTGAGGAATGCACATCTGAACTGAATTATATGGCCTCTATGATCACTTCCCTCTACAATAATACCTCTTTATGTGCACTCTTATGTAGATAAAAATACTACTTTCAGAGCAAAATAATTGCATCAAGATCAAAATGTTTTAAGGCGTATTAAAGATAACACAGCAACTTGTTCCTTTTAAATTAATATTTGCTTAATAAAGAAGTGAGAAATTCTTAATTCCTCACAATACTACTGTTGGTTTTATAGCTATATAAAAATACTCGGGCACTTAGATCTGGTTTTGTTTCACTAGACAAAAAGTTTTAGCTGTGAAGTAGTGTGGCTTGCCATCTTTTCCACATCACAGTCGGTTATTTGATGATGCAAGTTGATTTAGACTTTTTGTAACCTTATTTCTTGCTATAAAATAAAATATTGGAACTTGGCTTGTGAGTAGCAGAAATTCTTTAGAATTGCTCCCTCAAGAGCATGAGTTCTCAATAGAATGTTGTTTTGAAAAGATGAATAGCACTGCTGGAACATAGAAATCCTTATTGAGATATATTTTGGTTTGTTGTATTGTAGTGTTATGTTGTGTTTTTTCCTCCAAGCATTATTTGGAATATTAGTCCAAAATGATTCTAAAACTTAGTTGAAACAAAGACAGAAAGAAGAATAGCAAACTAACAGTGATAAAGTTCCAAAAGCAGAAATAAAAAGTAGTCAAGGGAGAAATATTAACTAAAATTGCTAAAGAAAAGAAAATAAATTGATAAAAGAAATGCCACTTTAACACATCAGAATAAAATGAAAGACAGATAGGTTTCAGTTTAATGACTGCTTGGTGGCTTATATAAAATGGATCAATTTTCCCAGTCTAACTTTTAATAGAAAATCATTTATATCCAAGACAAGGCTAAATTTTGAGTTAAAGAAAACTTTACACAATAAAGACTTCACATGAAAAGTTTTTAAAAAGTATTTCATATGGCTAAAATTATAAGTTTTACTTGCCACTTTTCATTGTTTTTAGCTCTATATTAAACATCATAAATCAAAACCTATTAATGAAATTAACTGTGTGTTCTCTTCCTACAGTTGTAAAGATTTTTTTACTCATTTTATTATTGCCATCATTTAAGTCACTAGTAAAGATGTTGCTACTCAATACAAGAGAAATCTAATTTTAATTTACTTTATTTAAAACATATTCTTAGTAGTGGCATAATAGTACTGTCTATGGTTTCAGAAAATGTTATGTCAAAATTTAAAGTATTTTTATGATAATCTTTGAAAATATGATGAAAAACTCTATGTAGAAATAGCTTGCTTTCTCTGCCAATATTTACCTTTCCACCACTAATGAAATTTTTTTAAATCCTCATCTGAGGACATATTTTTTATATTGAAAGGAAGTGGAGGAGGAAAGAGAGGCAGAGAGAGAATGAAACTGGTGAGAAAGAAACAGCAATGTGAGAGAGAAGATGTGTAATGCTTATAATGGTGGCGTAATCGGTGTAAGTTTATGTTTAGTATGTTACCCATTAAAAGCAGAAATGTCCTATGTTTGATTCCAGTAAATTTCCTCTAATAAGCATCCTTACAAACACCTTTAACTACCGAAAATTTGTAATTAAACACCAAAGTAATTTTACCCTGCAGGTAATGTTTGTTTTTCACGGGAGGCTTCCACAAACTTTTTGTGCCTAATTGCATAATATGACATGAAAGCTTTTTTTTTTTTTTTTTTTTTTGGCCCAGCTGTGTGTGGGGGGAGCGTGGGGGGCATACATGCAATTTCTTTTACACAATTAAAAACCATATTTAATTTACTTCAAGAAGTTAATCTAACTTGCAGTTACCCTTATGTAATCATCCTCTTACACTTTGCCTTATTTTTGCAACCAAGCATAATAATTCTCTGACACTTACTAGTAATATATTCAGAGTATTGTGTAAACAATTTTATTTCCTTCCAAGTTTTGTTGTAAAATGCAAAAGAAACTTGTGATCTCTGGGTTCTTTTCATTTTAGCCACAAATGAATCAGGATATTTGGATCTGATCATTTTCAGTTCTATATTCCCATACCAGTGCTCCCTTTCAAAGAATTTGTTTCATAATCTAATGTTCTGAGTAGAAACATTCTCCAGGTTATCTCAAACTACTTTCTAAATTCATTTACTCTTTCCTTGAGTAAATATTTTAGGTTTCCATTAGCATTATAGCCTAAGTAGCATTTTATCATGAGCAGCCACATTTAAACCAGATATATTACGTTATGTAATATAGAATTTAATTTCCTTTGTAATTTACCATACCAAAGACACAATTCTACTCATTAATCTGGTGTGATATTGCTCTTCCCTTTTTAACAAAACTGGTAAAATCTTGGATAATTTTTGAATCATCAAGAATGTATGTTGAATGTTCTTTAATACAGTGCATACTCTTTCGTTATTCAATTAATACCAAAAGATAAAGTATGACCAACCATAACTCCATTTTAATCATGTCCTTAAAATTAGATGTTCTAATATTAACTTCCTTTAAACGATTGGCTTTTCCTGCTCCCAAAGAAATCACACATCCCATGTGTTGGTAGTGCCAGTATTTTTTAAAAGGGCCAAGAGCCTCATAATCTCCTGAAAGCCGTGGGCATCCAAATATCCTAGAAAACAAATAAGTCCCCTTAAGAGTTGCCATAACTTCTGTCTTGGAGCACATGAACTTGGGTTAGTCCATTCAAGAGGGCAAAGGGCTTACTATCATTAAGATGGTTCTATGATAGAAGTATAAATATAAGTAATTAGGAGAACAAAACCCCTCTCTTTTTACTTGTGGCAAAAAATAAAAAGTATTCTGGGTATGTTAAACCTTATAAATTGTGCCAGGTACATGGAAATTCAAAATACAACAATTAGCACATGAGAGACAATTCATTAGCGAGCCAATACCATGAGGCAAATATTGTGAACAAAATATGAACTATGTTAAATAATATACATTATTTAATACAAGACCAGTTGTTTGATACATTGCGCAGATGATATATCCCCAAAATTACTACCTTTCCTCACATGTAGATTGCTTAATCTATTTTGGAAAACCAAAATTAAAATAAAACAAAAATGGCTAATAATTAGGAGCAATTAAAAAATAACACCTCTAACTCTCAGGATATAATTAGGACAGAACTAGTCACTAAAGATATGCAAAAATAAATAAACTGTATAGAAACATATGGATCACTTTTTGAAGTTTTTAACATGTGTGAAAACTGTCGAGAAATATCTAGTTGAGAACATCCTTGCAGCCTTGAATAGAACATCAAAATGGTAGTTCAGTAGGCCCAGGGCATTATCATAAGTCCTTTAGATACTAGTAACTGAGAGACTTCAGAGAACCGATAACCATTCTTTACAAGTGCGCACGTAGGAGTTAGGGGTGGCTTAGCTGAATCAGCATCGTGTATGAACTGACAATCAGCCTGAAGAAGACAGCTCATTAGCAGCCTCAACCAAGAAAACAGCAGGAAGAAGGAAAGATCTCCACGGGTGACACCGAGCGAAAACTGTCAGTGGAGACTCTTCTTCAGCACAATTGCCTTGAACAGAAAAGTTAATGGGGAAAAATAGCAAACCAGATCAATAAAATCAGCATGACCTTCAAGATGGCAGGAGGCAGAGCATGTTATCAAACCAAGTAAATGGTTTTTGAGCAGTCAGAGACTCCACTTATTTTCAGGGTTTTGTTATGTGTATCTGACACGGACATTACATACACAATTCTTGAAACATAATTATTTAAGAAGTGACCAAACATGTTCTATGTTTGACAGAAAATGACAATGAACAATAATTTAGGTCTTCTAAGCACTAAAAAGGCAGAATTTTTTTAAAATGCTCAGTGTATCAAATAAAACAATTATTTTTTAATGGGAAAAAAAGGAGTAGATGTGGCATTGGTATGGTTGGTGTTAGAAAAATAAAGTGGGACCCTAGCCAGTTTTGCTCAGTGGATACAGCATCAGCCTGCCAACTGACAGGAGGAGTAGGTGTGGCATTGGTATGGTTTGTGTTAGAAAAATAAAGTGGGACCCTAGCCAGTTTGGCTCAGTGGATACAGCATCAGCCTGCCAACTGACAGGTCCCAGGTTTGTTTCTGGTCAAGAGCACATGCCTTGGTTGTGGGTTTGATCCCCGGTGGGGGGTGTGCAGGAGGCAGCTGATCAATGATTCTCTCTCATCATTGATGTTTCTATCTCTCTCTCTCCTTCACTCTTCCTCCCTGAAATCAATTTTAAAAAAAAGAAAGAAAAATAAAGTGAGAATATTTGTTTAAAAGAATAGATACAATTATAAGTTCACCAAGAAGAAAATGTCAAATAACTGAGAAATATTTGTAATGGATGATTCAAATCCTTATTTTAAATCATTGTGTACCTGAAACCCTTATAATTTTATTAGCCAATATCACCCCAATAAATTCCATAAAAATTAAAAAAAAAAAAAACCTGTGTGATCTCTATTAAATGTCTTTTATGTATTTACTAGAGGCCCGGTGCACAAAAATCTGTGCACTCGGGGGTGGGTTGGGGGGTCCCTCAGCCGGGCCTGTGCCCTCTCACAGTCTGGGACCCCTCGGGGGATGACCACCTGCTGGCTTAGGTCTGCTCCCCGGGGGATTGGGCCTAAGCTGGCAATGAGACATCCCTCTGGCAGCCCGGCAGCCCTTGGGGGATGTCCACTTGCCAGCGGGGAGCAGACCTAAGCTGCAGTCGGAAATCCTTAGTGTTGCTGAGGAGGCAGGAGAGGCTCCCACCACCACCGCTGTACTGGCAGCCATCAGCCTGGCTTGTGGCTGAGCAGAGCTCCCCCATGTGGGAGCACACTGACCACCAGAGGGCAGCTCCTGCATTGAGCCCCTGTCACGCTGATCCAGGTGCCGGGAGGCCTCGCTGCTCCGCTGATCCCGGTGCTGGGAGGCATATTACCCTTTTACTATATAGGATAGAGGCCTGGTGCATGGGTGGGGGCCGGCTGGTTTGCCCTGAAGGGTGTCCCAGATCAGGGTGGGGGTCCCGCTTGGGTGCCTGGCCAGCCTGGGTGAGGGGCTGATGGCTGTTTGCAGCTGGTCACACCCCCTTCAGGATGGGGGTCCCCACTGGGGTGCCTGGCCAGTCTGGGTGAGGGGCTGAGTGCTATTTTCAGGCTGGCGGGCGACTGAAGCTCCCAGCCTCTCCTTTTTTTCTTTTTCTTTTTTTTATTCTGGAATTTATTTACCTTCTATAATTGAAACTTTGTTGCCATCACTGGAGCTGAGAGCCGGCTCCTGCTCGCTCCAGCTCTGAGGCCACGGCCTGCTGAGAGCAGGGATCTGGGGTTTGTGTAGCTTCTATAATTGAAACTTTGTTGCTTTCGGAGCTCAGAGCTGGGCCTCGGCATGCAGGGAACCTTGGCTTCCTCCATCACTGGAGCAAGCAAGCCTCCTGCTCGCTTCAGCTGTGTGGCTGCCGGCTGCCATCTTGGTTGGGTTAATTTGCATATCGCCCTGATTAGCCAATGGGAGGCATAGTGAAGGTATGGTCAATTACCATGTTTGTCTATGATTAGATAGGATACATGACATTTTAATTTTATTTTTTGAAATAGCATAAAATATTTTATGGAATGTGGAAGGATGGATGCATAGGAAGAGTTCTATCAATCGTTTTAGAATATATTAACAGTTATATATGTAGTAAGAAATGTAAATCGAAAGTCATTTTATGTTTTCTAAAATTCACTCATAGCTTAATAACAGTAAATACTTCCAGTGCTTTCTCCCTCAGAAATGTTCCTATCTCTTTAAAAATATATAACCTATTTAAAATGTATGGGAAATTTAACATCTCCTAGAGAGAACTCTAAAGCCTACCTCTAGGGTTGAAATTTTAAATGGCTGATGATATTCAATATTCCAGGGTGTGATTATAAATAATAATCTGAAAGATATAGCAGAATTGAGTTTTGACCTCTTATTTGCCTCTGAATAAAAATGATGAAAAACCATGAGGACTAAGGAATTTAAACTGAAGAGAAAAAAAATCAATAAAATTAAGTAGAGTTTCCTCAGTAGCCTGGAGTGTGTCTTTATGTCTGTACTAAACTGCATTTAATGTATTTTTTTTGCATTGGCAAAATGCTCTTTATATTATTATATAAATAAAAAACCTTTCATAATTCTCTCAGGTTAATATCTTTGAAGACAATTATTTAGCTTTTTAGAGTTTTTGCTCTTTTTGTAACTAAAGCCACTTAAATAATCCTTGGAAGAGTACACTTTAAGAGAGGATTTTTCTATTTTTTTATTATTTTCTAGCCTAGTTAAAAAAAAAAATACTCCTTTGGAGTTTTAGTGATTACTATTTTTGTCTTCAAATTTCTTCATCATTCCAATTGCTTATTTATCTAGGTCAGAAATATTGATGTGAATATATTTTAAATATCTTGCAACAGTTAGTTCAAATGTAAGCAATGGTAATTGTTGATGTACTTTATGATATTCTAAATCATTGAACATATATGTGTGCATATACATAGATATGCATTTATGTATATAATAGAGGCCTAGTGCACTAAATTTGTGCACTTGGAGGGGTGTCCCTCAGCCCAGCCTGCACCCTCTCCAATCTGGGACATCCCTCTCACAATCCAGGACCACTGGCTCCTAACCACTCGCCTGCCTGCCTGCCTGATCGCTCCCTAACCACTCCCCTGCCGGCCTGATTGACACCTATTTGCTCCCCTGCTGGCCCAATCACCTCCAACTCCCTTGCCTGCTGGCCTGATCACTCCCAACTGCCCTCCCCTGCTGGCCTGATTGCCCTCTACTGCCCTCCCCTGCCAGACTAGTCGCCCCCAACTGCCCTCCCCTGCAGGCCCAATCACCTCCAACTGCCCTCCCTGCAAGCCATCTTGTGGTGGCCATCTTGTGGCAGTCATCTTGTGATGACATGGGGGCGGCCATCTTGTGATGACATGGGGCGGCCATCTTGTGAAGATGCAAGGGCGAGATGCCACCTAGGCTTTTATTAGTATAAAGTAGAGGCCAGGTGCATGAAAATTCATGCACTGTAGTGGGGATCCCTCAGCCCAACATGCCCTCTCTCACAGTCCAGGAGCGCTCTGGGATGGGAGGTGACCCAGCGATCAGGCGAAGGTGACTCCCCATTACACCTCTGCTGCTGCCACTGCTGGCAGCACAAGCCTCGGCCAGCCCTGGTTACCTGAGCCTCGGGCGGCCCTGGGCAGCTGGCAGGCTGAGGGCAGGTCCGGCCGCACCATGCGCTTGCCACCCCCTTGGCTGAGGTGAAAGGACTGGGGAACTCCGGCGGGGCTGAGGGGACTGGGCACCACCATCTTTGTGACAGTGTGACAGTCAATTTGCATATTCCCTCTTTATTAGATAGGATATGCATCTATAAAATATATATTTAAATTTGAACACTATATTCTTACATTTTGAAGGCTAAATTTAGTATAAAGTATTAAAAGGTTATAAAAGCATGTTCTCCAAATGATACTTTAGCTCAAAAAGTCATATTGGCCCATGGGCTGACTTCATCTTATAAATAAACTTTGTTTGTAGTTATCAATATTTTAAATAGAAAGATTTTACTTACATCCCCCATAGTCATTTGATATTTTGACTTTTGTTAGTCTTTGGCTTATTTATAAAGATGGTTGAGGAGGTGAGAAAGAAAGCAGAATTCACATTTTTGAAAAATTAAATTTTCAAAATGGCAGTAGATGAAGTTTCTGCAATTCATGGCTATTAAAAAAAAAAAGTTAAGAATTGTTGCCGAAACTGGTTTGGCTCAGTGGATAGAGCATCAGCCTGGGGACTGAAAGGTCCCAGGTTCAATTCCAGTCAAGGGCATGTACCTGGGTTGCGGGCACATCCCCAGTGGGAGATGTGCAGGAGGCAGCTGATCGATGTTTCTAACTCTCTATCTATCTCCCTTCCTCTCTGTAAAAAATCAATAAAATATATTTAAAAAAAAAAGAATTGTTATATACCTATCAGAAGCAGCCCAAGTTGCTATAACAAAAAAAAAAAAAAAAAACATAGACAGGAAGCTTAAACAGACATTTATTTCTCTCAGGAGCTGGGAAGTCTAAGTTCAAGATGTAGACCATTTGGATTCCTAGTGAGAGCTCTCCTCTTGACTTGAATATTAGAGTATTCTTAGTGTTCACTCATACCAGAGAGATCTTTCTCTGATCTTTTCTTACAAGGATATTCATTCCATTCTGAGAGTTCTACTCTCATGACTTCATCTAAACCTAACTACTTCCCCAAGGCACATCTGTTAATGTTTTCACATTTGGAATTAGGGCTCAACCTATGAATTTGGGCGGGGTGGTGGGGGAGGGGGTCAGCAAACAAAATTTCAGTCCGTAGCAATACCAATAAAAATCTACCTTCCCTTCTAGTCCTTAATACCATAAAGACAATGTAAAAGGCTTTCTACATTTTCTAACCTAGAAACTATTTTATAATAAACCTTTGGCAAAGGAGATCCTTATTATCATCAGAAATAACTGTGAGGCCGAAACCGGTTTGGCTCAGTGGATAGAGCGTCGGCCTGCGGACTGAAAGGTCCCAGGTTCGATTCCGGTCAAGGGCATGTACCTGAGTTGCGGGCACATCCCCAGTAGGAGATGTGCAGGAGGCAGCTGATCGATGTTTCTCTCTCATCGATGTTTCTAACTCTCTATCTCTCTCCCTTCCTCTCTGTAAAAAATCAATAAAATATATAAAAAAAAAAAAAAAAAGAAAGAAATAACTGTGAGGATGTGATCTTATTAAAAACTAGAGGCCCGGGCATGAAATTCGTGCACTCGGGGGCGGAGTGGGGGGGGACCCTCAGCCCAGCCTGCACCCTCCGGCAGTCCGGGAGCCCTCAGGGGATGTCTGACTGATGGCTTAGGCCCGCTCCCCTCAGGCCTAAGCCATCAGTCGGACATTCTTAGCGCTGCCACAGAGGCGAGAGAGGCTCCTGCCACCACCGCTGCGCTCACCAGCCGTGAACCTGGCTTCTGGCTGAGTGGCACTCCCTCTGTGGGAGCACACTGACCACCAGGGGGCAGCTCCTGCATTGAGTGTCTGCCCTTTGGTGGTCAGTGCGACTGGTCGCACTGTGTCATAGCGACTGGTCATTCCACTGTTCGGTTGATTTGCATATTGGCCTTTTATTATATAGGATAGCCCTAACATTGAAATTTTCTCTCACCTTCTCTTTAATTCTGTGTGTTATATAGAATCAATAAGTACAATATCATACTGTAGCTCAGGTTTGAAAATCAAGTGAGCATGGGACTAAGAAGCAACTGAATACAGGTTTCACAAACAGCAGAACCCCAAAAGTGAGAGGGAAAGGTAAATCCACCCTGCATTGCATATAACCATATTTTCCAAACTAGCATAAATTCCAGTCCTTTCTTAACAAGCACCACAAAATCAACATCATATTTCCATATTATGCCGAAGTTTAGCTGTTGCTGAACCAGGAGAAACAATAGAACTGCTTTTTCTGACACCAATCAATCTGTTCTTAGCAAGAAAAACCTGGTATCTAGATCTGCCAGGATCTGTGCCAGAAGAGGTCTTCACACTCGTCCCACATAGTTCCATCCCCAACAATGCACTCGAAATGTATGTTCTCATAAATTCTCAGCTCTTTATGTCCAGCCTGCACATTGTTTTCATGGTAAAGAACAGATTCTTCTGCTGACCCTACAAGTATTGGGTAGGTTCCCTGAGGAGGCATTTATTCCACATGTCACTGTCACTATTAACTTAGCAATGCTCCAGGATTTACTTGCATAAGAAGCAGAACCACGGAGGAAAATTTGTAAATGTACGTAGTCAAAGTGGTTTTTGGAAAGTCATTTTCCTTCGATGAAATATGCTTAAAAACCTTTTGCCTGTATTTAGAGACTAGGCGCCTGAGAAATTGCCATAGGATGGATCCCTGTGTCTTTAACAACTGTCACAGTTGAAAGGGTGAGATGACAGAAGCAACAATAAATAACATGAACCATTAGAAGGCCTGTTATATGAGTGATCTAATTTATTTTTCTCAATTAGTTTATAAATAAAAAGTTACTACTGTCATTTTATGAGGATTGAAACCTTTATGGTTATGAAAGTAAGTTCGACAGGAGTATAAATCTAGTGAGGGCCAGGATAACAATCTGGTTTTATATCAAAAACATACTCTCTTAGTAACTTTATTATCCTTCGTCCTTCTGGAGAATGCAGAGTTGATACTTTCTGATAGACAGGCATTCTTGATATAGTAATTATAGATCCAGTAGGCTTTAAAATAACAGCCGGATAGCTTCCTTTTTGACATTTTTATTTTCCTTCCTTCTGATTGACCCTGATATCTTGTTCTTCCTCCAGTTATTTACAAACTCCAAACTCGAATCCCTCCCTTCCTTCTCTGTCTCCTCTTTCTCTTCCTCCTCTACCTCCTACTCTTCTTTCTTGACCTTTTATAAAAGTTTCTTATTTTAAGAAACTATATGATACATAGACCCCCTTTACACAGAGACTGCAAGGGGTTTATTTCTGCCTTCTATTCTGGGTTGTTTTGTGCAGTGTAAGCAACCCAAAGTGGAATGTTCTTCCTTGGACGGTTGGGAAGTACAGCATCAGTGCAACATAACTTTAGGACTAACCTTTTCCAAAAGGTATGATCTAAATGGAGTTGTCTTTATGCTATTTATGCTAAATTAGAATAATATACACACGTTTAATCAAGTTATTTAAATAATTATTTCCCTATAATTGTTCTGCCCCCTTAGGTTCTTGCTCTTTACTTTGTAATTATAGGTCTTATTGAGTGGGAAATTCTTTACTAGAAGAGGTGTATAACCAATTTCATGAACCTAAGGAATAGTAAATGTCCCGATATTTAAATACAAGCAGAGCATACCTGTCACAGTCAACATTCCTAGACTGCAGAACTAGGTGTTACATATATATATACAGTAATAAAGTATATCCAGATTGTTATAAGTGGGGTTAGAAATATAAATTGTGTACATTGTGATGTCATGAAATGAATAGAGCAGTGATTTTCAACCAGTGTGTGGCAAGAGTCACACTAGTGTGCAGGAAGAATTTAAAACATGCAATACTTGACTATTTAGTCAGGGGCACTGACCTCTTTTCCCTTAGATTTTGTCAAATAAAAAAATGACAACAACTAACACAACAATAGCCGTCTGGTATGAATGAACCAAAGTTATACCTATATTTTTCATTACATTGGCAAAAATTGTAATATTTTTGGTGTGTCACGGAATTTTAGTAATTAGTTTCTGTGTTCCATGAGATGAAAAAGGTGGAAAATTGCTGGAATAGAGCAAGCCTAGTGACTGCTGCCTTGTTGTTGCAAAGTCTGGGACACAGGAAGTAAACATGTAATTATGGGGTTCATAATATTTGGTTTCACTGTACCTTCCTATAAATATTATTAGATCTATCTAAATAACAAAACAGTTAATGTGGCCTATTCTACAAGCACAGATATTTAGATACAAGTATGTAAATCTGTTTTCCTGTCTATAAAATTGGCACAGTTGTTTTGTATCAGCATCTTTCAATTTATATTTCTCTAGAAATATTTCTAAAACCGTGTGTTATCATTCTCAATCACTCTTTCATTTCCCCCCAATGGCCCATCTAAGAAAACACAAACACTTGTGAATATCTCTCTCTTCTCTGAATCCAGCGCAGCTAGAGAGTGGTCGGTTCCTGAGTAGGGGCTGCTGGGGATTGAGAAAATGAAAGAAAGAGACAGACACAGAGATGGAAGAAAAAAACTGGGACCAGGTGGGACCACTGTCCTCTGATGGAGAGACAGGGACTGGGACACAGAGCCAATACTGTGTGTTTATTTTATACAGCAAAAAAAACAGGAAGTTTTACTAAAAGTCAAGACAAAGGAGATTATGTGCATTCTCGGGTGGGCCCAAGTCGTATTCATTCCCGGTGCTTGGCTGGATTTAAATAACAAAACCCACCCCCTGGCACCTGGACTAAAGGTCAAGCTGACAACACTCTTGCCTTTTGGCAAAGTGTGTTTCCAGGACGTGGCTTTGCCAACACCACTGGATTCTGTTGACAATAATTAAAGAAATGCCCATGTGCCTTCCCAGGCGCTCTCTACAAACACTTATATGCTTCACATCACTATTTCATATAACTCTATTTAGTTTGAATAATAATCTCTATTTCATATTGCTCTATTAAATTTGTAGAAGAATCAGAAATCCATATTTCTTAATCTTCTTTTGTGGTGATTCATTTATATTGCTTCATATATAGCTAACTACCATATTTTATTTATTTTTTTGTTAATCCTCATTGGAGGATATTTCTTCATTAATTTTCAGAGAGACTGGAAGGGAGGGGGAGAGACAGAAAGAGAAACATGGATGTGAGAGAGACACATCGACTGGTTTCCTCCTCCACACACCCTTACCAAGGTCAGGATTGGGCCTGCAACCCGGGTATGTTTCCTTGACCGGAATCGAACCCTGACAGTCTGCAGGCTGATGTTCTATCATTCTGTCCACTGAGCTAAACCAGCTAGGGCACTAATTACTTTATGTGTCAATTATATACATTTGTTATTTTAATCTACAATTTACCATTGGGCATCTTATTAATATTTTAAAATGCTAAAACATTGTTTTTTTATGAATAATTTTTCTTTATTTCTGCATGAATTAATACAGAATATTTTTAAATTTCTGGGACAATTATAATGAGCAGTCAAAATGGAGAACCACTGATAGCTCAAGTGAGCAGTAAAAGCAGTTTCTCCAAAGACTTATTTCTGACTGTCCTGTGTCTTTTTTTCTTTTCTTCCTTCCTTCCTTCCTTCCTTCCTTCCTTCCTTCCTTCCTTCCTTCCTTCCTTCCTTTCTTCCTTCCTTCCTTCCTTCCT
>NW_005366834.1:1399520-1400581 GCF_000412655.1 Myotis brandtii
CTTTCTTTCTTTCTTTCTTTCTTTCTTTCTTTCTTTCTTTCTTTCTTTCTTTCTTTCTTTCTTTCCTTCTTTCTTTCTTTCTTTCTTTCTAAATATATTTTTATCAATTTTAGAGAGGAATGGAGAGGGAGAGAGAGATAGAAGCATCAATGATGAGAGAGAATTATTGATCGGCTGCCTCCTACACACTCTACACTGGGGACTGTGCCTGTAACCCAGGTTTGTGCCATGACGGGGAATGGAACCATGACCTCCTGGTTTATAGATCGACGCTCAACCACTGAGCTACGCTAGCAGGGCTCCTGTGTCTTTCTTTGATAACAGACAATTATCTAGGTTTTCTGATACTCAATTCCTTCAATCTGTGTCATATATATAATATAACATAATATAATATAAATATTATTCAGCCCAGTCTCTACCACTCCACTCCTACAAAATGATAAAAAAAAAATAATAATTTAACTCAAGCATCTCCCTCCACACAGCTATAAGTTTTCTCTCAAAGTGTAATCAATAAAGTGTTGTAGAAGGAGATTTATATGTAAATACATCTCAGATCTCACCTCCCTCTTTATTTTCTAGCTCTAAATCCTTGAAACACATTTGAATCTGAAATAGTTTTGAAAATAATGCATAAATACAGGGCTTTTTCTTTAGGAGTATTATTAATTAGTAATTTATTTATATTAAATTAGGGGGGTTCAATAAACTGTGGCCATGAGCTAAGTCCACCTCATTACCTGTTTCTCCCACTTATCCATATCACCCATGATTACACGAGTGAGATGTAGTTAGCTTGACTAGATGTTTAAGTAGAAGGGTGAAACACTTTTATAATCATTGAGAAACATGAAGTTAATACTTAAAGAACCATTTCTAGAGGTTTGTACTAACTCCTTCAAAATTTTGTGTATCAATACTTTCTATTATTATTATTTTAAATCTGTTTACTTTTTAATTTAATTTAGTTTAATTTGATTTTATTTTAATGTTGACAGTATTACAGATGTCCCCCACACCCCCCCCCCCCCCTTTACCCACCCCCTTCCTCCCCCCGC
>NW_005366834.1:1400602-1426940 GCF_000412655.1 Myotis brandtii
AGAGTATCATCAAAAACTGGGCATCTTGGAGTGTGCTGCATAAGTACATTCTTGCCAATATCTTTTTTAGTCATATTATATGTCATTCTATCAAAATTCTAAGCTGACCCATCAAAATGAATTTTGACTTGCCTTGTCACAAAATAGTTGTAACTAATGTGTTATTATTATAACAACAAACACGGTAATACAATTTTAATTCATGCCTTTAGTTATAAAGTAGCAAGGTTTAATAGATATTAAAAATCCTAAATTAGGTTCTGGGACAGAAAAAAATACTTCAATGGAAAAAGCTGGTGAAATAAAAATAAATTGTGTAGTTTAGTTTATAGTATTCTATCAATATTATTATTTTGGTTTTGATCATTATTATATGGTTCTGTAAGATGTTAACAATAGGGAATCTGGACGAAGGAGTTTGGAACACTGCACATTTTGGCAAATACTCTGTAAATCTAAAATTATTTCAAACTAACAAGTTTTTAAAAAAGTCATTGCTGTTAAGGTCTACCTTTGGATAGTTCTAAAAGTTTAAAAAATGTTTTTTTATGATGTGTCATTATTTGCCTTCCTGAAGCTTCCACCCGTATATTCTAATTTTATCTCTTGAGACACCATAGAACACAGTGAATACCTTCTTTGTGATGGATGGCTTCAGATATTTAAATGGACTTACCATATCACCAAAATGTGAAAATTTCCAAGTTAAACACTCTCTAGTTCTTCAGTTTTATCATGTCAAGTGTTTTTTAATACTTCATCATTGAGTCCCTTTCTTTCTAAAAGTGAAGGTACAGGGCCTGCTTTTTCCTGAGGGCTGAGCTTGACAGCAGTGCCCCTTCCCAGACGTAGACACACTTGACAGGAACATTTCCTGAGGAAGATCCTCAGTGGCTAGGCCTACCAGCAGTGTCTCCATCAGCTGTCAAAGCCTCCTAGAGACAGGAGTTCCAGGCGGCTTGTGAAACTAACTGTGACAGCGCTTGTTAGTGTGAGCTAGTGATGTAAGTAGCAGTTCCTAGCGGTATTTGGGCTTTTAAAAATCTCGGTGGGTGACTGGTATTTTTTTAGTAGGTCTTTTATTCCTCACCATTGCTGTAATATACCTAGTCAGAAGTTTCTTAGACCAGGGGAGGGGATTCATGTGGCTATGAAACCCATTGCCGTAATTTACTCAGGCTAACAACATACCGTAGACTGGATGGCTTAAACAACAGATGTGTATTTCTGAAGTTCTAGAGACTAGGGAGTCCAAAATCAAGGGGCTAGCCAATTGGTTTCTAGTGAGAGCTCTCTTCCTGATTTGTAGGCAGCTGCCTTCTCCCTGTGTCCTCACATGGCCTTTCCTTGTTGGTCACATGGAGATATTAACAAACAAGATATTTCCATATCTTGGCCATTATGAGTAGTGCTGCAAAACACAACATTCAAGCCTGTAAAGAATCTTTGTGAGTTTTTTTGTTTTGTTTTGTTTTTGTTTTTTAATCAAACTATTCACAATTGCCTGGAAGCAGAATCTCAACGTATTGGGAGAATGCTCCTGAGAATGGCAGTTTTTCACTTGTTTTATACATTACAATCAAAGGAGGAGATGTAAGTGGGTTAGTGGGTTACATGAAATCCATTTGTGATATATTAGGGAATCAGGAGAAAACAAAGCAAGCTGGGAATCCTCTGGGATTGGATAAAAAGTGAAATGATAGATACATACTTCTTTTACTTAGGTAGGTACAGGGTAGTTAACAGTCAACAATTAACATAACAATAACAATGAAGGAATTTGTAGTCTCCATCCTGGAGCTCAAGCACATTTGGTTGTGCCCTGAGGGATCCGGAAAAAGGGATGTTACAAGTTATCCTAACATTTCATAGGTATGTTATCTTAGATGCAAAAAGATGATAGGCTCAGTAAAGATCAAAGTTGATCATTGTCAAGGAAGATACTGGCCTAGGACAGGACTACCCACTATAAACTGCTTTTCAATTAGAGCTTTTTAATTTCAGATCATAGTTTGTAGTTACTTTAGGTCTCTTCAGTTTGCAAGGCAAACAAGCAGGCCTTCATTCCCTGAGTTAGTCAAGTTAGCATGTGGCCCTTTTTTCATCCAAGAGAGAGGACTATGGTGTCTCTTTCTCTCTCTCATTTTTATAATTATATTTTTATTAAATTTATTGGGGTGACCTTTGTTAATAAGATTATATAGGTTTCCAAGTGTAGATTTCCATGATACATCATCTGTACATTGCATTGTGCACCCACCACCCAAAGTCAAATCGTCTTCAGTCACTGTACACTCCCTTCACCTTCCACCACCCCCCAAATCCTTTCCCACTGGCAACCACCACACTCTTGCATCTATGAGTTTCAGTTTTATATCCTGTCTATGAGGGAAATCATATTGTTCTTAGCTTTTTCTGACTGACTCATTGGCCTAGCAAAATATTCTCAAGGTCCATCCACATTGTCACAAATGGTTGTATTTTATCTTTTGATGGCTGGGTAGTATTCCAATGTATAGATGTGCCACATCTTTTCTATCCAATCAAATGACACTTTGGTTGTTTCCATATCTTGGCCATTGTGAGTAGTGCTGCAATAAACAGAGAGGTGCATATATCTTTGTGAAAGGGGTAGCTAACTAGCTTAATTAGGCAGGCTTAGGAAGTTTTAGGAATGAAAATGGTCCATGGGAAGAAATACATAATGGAGACTTGAAGGCGCCAGCGTGTTTATCTTACTTGTACAGAGAATAAAGAAATGCTACATGTAAATGGAAATATATCTGGCCCGTGCAATTAAGACAGCCATAAACCAAGGACAGGGGTATCTCTGGCCTGAGCCATTAAAGTGACCATAAGTTAGGCCAAAAGTAGCCCTGACCTGAGTAGCTGGGAGGGCCATGAGATAAGGCTTTCTCTGCCAACACAACTGGGAGAGCTATAAGATAAATCAACAGTGACTCCATCCAACAAGATAAGGGGGAGAGAAGGGAGGGGACACCATGTGGGCTTTGAGCTTTGAAAACTAACTCTATGTAGCAAAATGACCAATAAGAAGGAGCCAGGTTCAGACAAAGATCTTCAGCCTATTTAATGCCTTAAGACAAAGAAAGCAGTGGTCACCCTTCTCAGGGGCCCCTCTGTCCGTCCAGGAGGGACAGAGTCTTAGGCTTAGGATTTAGAATTAGGTTTTAGAGGTACCGTCTGCCTGCAATAAAGTTTCTGTACTTTTCACCTATCACCTTGAATCCGTGACTTCATTCTTCAAAACCACTGAGACAAGAACCTGGGAATTCAGGACGCTCCAGCTGAATTTTTTTGCGGTTCATTTGGAAATAAATATTTTTTGTGTTTTGTTTTGTTTTTCAAGAGGATAGTAAATTGTTTATTGATTACACATGATAATGAATTATACACAAGCTTCATATCCATCTATAATTTTATCTGGTACCATAATTCAATTTAGATATATTGCAGAGGATATGCCAATAATCATTAATAACCACATAAACTCCATGACTCTGCTTGGGTGACCCTTTTCATGGTGAACTCCAGGTCACAACACAGTAACTGTCAATTCAACTACACCAAAGTTTCCGAAGACAATGGCTTCTGTGCCCAAGCAGGTTATAAATAAATTTCAAATGGAACCTGGCATCGCCCTGAAGGAATTCTAGCTTCACACTGTTTGGGTAATTTACCAAGATGGCTTCAGAGCAAACTAACTTTACACAGCACATTTTAAAAAATGACACATTTATTCAGCGCCATGATCAGACTATTACATTTAGCAATAGATTACATCTAGATAAAACCCTTTGTTTGAATGCTTTACACTTTCCACAGAACAGAAAGTAAAATAACCTGTTATACAATTAGTCACAAATACAGTCCTCGAGGTTTTTTTTGCCCATTCATATGAGTATTGTCCAACATATGTCTTCTTTGTAGCAGCTAGGCCCTGCCACCACTGTGCTTGGCTGAGTTCACAAATCTGTTGTAACCTGTAGCTTCCCTGTCACTTCTCTGGCTCTCCTCTCCTGCTAAGCTTTGTTTCCTGGCAGTAATTAAAACCTTCTGCCACTGCCATAGCTACTGCTGCTGCTGGAACCGCCATAGCCACCTTAGTTTCGTGGTTTGGCAAAGTATTGACCTCCACCACTATAAGGGCCAGAGCTTCTGCCTCCATAGTTTCCTTCTTTCATAAGCCCAGCATTTGAAGATTGTTGTAATTGCCAAAATTATTGTAGCTTCCACCACCTCCAAAATTGCTTCCATCATTACCAAATCCATTATATCCATCCCCACTGCCACCATATCCACCACTACCATGGCTGCCACCTCGACCACTGTAGTTTCCTCCATGACCAACGTTGTCATTTCCACCAAAACCACCTCCACAACCACCTCCGAAGTTTCCAGAACCACTTTGACCTCTTTGGCTGGACAAAGCTCTAGCCATCTCTTGCTTAGATAGGGGTTTCCTTACTTCACAGTTGTGGCCATTCACAATATGGTATTTCTGAATGATAATCTTGTCTACAGAGTCATGGTAATCAAAGGTTACAAAAGCAAAGCCTCTCTTTTTGCCACTGCCTTGGTCAGTCATGATTTCAACCACTTCTATTTTCCCATATTGTTCAAAATAATCTCTTAGGTGATGATGTTCTTCAGTATCTTCTTTAATACCACCGACAAAAATCTTTTTCACAGTTCAGTGGGCACCAGGTCTTTGAGAATCATCTCTTGAGACAGCCCTCTTTGGTTCCACAACTCTTCCGTCCACCTGTGTGCCCTTGCATTCATGGCTGCATCCACCTCCTCCACTGTGGCATAGGTGACAAACCCAAAGCCTCTGTAGCTCTTGGTGTTTGGGTCTCTCATCACCACACAGTCTGTGAGCATTCCCCATTGCTCAAAATGGCTCCTCAGACTCTCATCGGTTGCCAAAGCTCAAACTTTCAATAAAGAGCTTCCGCAGCTGCTCCGGCTCTTTGGGAGACTCAGACTTAGACATGATGACTGCAACAGGGGAAATTCCAATGATGCTTCCTCCGAGGCATTCACCAGCAGGAAGGAGTGATCTAAGGAACGTACCTCTTTGTGTTGTTTTGTTTTTCTGTTTGTTTGTTTTTTAGTTTTTGAGTAGATGCACAGAAGAAGGACTGCTGGGTCATGTGGTAGCTCTATTTTTAGTGTTTTGAGAAATTTCCATATTCTTTTCCATAGTGGCTATACACATTTATATTGCTACCAACACTTGTTATTATTTGTCTTGTTTATAATAGCCATTCTAACAGGTGTGAGGTGATATTTCATTGTGATTTCAATTTGCATTTCCCTAATAGCTAGTGAGTTTGAACATCTTTCCATATATTTGTTGGCCACTTGTATGCCTTGTTGAGAGAAGTGTCTGTTCAGGTCCTCTGCCCATTTTTTTTTAAATGGATTGTTTGTTTGTTGTTGAATTGAATGAGTTATTTATATATTTTGGATATTAATCCCTTGCCAAGCTGTTATTTGCAAATATCATCTCCCATTCATTGGTTGCCTTTTTGTTTTGTTGGTGGTTTATTTTGTTGTGCAGAAGCTTTTTAGTTTGATATAATCCCATTAATTTATTTTTGCCTTTATTCCCCTTGCCTTTGGGGTCAAATTCATAAAATCCTCTATAAGAGCTATGACTATGAGTTTAGTACCTATTCTTTCTTCTATGTAAAATATTGTATCAGAACTTATATTTAGGTCTTTGACTCATTTTGAATTAATTTTTGTATATGGGGAAAAACAGAAATAAATGGAGTAACTGACAAGAGCACAATTATAGTAGCAGACCTAAATACTCCATTGGCAGCTCTAGATAGATCATCTGAACAGAAAATCAATAAAGAAATATTGGTCTTACATGACACATTAGACAAAATGGACATAATTGACATTTACAGAGCCTTTTATCCCAGAGCGTCAGATTATACATTCTTCTCCAGTGCACATGAAACTTTCTCAAGGATAAACCATATATTGGGTCACAAAACTAGCCTCAACAAATTTAAGGATGTTGAAAGCATACCAAGCGTATTCTCTGATCACAATACTTTGAAATTAGAAATCAACTGCCAAAAGGACGTAAAGGAACCTGCAAATATTTGGAGATTAAACAACATGCTACTAAGAAATGACTGGGTCAAAGTAGAAATAAAAAGTGAGCTCTTTCTCTTTTAATAAAGGCACCGGTTGTATCAGACCTCATTTAATCTTCATTACTTCCTTAAAAGCCTGATCTCCAGAAAGGTCACATGGATAGGGGCATTAGGGCTTCAGCATTATAAATTTTAGGGGGAAATGTAATCCCTGAGCCCTCAAAATCCATGTCCTTCTTGCATGCAACATACATTTATTCCATCCCAACAGCTCCATAAACAGCATCAACTCTAACAAGTTTTATCTAAGTCAGGTGTGAATGAGATTCAAAGTATTACTGATCCTAAAACCATTTTTCTCTCCAGGTGTGAAAATGTGAAACCAAACAAGTTATGTACTTCCAAAATATATGGTGAACAGATATAAGATACACCTTCCAATTCCTAAAGGAAGAAGGGGTGGATCCCAAGCCAATCTCAGTTGTAGCAAGGTAAATTCCATTAGATCTTAAGGTTTGAGAATATCCCTCTTCAGGTTGAAACTCTCTCCTCCAGGCTGACTGCAATGGCAGAGTCACCCCCATGGCTCTGTGGGTTGCCCGCCCCCTGCACTTCTTGCCTCCTCCGAGGCACTGGGCAGAATCATCCTGCTCCCATGAAACCACCAGGAACCTTTCCTCCATTTTCCAATATGATGTTCCTCACTTCTAGGACCTCACCCTAATTGTCTTTAATGTCCATATTTCCAACATGCACCTCAAAACTCTGCTAGCCTCTACCAATTACCTAATTCCAAAGCTACTTCCACATGTTTAGGTATTTGTTATAGCAGCACCCACTTTTCAGCTCCAAAGTGAGCATCACTCGGGATTTTCTACAGAGAGAGAACCAACAATATATTTAATGTATTTAAGGTATTGATTCCATTGATCGTGCAGGTTGTGAGGCTAAGATCTCAGCTGGCTAGCTGGAGACCCAAGGAGCCAAAAGTGTAAGTTCAAATCTGAAAGCCAGCAGGCACGAGATCCAAGAGGAGCTGATGTTTTGTTGGACTCAAAATGCAGAAAAAGACCAATGTCCCATCTCAGGCACTCAGGCAGCAGGAGGGACCTCATGCATGTGGGAGGGTCAGCCTTTTTGTTCTCTTCAGACCTTCAACTATTGATCCATTTAAAAATGTTATCATTGGGGCCACTCATAAAAATATATTTTTCTAGGAAAGTATAAATTTAAGACATTTTGAAAAATATTTCATGAAGATTTGAAAATATAAATATATAAATATATTAAATTATTATCATTCTAAAACTTATCCTTTGTACTTTCTTTTATTTATAATCATTTTTATTTAATTTAGTGAATGGTTTGTCAATGCTGTATATATATTTTTAACATACTAAGCATTTTCATTCATTTAACAGCTCTGTTTTATGGGTGTTTTAGGTCACTTTTTTTTTTTACTTTTTATGTAATTACCACTTTTTTGCTTTATTTTTTGGTTTACTTTGTTGAAATTTTATATGTTTTTGAAGTTGTTAATTCATTTAATTTTTATTCTTTCATTTTGTTTGTATGAATATTTACCACTTACTCTATCTTAATTGTGTCTCATGAATTCTGGTATACATTATATTTATTAACATTTTCAAAAGATTATTTCCCATTTATTTTTATTTCCCCTTTGACCCAAGTGTTTCTGGAAAACAAGTTGTACTTTTTATTATAAGAATACAAACACATGTAAATATGATTGCTAATCCTATCTAATAAAAGAGTGATATGCAAATTAACCATCATTCCATGACAAAGATGGTGGCGCCCATAGAGGCCAGGGCGGGATGCTGGCGGCATTGCCTGAGCCATGCGAGCCCAGCAGGAAGAGTGGCCCACAGGCAGCACCCAGCAACCCGGAAGCAGGCAAGCGCAGCCCAGAGGCAGCACCCAGCAGGGCCTGCTTGCCCATCACTGTGGTATGGAGATATATATATATGATAAAGATCCTGTATTATGAAGTAAATGTTTGTGTTCCCTTAAAATTTGTATATTGAAGCTCCCAATGTAACTGTATTTGGAGTTAGGAACTTTAAAAAAGAAATTAAGGTTAAATTAGATCACAAGGATAAGATCTTTATTGCATAGGATTAGTATCCTTATAAGAAGAGGCAGGAGAAAGAGCTAGCATGCTCTTGCCCACCCCCACCACTTTTCTCATGTGTATACATGATAAGGAAGGGCTTTGTGAGAACACAGCGAGAAGATGTCTATCTACAAACCACACAGAGACCTCTCAGCATAAACTACATTACCTGGCACCTTTATCTTGGACTTCCCAGCCTCCTAAACTGTGATAAATTAATTTATTGTTTAAGCCATCAAGAATGTGGTATTTTGTTACAGCTACCTGAACAGACTTATAAACTGCACAATAAAACATGTTTTGGTATTGGCTCCTGATTAATATTAAGACCAATGAAATAGAGTAGAAATCCTGATATAAAGCCAAATTTCACGTGAAACACTTAAAAATGTATCTATCCTTGAACATGTACTATTTAGCTTATATGTAAAACACATTGCTTTGAATTTAGAGATCTTAGATCAAACTTATTTTCCATTAATTTTCTAATATAAAGTCTAGATTGTAAAGTGACCTAATAGCATAAACCCATCCTGGGTTGTAGGAAAAGAAATTAAGCCACTGGCCAGGAATCCATGTTTCTCCAAATAACAAGGGAAAGTTGTCGGACAAAGTTATTTTAGAGAAAGAAGGCTGATGTCTTTGTCTTATTTTTTTGTAAATATATCTTGATCTTCTGATAAATAAACTCTGATATTTGCTAGGAGGAGAGTACTATCTATGGATTGGTCTTAGTAGAATGACCATGCTTCAGGATTACTTGTTGTAAACAAACCTAGAAACTATGGATTTATGAGGCATGACTCCCTGGAAAATGTCACACAAGCCCTGCAATCATCTGGGTATAAAACAAAAGTTCTTCATAAGCCAAACTCCCCCTGTTGAGTAAGATGACTCCCAAGTTACAGTTAGTGACCTCGTGTGTCACACTAGACCAGATGCAATGTGTGTAATATAAGACTAGCGTACCAAGGAACTTTGCAGAATGTGCCAGGTCACTCCCACCTTTGCCTTTGCTTCTTGAATCATTGTATCTTTCAGATTATTAGAATTTAATGCAGAAAATTGTCTCTGATTTGTGTAAGTCAGATCTGACAACTTAATTTTATGTTAGTCTTCATTGGCATTGTGAATAGAAGTGCTTTGCAGACTCATACATCATAATGGCTAGGACACTTTTAAGAAGAAAATTTGGGAATAAAAAGAATGCAATGAGACTCTGACCACAGAATTCTACCTAACCATACTTTGTATTAGGAAAATGATGGGGTAAATGCATGTGGAAAATCATATCTGTGGAATTTGGAGAAAATAGATCCAGTGGACCTGGCTAAATACAATTGTTATGCAGTATAAGACTGAAGGAAAGATGGTAGGATTTCTATTTGTTGGTTACTACAAATAGCTCTACCAGTCTAAAAATCTAAAAGAAGAGTGGAAGATAGTGGATGAAAAAGATGTATATGAAACTAGTTTTCCCTGTCACTGGAAAACTCTCTTAATCTTCTGGCTTAAGAAGCCTTATGGCTATGGAGAGATGTGATACTCACAAAGTAACACACTTAAGGTAATCTATTATCTGTAAGAATGTGCATCTATTTGGATGCTAAGGAGAGTATTCTTTTAAGTAGCTGGATACTTTTATAGAAAAACTAGAGGCCCAGTGCACAAAATCCGTGCACAGGTAGGCTCCCTAGTGGCTACTGGCTGCTGGCCAGGGCCTCCCTTCCCCCAGCCGCCTGCTGCCACTGGCCAGGGTGGGCTGACCAGGGAGAGGGACCATGGGTGGTTGGCTGGCCAGCCCTGCCCCCTGGTCGAACTCTCGGTCAAGGGGACAATTTGCATATTAGGCTTTTATTATATAGGATACTGGCAGAAACCTGGTTAGTTATGCAGGCATATCTACACTAATAAAAGAGAAAGATGCAAATTAACCATCACTCCATCACTCTGCCACTCTGCTATACCCACAAGCTACACCCACCAGCCAATCAGTAGCGAGTATGCAAATTAACCCAGCTAAGATGGCGGCTTCTACGAAGCTGGAGCAAGCAGGAGGCTTGGGTTGCCCCTGGTGATGGAGGAAGCCAATCTTCTGGCCTGACCTGGCCGTCCCTGGGCTCCATTCAAGGCTACAAAGTTTCGATTATAGAAGATAAATAAATCTCAGAAAAAAAGAAAAAAGAAAAAAAGGAGAGTCTGGGAGCTTGGGTCGTTGGGGGGTGTGGCCAGCCTGAAAAAAACCATCAGCCCCTCACCCAGGCTGGCCACACCCCCATGGGGTGAGGGTCCCTGCTGGGGGGCTTTGACAGCCTGAAAAAAGCTATCAGCCCCTCACCCACGCTGGCCAGGCACTCCAGTGGGGACCCCCACTCTGAAGAGGGTGTGGCCAGCCTGAAAACGGCCCTCAGCCCCCCACCCAGGCTGGGCAGGCACCCCAGCAGTAACCTGCATGCTAAGAGGGTGTGGCCAGCCTGCAAACAGCCCTCAGCCCCTCACCCAGGCTGGCCACACCCCCATGGGGTGAGGGTCCCCGCTGGGGGCCTTGGCCAGCCTGCATAAAACCATCAGTCCCTCACCCAGGCTGGCTAGGCACCCCAGTGGGGACCCCCACCCTGAAGGAGGTGTGGCCAGCCTGGAAACTGCCCTCAGCCCCTCACCCAGGCTGGTCAGGCACCCCAGCGGGACTCCCACCCTGATCTGGGACACCCTTCAGGACAAACCAGCTGGCCCCCACTCATACACCAGGCCTCTAACCTATATAATAAAAGGGTAATATGCAAATTGACCCTAACAGTAGAACGACTGGGAATGTCTGGTCACTACGACACACACTGACCACCAGGGGCAGACGCTCAATGCAGGAGCTGCCCCCTGGTGGTCAGTGCGCTCCCACTGGGGAAGCTCTGCTCAGCCACAAGCCAGGATGATGGCTGCCAGCACAGCAGTGGTGGCAGGAGCCTCCCCTGCCTCCTCAGCACTGCTAAGGATGTCCGACTGCAGCTTAGGCCTGCTCTCCGCTGGCAAGTGGACATTCCCCGAGGGTTCCCGGGCTGCCAGAGGGATGTTTGACTGCCAGCTTAGGCCCGATCCCCTGGGGACCGGGCCTAAGCCAGCAGGTGGACATCCCCCGAGGGGTCCCAGACTGTGAGAGGGCACAGGCCGGGCTGAGGGCCCCCCCCCCCCCCGCAAGTGCACAAATTTTTGTGCACTGGGTCTCTAGTATTATTATAATTAATATTCAGAAGACACATCAGTAATTTTTGATTCTATCAAATGGGATAGATTAGTTGAGTGGAAAGATCCTCAACAGACAGCAAATTTGTATAGGTAGGAGTTTTCAGGCATATGCCAGCTAATTTGCAGCAGTAGATAAATACAACTATTGTCACATCTACTCAGAGAAGTAACTGCCCTATCTTTTCCCACACACAAACTGAATCATCCCTAAGTGGTTGAAATGTTAGCAATATAAGTGATTTTATACTGTCTTTATGATGATCCTAGAGACAAACTTAATACCATTGATAGGAATATTGATTAATGTGGTGATAGGGTGGGCTTCTCAATCTTGGATGCCTTGTAAAGGCTTGCTCTTGGGAAACAAGGGGAATAGTCAGCAGGCAGGGGCTTAACTGTCTCAGTTACTGTACAGAAGAACTTCATAACGAGGGGAAAAAGCCCACACCTTGCAACAGAAAGGAAGCATGAAGACAAAACTTGAAAAGACAGGTGAGTAAATGACATATTATTTGGGAGGATTTGTTTATTCGTCTTTTTAAAATGTAGTGACAAAAAAATACAGACATGGACTTTTTCCATTAAGAGTTTGACAGCTAATCATCAGTTTGATTGGTGAGTGGACCACTCCCCTCCCACTCTCTACTCCTTAAACACCTTGGCAAATTCCCTCTCTATATCCTAGTCTGAAAGATTTCAAATCCAATTATGAGGATCATGATTTATAACAGATAATTCTCAAAGAAGGTGCTGAATTTATTGCTTCAATTAAAGCCATAGAATCTAAAAAAAAAAAAAAAATAGACTGAATGAAAGGTCAAGATCTTACCCAACCGCTGAGAGTGAAATAAAGGTGGAATATTAGGCTGAATTTAATAGTTTGAGGTAAGTGGCTTTTGGGTAGTAAACAACAGAGGACACAAATTAGCAAAGCTCATTCAAAAGTGGATTATATTAAGCAAAATACTAAAGGGGGCAGAATTAAAGGGGAGTTTACTGCCTTCAGGAGTATGTTGATTAACTGGCCAAGGCCAAGGCTAGACTATATATATAATCAGTGAAAGAAGTACCAGGCTGCTACTTTCAACATTTCATTTAAATACTCAAAGAATCTTAGGATAAAGTCAATAGCATTTATGTATTAGGAAAACAGGTCCAGAATGAAAATCTTTGTGGGAATTTGAAGAAGTGGATAGTACAGATCACCATCACCACCAATAACAAAAACATAGTTGCAGGCCCAGAAAAGATTCAAAAGCTAAATCAGATAATCAGAGGCTTGGTTATATCCTGAAAACCAGCTGCCTGATTGTAGATGTCTGAATAATTAGACTTTGCATCTGATGGACTAAGAGATGTCACAAACCCATGCACCAAATCACCAAACTATGAGATTACTGTGCCAAGGAACTGCGCCTTGTATAAACAGGAACAGCATTACTTGAAAACAACTATAAGTAAAACTTCCCAAGGCCAAGAGTCAAGGAAACGTGTTAGACCTCTCCTCTACCTTTCTACTCTAGCCTTTGCTTATCCCATAACAGAACCAGCCTTGAAGAAAGGAGTTTAAGGTCTTTAATGGCAAACTATCAATTTGGCCAACCTGGATGAATTTCTCTCTGAGCAACATACGTTAAGGTGGATAACTCACAGCTACAATTTACAAAAATGAACAAGAAAAGATAGTATTATATGGAGGTACCAGGAGCCTTACTGCCTCACTGAAAATGAAATGGCCCATTGAAAATTCTTCTTACTTAAAACAGGTTGCAAAAAGTACATCTTTGTTAGTTAAATTAATGTGTGTTGAATTTGAAAATTAAAGGCAGATTTCTAAAATCAAGGTGGGAGAGAATGAAATTGCACAACTATATAACTTTACCTTCTCAAAGCAATTTTTTTTAATTTTGTTTTCCTGACCTAGCAGTCCCAGACCTGAGATTAAATAAGTATTCCCAAGGAAGTTGATGCCCAAATATCACATCAATAACATAATTTTTGACAATGTGCATTGCGGAGATACATACTTTAGGTTTGGGTCATAAAGTTACCTCATCCAGCCTCATTAAGGCTTATGGTGAATTCCCCCATTAGTAAGTGACAGAGGCAGATATTTTTTGTTAAAGCTCATGCTATGTGCCTCAGAGCAAGTGGGGATCAGGAGCCCTTTCCAGTAAAAATACTGTTATTATTAACTTGTACTAAATAAAACGCCTGCTGAACTGGAAAATTTGATTTAGAGAGAAGGTAGAATGCATTTGATTTAGAGAGAAGGTAGTCAAAATTACCTTGTTTGCAGGGTGAATTATTATTTCCCAATGAAAGATTCAAATCATGATTGTCTTTTGGTTAACTGGCTTATCATTCTGTTAAAAAAAAAAGTTGTAGAAAAGTTGGGGCCAGAGCTATGTCCAATGCAAGAATTGAAGACAAAGAATGCCCCCAAATCTCCCAGCTTTATCTGATACTCTATATATGCCTGCTTTTTAAAATATATTTTTATTTATTTCAGAGAGGAAGGGAGAGGGAGAGAGTCATAGAAACCTCAATGGTCAGAGAGATTCATTGATTGGCTGCCTCCTGCACACCCTACACTGGGGATCTAGCCTGCAACCCAGACATGTGCTCTGACCTGGAATTGAACCATGACCTCCTGGTTCATAGGTTGACACTGAGCTCCCATGCCACCTCAGCCAGGCCACCAAGCCACATCAGCAGGGCAACATGCATGCTTATTTCATGTTATTACTAAAGCTTGATCCTGGGTAAGAGCTCTGATTTGGATAAATCTGATTTAATAATCTTATCCTCTATATTCACTCACATACACAAATCTCTTTCTTTCTTTATATAAACTAGTTCCTCTTCCACACACAAATTGGATTTTTCTTTGAAATTTAAATATTACAATCATATTGTTAAAATTTTGGAGTCACATTTCATTCATATAGTCTTGCTTTTTGTTAGGTTTTTTGATTTAGAAACCCAAGTTTAGTTTGCTTTTTTATTTGCTTCCATATCATAAATGAAGTTCTAAAAAAGTTATTTTGCTTATTATAATCCTTTCTTTCCTATTATAACATTTTCAATTTTCTCTAACTTTATTTTCCTTTACTTATTTCAATTGACTTTAAAATAGCTTCCCTTTGAGAAAAGAATATAACCTTGACAATATTTGCAACTTCACTACTTTGATTTGTTACACCATTAAACTGATTACTCTCCCTCTTCAAAATGTGTTTAATAAACTGGTCATATTTTTGAACTTTAATGATATTTTCTGATTGAACATTTTCCTCCTTTAATGAGTAGTTATTTTATATTTCTATAGTAAACAAATGATAAAAAAAAATCCAAAACATAATAATGGTTGCATTAACACAATTATTAATCTACTTCTCAGATTTTTTTACTTAAAAAAATTCTTTCATCTGTCTGATTATTTATTCTTTCAAATAAAATCTGCTTGATTGTTATTTAACATTGAGATGAATTTTGTTAGTGATTTATGTACAAATTGTTCAGAACTAGGTAAGGAATGAAGAAAATGTTAAAATATATGGTAGTTTAATTTTTCCAATTCATTGAATCAACTAAGAGGAGTAAATAGAGAATGCTTTCCAGGGATGTCAGTTGCAGAACCATTGCTTTTATGATGAAAAACTATTTAAAGTTCTGGGTAGTTGTAAACTGGTACTATTTTCTTTTATTTATCCTTTTTGTGGAAAAGATGAGACATGGTATTCTTGCTCACTATGGCATCCAATATCAGTGGGTGCACTAACTTACTCCAATATGTACTTCTACTACAGATATGTATTATAATCTTTATCCTATATAATAAAGAGGTAATATGCAAATTGACCACCACACCCTCACACAAGATGGCTGCCCCCATGTGGTCACAAGATTGCCACCACAAGATAGCCAGCAGGGGAGGGCAGTTGTGGGCGATCAGGCCAGCAGGGAAGGGCAGTTAGGAGTGACTGGGCTGGCAGTGGAGGGCTGTTGGGGGCAACCAGGCCAGCAGGGGAGCAGTTAGGCGTCGATCAGGCTGGCAGGGGAGTGGTTAGGGGCGATCAGGCAGGCAGGCAGGTGAGTGGTTGGGAGCCAGCAGTCCCGGACTGTGAGAGGGATGTCCGACTGCAGGGATCGGGCCTAAACTGGCAGTTGGATATCCCCCGAGGGGTCCCAGGGGATTGGAGAGGGTGCAGGCTGGGCTGAGAGACACACCCCCCCCAGTGCACGAATTTCGTGCACCAGGCCTCTAGTTTTCTATAAAATCATTTTTTTCAATGATACTCTAAGAGGGTGTCCAGAATTAGATAGCATTACCCAAGTTACCTAGAAGTAGGGTTAGTTGCCTAAATGCATTACTATATTGTAAATTCACATCCTAAGAACATTCTATCATCTTTGTTGAAAACATAATTGCTTATTAAGGACCACACATTGTGCAAATGACTCTGCATGTATTATTTCAGTTAGTTTTCACAACCTTATGAAATAATATAGCAGATAATTTATGGTTGCCTTCTTAGCAATAATGAACCTCTTTGTCTTCTAACCTCTCTCACCCTTTTTTAGAAACTGAACATCGTCCAGGAATGCTACTCCACTTTCTGGTTCACAGTGTGAAGTTCTTTCTGTAGGTTAAGATAATCAGAATTTCCCACTTACCTGACAAAACTACATTATTCTAGGGTGGGCATCTGACCTTATCTGATCCAATCATAGTAAATTTAGATCATCTTCTGGGAAGATAGGACATGTCCTAGGGACAAAATGATACAGTGTTTTAAGGACTAAAATTTACCCAGTCATTTTTGTTATTATAAAGAGTACATAAAGTGCTTGTACTTTATTGAAGGCAAAACTCAGAGGAGCAAATAATTTAAAAGAACACAGAACTCTGATTGTCTTGTGAAATTTTGGACTAAAATGTGCCTTATTTAGTTTTTTTTTTAAAGATTATATTATTTATTTCAAATAGGTAGGCCTTTGGTGTAAAAATTATTCATTTACATAACACCAACATACCCTTTCAAACATATTACCTGCTAGTCCCCTACACAAATTCCTCATTCCAATCAAATAATCTTCTCATTGTCTTCCATAAGATCCCATATCTCTATTTTCACTCACTTAGTTCTCTATGCCTAAATGCATATTCTTCAAAGCCAAACTCCTCTATAAATCCTCTATAGATTATACTTCTCCATAATACAGCAGTCCTCCTTTAAATTCCTATGGCATTTAATTACACGGTCATTCACTTAGCACCTGTGCACATTTCATCTTGCATTAATAGCTCCCTATATATATCTTTATCATTTAAATGTTAAGCTTTTTATTTCAGGAATCATGTTTTAAATTTCACTGATTTTATTAACCGCTTGAACAGAGTTTCATATATAAATACATATACAGGTAAACCATTGACATAGTTTCTAAAAATCTTTCTTACTTTCTGTTCACCATGGATATAGGAAGTGATGATAAATTTATCCAAAGCAAAAAAGAAGTCAGATGGCAATATAATTAAAAACTTAAGTATACAAAATCGAGTGTTCATTTTACTATAAATAACTATAATATGAATACTAATAAGCCTACTAATTTTTATAGTATTGCTTTTTATGGTTTTTAAATATATTTTTACTTTTTTTCTTTATTGATTCAGTTATTACATATGTGTCCTAATCCCCCCATTGCCCAACCCCCCACTCATGCCCTCACCCCCCTGGTGTCTGTGTCCATTGGTTAGGCTTATATGCATGCATACAAGTCCTTTGGTTGATCTCTCCCCCTTACCCCCACCTTCCCCTACCTTCCCTCTGAGGTTTGATGGTCTGATTGATGCTTCTCTGTCTCTGGATCTGTTTTTGTTCATTGGTTTATGTTGTCCATTATATTCCACAAATGAGTGAGATCATGTGATATTTATCTTTCTCTGATTGGCTTATTTTGCTTAGCATAGGTAAGAGATCCAAAGTGCAAGATAGACCAATAGTCTTTATTTAATTTTTATTTATTGATGAGAGAGAGAGAGAGAGAGAGAGATCGACTTGTTGTTCCACTTATTTATGCATTCATTGGTTGTTTCCTGTATGTGCCCAACCAGGGATTGAACCCAAAACCTTGGTGTATCCAGGCAACACTCTAACCAACTGAGTACATTTAGTTTTATCTCTAGCTTTTTAAAGTTAGATTATCTATTTTTTTTTGAGGGGGAGGAACCAAAAACTTGAATCGAGTTTTATGTTTGTAACACAAATAGATAAACTGAGCATGAGAGAAAATTAATAACTCGCTCAAGTGTGCACACCAACAGGTGGTGAAATTGAATGTTGAATTCAGGTTGAATTCATCCATTTGTTTCAACATTTTCAAATACTATGTTAGGTAGAAAATACAAAGCTTGAAAATAATGCAAATTAATATAATAAGCTTATTTATTTATGTCTTATTTAATTTCTATTTGCATGTACTTAAATTGTACAGGGTAGCTTAGTGTAGCATCTCCTTCACTGATTAAGCCTTAATCAATTGTTTTTGGAGTTCCCAGGGTTTCCTTGTACATGTTATAAAAATCTACTGAGCTACCTAGTTGTCCAACTTCATTTCTTTCCCCTTAAGCTATTTCACAACCCTGCCCTATCTCCGGCCATTTTATACCATTAAGTTTGGTAATTTTTATCCTATTTCCTGCATATCTTTGATGATTTTCCTTGTTTCTCTGCCAGCCTATTTGGTGTTCTATAGCAGAAGAGTGGAAAATGTCCCTTTACCATAGAAGAGTGTTGCTTGGAAACTTGTGTCTTATAAATTTTCTCTCTTAAATGCAATACCTCTTAAAATCATGAGATAGAGTCTATTTCATTCATGTACACAATCTATGACAAATCACATGTTTTCTACTCACTCCCATTTTAACCTAATGCATCAGAAATTCCTCTTCTTCCTCCAACAAAGGCCTGCATACACTGACCTCTTAAGTACACATCAGATCATTTATAAGACACTAGAGGCCCGGTGCACAAAATTCATGCACTGGGGGGGGAGGTCTCTCAGCCCAGCATGCACCCTCTCACAGTCCGGGAGCCCTTGGGGGAAGTCTGCCTGTCGGCTTAGGCCCACTCCCCAGCAGTTAGACATCCCTCTCACAGTCCTGGACCCCTCACTCCTTACCGCCTGCCTGCTCGCTACTCCTTATGGCTCAGCTCGCTGCTCTTTAGCGCTGCCAAGGAGGCAGAAGAGGCTCCTGCCACCACTGCTGCACTCGCCAGCTGTGAGCCCAGCTTCTGGCTGAGCGGCACTCCCCCTGTGGGAGCGCACTGACCACCAGGGGACAGCTCCTGCATTAAGCGTCTGCCCCCTGGTGGTCAGTGCACATCATAACAACCTGTCATTCTGCTGTTCAGGCGATTTGCATATTAGGCTTTTATTATATAGGATGTGGACATCAGAGGGACTCATTTTGGGAATCTGCGTCAGTTGCATAATAAAAAAAATTATTATTATGATGTCTATTCAAAAACATTGAAACCTTGGGTTGATTTAAAACAAAGAATTCTATAAAAGGCCTTTATAACAAAACACTAAAAGAATCAATAAATATGGGCAGCTTTTGTTGCAAATTTATGCTTTCAAAATGCCTCAGAAAAATTAAAATCCACTATATTTTATATTTGAATAAAGAAAGCTATTCAATAAGCAAAATGATGGTCCCAAATTAATTAGATAAAAGTATATTATAGAGATACTTTTCACCTTAGCAATAATGAATTTGGTTAACAGTAAAGGAATCGTGATAGTGTATGCACTAACATGATATGTACTAATGTTAAGACCATAAAGTCTCTCAAAAATTACAATTTACGACAGAAAGGAGAGTAGACACTGAAAGTGCCCAGAATAGCCATGTGTTTTTAAAAGCAGCAGACCATAAAGTGAAGGCTGCAGAAAATAAAGGAGGCATATGGAAGCAGAGTATCCTCACCTATTCACCTGTAAATAAAGATTATGCTGAATAAATATGTAGTGCCATTAGTGCACATAAAAATGAAGTAGAAATATTGAACATCTTTATGGTTTTATGCAACATAAACTTTGCTTTTCATTGTTAACCATTGACATATCGCCATCATTATAACTGTTTTCTCTCACTGTGCAGTAATAGGAATTAGTCAGAAACTAATGGGAGAACCATAAGATCAGTTTTCTAATTCTTGTATTGAAGAATAGTGATACAACTTATATGAATAGTAATTGTGAGCCTTTGTGTCCTCATTTATTGATTTTTATTTAAATGTTTATACGTACATGAAGTGACTCAGACTTCCTCCCTCTGAGCTCCAGCATAGGAGCAGCAGCTTGCAATACGCCCCAGACATAAGGGGGGAACTGAATTGTTTGGCATCAGGGCTAGAGCTGGAGGGGAGCTTTCTCCCAGAGGGAAGTGCTGGCAGAAGCCATTGTTCCTTTAATGAGGTCTTCCCCCAGAGAGCCAGCAGCTAGGCTCCATCATATATGAGGCTCCATCAACCTAGCTCACACTGTTTGGCCCACCCTAGTGATTCCCTGATACTCTGCCCCACCCAATGTTTGGGCCCACACAAGCTGTTTTCGATGGCTTTACCATAGAAATGGCCTGTCTTGACTCAGGCTTCAGATTTTCCTAAAATCTCTCAAGCAAGTAGCATCTGGCCTCAGTAAACCCTATACCACTTGCTAAATGGGCCCAGGCCCAGCATTAGTGGCTTGGCTTAGCCTGGGCACCTCTAAACCCAGCACAAGTAGCAGTCATATGCATATTGCTTTGTAGCAGTGAAGGCCTGGGGGTGGGGGGGTGGACATTGGGTGAAGGGGTCAATGGGAGGAAATAAGGGGGCATCTGTAATACTTTCAACAATAAAGATAAATAAAAAATAAACAAATAAAAATAATAAAAACTGGAGAACAGTAATAAAAAAAGGAATAGTGATACAACTTATATGAAAAGTAATTGTCAGCCTTTGTTTCCTCAGCTATTGATTTTAATTTATATGGTTATGTAATTCCTGCATTGCCTACTTTATGTCTAATTTTGAAAAATAAAATACAATAATTCATGTGAAATGCTTTTTAAGTAACAGGGTGCTTTTTTGTAGATAATTCTGTGTCGATATACTAACATAGCACTACAATTGAGATTGCAGACATCTTTGCCATAATGATCTGCTGAAGAATTTTGGGTATGTGGCCAAGAGTTATTATGAATGCTAGTTTTACATCGGTACAAATTGTCATCCACTGCACAGTGTAATGTGAACAGGATTTCAGTGACAGCTAGAGACCACGGGCATAGAGAATTCTGCAGAAATACTTTTATAGTTGTAAGTTAAGCCAACTCCTCAACCCAATAGGAAAATAATAAATGTTTATGCAATATTGTGGTTTGTCAAAAACATATTCAAATGTAATTAAATGTACTTTTTACACAATTATTTGGCCATGTTTATTATTATATTCATATGTTCATTAAAATAATATGCACTATCTAGCAGTCATTAATTCACTTATTTAACAGAAAGAACAACACGAAACTAGAGATTGAAATCAGTAATGCACAGGTCCAGTGTCTTGTGCTTGGACTCAATGTTGTACAATGGCTAATAAAGCTTCTCCCTCACATAATTTACCTTTCCATCCACTAAAAGGTGTTTTCGTGATATCCCAATGATATATTATTTTCATTGTTACCTAGACCCCCATCACCAACACCGGTTTTATTGGTACAAGATTTGCTGTTCTAAGTAATAAATCACTTAATCTTTGAGACGCACATGGGCTCAAAAACCAATCCCAAGATGGATTTCTAAGTTTTATAGTGGGAATTTTATAAAGATTAGGCACCAGCTCATTTTATTACAAAGAAGTCTTGCATGCAATATTCAGATTTCTGTAACTCTTGCTGGCTGTGCTAACTGGTTGCATCAGTTTTCTGCTTGAATAGTTAAAGATATTCTAAACTTTTTTGGAAGCTAGGAAAAACCTAATGAGTGAGTTTATTTTTATTTCATTGGCCTGTTTGTGAATATCCAATTTCACTGTATTATTTTCTAACCATTGTGTATTTCCCAAATATTGGCAGTTTAAATAGGATTGCAAGAGCCAAATTCTTTCTCAAATAGGAAAAACTTCATTTGTATGTGTTGTTGTTTTTCCTGAATCTTTATACATTTTCAAGAAAATTATTAAAAGAGCAGTTTCCCCATACTCCGTGAGTTAGAATAGTGGTATGGGAAAATAATACTTTAAGCACAGTGTCTTTCTTTAGTTCATAGGTAGACTTTGAGAATCCATGGAATTGTGGGAATTTCTGTATTTTATTTAAGTGGAGCATCATTCCCTCAGACTTTGAGCCCAATCAACCTTTTACGTGTCAACTCCCATGACAGGGATATTACTAAATAGGACCCTTTGGACCCTTGAATTCAGACTCACACTTTCTTCTTGATTTCTACAGGTCTCAGTGTTAATGATGAACACAAGATCCATCAGGTATCCACAGGTAAATGACTTACATGAAACTATCGCTTCTGGAAGCAGCCAGCCTTCCCTAGCAGATGGATGAGAATAGTATGTCATAAGATGACTGATTTGAGTAAGTAGGAAATATGGTATATGAAGCATTTAACTTAGGTTAATAATTAATTATACTGGAAGTTCACTTTATAAAATTCTAACGGCAATGCATGGTCCTAAAGATTTAAAGACTGCAATTATAAATCTGATGATTTTTCTTTTTACTATCATGTTATGTGGGTATTCATGAACTTTGACAACAAGGGACACATAATATGATTCCTTTTTGCGGAATTACTGCACCATAGGTTTCACTCTGCAGTTCAAATGTGGGCTGTGTAGCCTGAACAGGTGCAAAGTGATGAGCTCTTTCAGCAGCTCTCCACACATTGTGGGGCTGGTTGAGAACCGTTAGATGGATATGGTCCTACCTTGCCAAGAGGAAATCTCCCCAAATAGGAACAGATGTTAATATGGGCACAATGTTCTGTAACAGTAAAACTTATATTTAAACATTTATAGGAACTCTTTTTTCCCCCAAAAAATGCTTCAACATTCTATTTCATGCAAAAGTCACTTTGCTGCAGAATTTCTGCCATTCCAAGGTAACCAATAAACTGTTACATAAGAGAGAATGATAATAGTTATAGAAAATAAATAATCTCTTTGAATTCTTGAATGTGGCTCTCATAGGCTCATGCAGGTTGGTTTTAAAAACTGGATTAAAAGTAATGCTGAAATAAAAATTACATGAAATACATATAAACAGCATGGGGGGAAAGTATGTTTACAGTTGTGAGTATGCAAAACCACTTTTCTTGTATTTTTATTTATTCATTATTATATTGTTTTCGATATGCACACATATCTAATCTCTAAAATAGCCTTTATACAAAACTGGTCATCAAGACTATTCATACTGTCAAGTTGACTTCCAATTAATTTAACTCTTTAATAATTTCCACTGCTACAACTTTTTTTATTTATTTAAATGTACTCTGGAAAGTGTATTTCAAAGCTGTGTTTTTTAGTCAAATATAACTCAAATAAATTATTTTCAGGGCATGATGTTAATATTGAGTTGTCACTAGCTTTCACTAGCTTTGGAATGCTTCTTAGTTGTTTGAGGTGATTCTTTCCCTTTAATAACTAAATTTATTAATATTAATAGTGATGAACAAAAATAGTGTTTTGAGTCTATTTTATTTGTGGAGCACTGGTATTGCATAGCATAATTTGAAGACTGTTACCAATTTAAATGAATATTCCAGAGACAGCCATTTACACAGTTTTAGATATGACGCTATTGAAATTTAATTTTAGAAATTGATATATGAGTGCATATTAGCACATATATAGAGTATCCCCCCAAAATGTATACACACACTTTGAATAATTATAAAGGCACTGTATATAAATGTACATCTCAATTTCAAAATTGAGCTATCAACTGTTAAAATGTATATACATTTTTTGGGACACTGTATAAACATTAAACTTTTATATCTTTGTTTCACATTATATATATGTATTTGTTTACATTTGGAAAACATCTCAATTATTGAAATAGGGGAAATTTTTAGAATTTCAAAAGAAAGATGGTTACAATGTGTAAACTTGTCAATGAATTTTTCTGAAAATGTTAACTATCTTCCATATTGTTTATGAGTTTAAATATAGACTCACAGAAATATTTGAATTCAAAGCATTTCGTATGCCATCAAAAGAATTAAATGAGTAAAACAAATAAATAAGCTTAAAATAATTTTTCATCTAGTATGAAATATATATTTGACTAATTGAAAGCTTAAATTATTTAGAGACCTTTTCATATAAACTCAAGTATACTTCTTTAGACAAGTATACAAAATTATATTATGCCAAATGTTAGATATTTGCCAAATTATGGTAAGTATTTAATGTCAGAATGCCTGGGGGAATATTAAATACTGTTTTAAGGCAAGAATGTTAGGGACAGATGTTAGGGACAAAAATTGTCTGCAATGGGATTTCTTTAAAGAACAGATTGTAATTTTATGACTTTAGTCTTTAATCCACTTTGAGTTTATTTTTGTGTATATAAAAATTGTCTGCAATGGGATTCCTTTAAAGAACAGATTGTAATTTCATGACTTACATTTCAGTCTTTAATCCACTTTGAGTTTATTTTTGTGTATATATTTTTTCATGTTTCTATCCAATTTTCCCAACACCATTTATTGAATAGACTATCTTTACCCCATTGTATGTGCTATATAGTTGGTATTCAAAGTGCCAATATAAAATGACATAAATCAAATAGGGATTTGAACATAAATGATTTAAAAGATTAATAAATACTGTAACTCAGAACAACAAAAGAAGAGGATCCTAAGATAATGTTTATATCTAGCCTTCCTAAAGAGTTTCAGCAATCCCTTTGTATTTAAAGATTGTATATTACTAGCACAAACATACATACATAACATTTTAATTTGACATTTAATAATTTGGGTCTTTGTTAGTCACTAGTAAATTGTAAAGTGTGTGGCAAAAGTAGCTTTATAGTTCTTGGTATGAAAGATTATAAAATGATTAATAATTAATAATACAAGAATAAACTGTGTTTCACATATTTCCAACTATAATCCTACTTTTGCCCCACCTGGAACATCATTTATTCCATAATCACAATGTCATTCTTAACAAGTTCTATATTGCCTCTCTAAGTCCTGAGTTATTGAGCCTGCTCAGATATTCTGTGATAATTATTTAAATTATTATTAAGATGACAGACTCAAGGAAGCAAATTGAATTTAAGAAAAATACATGACTAATAACCATTACTCCTTGAGCACAGCATATGTTACAATGACATTAAATATTTTCCTTCTATTTTGCATAAATGCAGGAATTGGGCACTGCAACATATTGCAATATGAAAAAAGAATGGCTTGCCTGATGTGGCTCAGTGGTTGAATGTTGACCTATGAACCAGGAGGTCACGGTTTGATTCCTGGTCAGGGTACATGCCCAGGTTGCGGCCTCAATCCCCAGTGGGTGATTTTCTCTCATCATTGATCTTTCTCTCTCTCTCTCTCTCCCTCTCACTTCCTCTCTAAAATCAATAAAAAAAAATATTTTTTTAAAAAGCCCTAGCCAGTTTGTGGACTGAAGGGTGGTCAAGAGCATGTACCTTGGTTTCAGCTCCTCCTCAGCCCAGGCCCTGGTCTAAGCACATGCAGGAGGCAACCAATTGATGTGTTTCTCTCACATCGATATTTCTCTCTTTCCCTCTCTCTTCCAACCTCTCCAAAAAAAATTTTTTTTTTAAATGGATTATTAGAACCTAATAATATTGAGGTGAGATCATTTGAAGGGCAAATTTAAATTTACTTGAAGAATATTGATGAAGTAGTGAACTTTAATGTGTTAAAAAATAACTATACTAATGAAGCACAGTAACATTCATCTCGGGTAAAAGCTACTGTTTAAACTTTAACCCTGCTATTCTGGCTTCTGTAATCGTTTGCTTGCTAAAATAATAGAGAAATTATTTTGATCTCCTGAACTTATATAAATCACCCCATTCGGTTGTATACCCCATTGATTGTGGTCTTCCAGAACAGCGAAAATTGCTTTAATTGCTTTAATCGCTTTTCCTTTGACTCAGTAGCTCCGGGAATGTTTACCGTTGACTCAGTGGTTCTGGGAATGTTTTCCGTTGACTCAGTGGCTCCAAGAACTAAAACTATAATTAATCTTTAGAGATAACTAACTTGCTCAATTTAGCTTCGGTACAAAACTGCTTTTGCAAAAACAGTTCCTCATTCCAACACTAGGGACGTAATTGCTACCTTTGTGATTTTTTTTGCCTTTTTAAGCCTCATGTTACTGCCATTCGGGGCTAGGAGATTTGGAGAGCCTTTTCCCCCTCATAGCCGCTGGCTTTTGAATAAATGTGACTTTTTAAATTGGCTTCTTGACGCGTCCTTTGTGTGATTCGCGGGGTACACTACAACACTAGGTGTACTGGTTAATAATGCGGATTTTTTCAATGGATGGAGTTACACGTATGTTGATATATATGCAATTTGATATGTATGCTATTTTGTTGTATTGACAATAAGCTTCAGAACTTCATATGTCAAATTTTCTGAAGATGTTAACATCATAGATATTTTTATGCTTAAAAATGTCGAATTTTGTGCCAAAAAAAAGAGCATTTGTGGGAAGTTTTAATTCATTACTTTATTTTGAAGAAAAGTGCTGC
>NW_005366834.1:1426978-1430149 GCF_000412655.1 Myotis brandtii
TCGAAGTAATTTTGCTTCATGATAACACACCATCACACACTTCAAAATCAGTTAAAGACACGTAAAAAGATCTTGCCTGGGAAGTATTAACCCACCCGCTGTATTCACCAGACCTTGCTCCTTCAGATTACCACTTGTTCTGATCGATGGCACATGCACTTTCTGAGCAGCACTTCAAAACGTACGAAGAAGTGGACAATTGGATCTCTGAATGGTTTGCCTCAAAACAAGAAAATTTTTATTGGGATGGTATCCACAAATTACCTGAAAGATGGGGAAATGTGTAGCTAGTGATGGACATTACTTTGAATAAAGCACTTTTGATGTTTCTCTTGAAATTATCGTGTTTTCTTTGATTACAAAATCCTCATTATTAGCCTGTACACCTAGTAGTCAGTTGACTTTTTCTTTTTACCCCTCACTGCAGAATCAGAAGGATGCAGGTCTGACCATTCACTGTAAAAAAAAAATTCTATCAAAGATAGAAAAATAATTTGGACTAAAGTCTTTACTCCTACTATTAAGAGGGTTCCTTGGGAGGGAAAATTAGAAAGGTGGACATACCCCTGATAGAAAAATGAGATATAAATTGACTATATTTTATTAGTAGGAAATGAGATAATGTGACAGACAGTTTTTTTTAATCTCTTTAATGTAAAGAGTTTCAATTTATAAAATACTGAATGATGAATATTTCAATTCAATTACAAAGATCATCCAGCAATCTGAAAGAGTTAACTGATGAAGTTAATCCAAATGTACTATTCCATTATGTGAATATTCAACTCCAGGTAAATGGGTATAATGTATTGAAACTACATTCAAAGTTTTATCTTAGAAAATAATATAAAGAAAAGGAAGAGTTAACCTGTTTCTATTGAGAATCTTTGGCACTAATTTTTTTTAAAATGGAAATAAAATTTAACACTTATATAAAATTAATAGCTTAATGAACATTCATTTATTTTTTAAAAAGTGACCAATTATAGTTAACTAGAGGCCCGATGCACAAAATTCGTGCAAGGGCCTGGGCCTTGGCCCTGGTCCCGCCTGCCGCTGCTGCTGCCAGGGCCAGGGGCCTCTGCCACCTCTGTCGTGGCCCCTGCCCACTGCGGCTTTGTCTGTAAGGAAGGACATCCTGAAGGATGTCTGGTCTAATTAGCATATTACCCTTTTATTATTATAGATGAGTGGCTTACTTTTATCTTAGTCCCCTAATATTGTAGGTTTTAGAGGGAACCATTTAACTTCACTCTGCTTAACCCCTTACTATGTAATTACTTTGTGTTGTCCCTTTGAAGAACAACTTAATTCAGCCTTCTATTTCCTCATTAAAACAGGCAGTAATTTTCTCTTTGCTTTTGGAGTCAGGGAACTTTTCAGATATATTTAGAAGATACAGAAAGTGTCAATAAGACTGTTAAATTAGGAGAGAAACACGTGAGAAATTTAACATGGTCACAATTTACTATAGAATTTCTCTAAAAAAGAGAATTTCAAGATCACCAGTTGCCTAACTTGCAAATTTATTTACTGTTTAACACTGTTGAAAATATCCTCTCTGGCTTCTAACAAGGAACATCTTTGAAAGAAAATTCTCTACATTTTGAAAGCAGTGTAAAGGGGGGGGGGAGAGACAATGAATTCAAATTTTTAAAAAATTCATCAATTTTTTAAAAGATATATATTTTTATTAATTTCAAAGAGGAAGAGAGAAACACATCAATAATGAGCAAGAATCATTCATTGATCAGCTGCCTCTTGCACGCCCAACACTGGGGATTGAGCCTGCAACCTAGGCATATGCCTTGACCGAGAATCTAACATGACCTCCTGGTTCATAGGTCAATGCTCAAGCACTGAGCCACATTGGCCAGGCCATCAAATTTATAATGATGTAACTATATCTTTACTGAAGGCACACTTTTTTTCTGTTACTCATATTATTTAGTTGAATTTTCCTGAACTATTTCAAGAGGTTCCTCAGGAAACAGTGAACTAGGAAAAGAAAGTTTTCAAACTTTGCCTACCAATGCTCCCTCCTCTATTGCTACAGGAGTGTTTCTGTATAGCATGGGAATTGGTGTAGCAACAACTCCTCTGATAAGAGAATCCAACCTGGGAAGTAAAGCTTGTGCAGCAACTGAGTTTCTGTGTTGTCTTCTCAAACTACCCCAAGGGCCATCATCACCAAGAGACACAGTCCTTGACTTACAGGTGAAGCACTGCATTTATTTTTGTGAATGTGATTTTGCAGGAACTTTTGGAGCTTTCTGAAAACTGAGATGTTAAGGTCACCTTGGGTAAACTTCTTGCTTTCTCTATTGACCTTCACTACCACTTGAACCCTATTCTATTTTCATTCTGGAAATAGCAGTTCCCTTTTTGTAAACTAGATCCTGCCTATCTCCTAGGTCTTCCCTACCATGGCTTGAAACCCACTGGAACCAGACCTTGGAAAGTAGGGCTCCCATGGCCCATCACTCCTCCTGCTCTACAGTGGCCCCATCTAAAACGAGTGTCTAGCCACAATTTAGAAATTCTCACTTTTTGTGTAGAGTATTCCCACGCGAAGGAGACATGACAATCAGTAGTAGACACAGCAGAGAGCAACAAGGCTCAAATATGAGCTTGCCCTCCAAAGTAATTCTCTCCAATGCAGCTCTCACTGTGGTTTACAAACAATAGTCATCCAAGAGCAGTCCCCCAAGAAGTTATCCAAGAGTCCAAGGTCACGGCCACACGCTTCTGTTTACAGTGCCAATGTTTTATAAGGTTTAAAGATTCTTTTGATGGTGGAATGCAACACAAGATACTCAGGTAGATGAGGGGCAAAACTCTTGTTATTTACAGCTCCAAGCAGAGAAGGTTGCCAGGCAGGGCACACAAGTGATTATACCAGGTAGCATAGTAACTGTGAGTTTGAGCTTAAGGGGCAGTGTATGTGTATTGCAGATATAAAAATGACTGTAAGAGAAAAGGTAAAAAGAAGTAGAAGGTGTAAATTCAGCAGGAGATATTCTATACACATAAAAAATTAGAACACTTTAACAAATTGTATTGCTCCATTGGTAGAGAGGTTATTTGACAGAGAATTCTAAGAGGTTTAAATAAAGAAGAAGGATTGATCAGGAGAAATTAAAGATAGTTTTGTGTGTGTTTGTTTGTTTT
>NW_005366834.1:1430446-1460923 GCF_000412655.1 Myotis brandtii
TATTGGGATGGTATCCACAAATTACCTGAAAGATGGGGAAATGTGTAGCTAGTGATGGACATTACTTTGAATAAAGCACTTTTGATGTTTCTCTTGAAATTATCGTGTTTTCTTTGATTACAAAATCCTCATTATTAGCCTGTACACCTAGTAGTCAGTTGACTTTTTCTTTTTACCCCTCACTGCAGAATCAGAAGGATGCAGGTCTGACCATTCACTGTAAAAAAAAATTCTATCAAAGATAGAAAAATAATTTGGACTAAAGTCTTTACTCCTACTATTAAGAGGGTTCCTTGGGAGGGAAAATTAGAAAGGTAGACATACCCCTGATAGAAAAATGAGATATAAATTGACTATATTTTATTAGTAGGAAATGAGATAATGTGACAGACAGTTTTTTTTAATCTCTTTAATGTAAAGAGTTTCAATTTATAAAATACTGAATGATGAATATTTCAATTCAATTACAAAGATCATCCAGCAATCTGAAAGAGTTAACTGATGAAGTTAATCCAAATGTACTATTCCATTATGTGAATATTCAACTCCAGGTAAATGGGTATAATGTATTGAAACTACATTCAAAGTTTTATCTTAGAAAATAATATAAAGAAAAGGAAGAGTTAACCTGTTTCTATTGAGAATCTTTGGCACTAATTTTTTTTAAAATGGAAATAAAATTTAACACTTATATAAAATTAATAGCTTAATGAACATTCATTTATTTTTTAAAAAGTGACCAATTATAGTTAACTAGAGGCCCGATGCACAAAATTCGTGCAAGGGCCTGGGCCTTGGCCCTGGTCCCGCCTGCCGCTGCTGCTGCCAGGGCCAGGGGCCTCTGCCACCTCTGTCGTGGCCCCTGCCCACTGCGGCTTTGTCTGTAAGGAAGGACATCCTGAAGGATGTCTGGTCTAATTAGCATATTACCCTTTTATTATTATAGATGAGTGGCTTACTTTTATCTTAGTCCCCTAATATTGTAGGTTTTAGAGGGAACCATTTAACTTCACTCTGCTTAACCCCTTACTATGTAATTACTTTGTGTTGTCCCTTTGAAGAACAACTTAATTCAGCCTTCTATTTCCTCATTAAAACAGGCAGTAATTTTCTCTTTGCTTTTGGAGTCAGGGAACTTTTCAGATATATTTAGAAGATACAGAAAGTGTCAATAAGACTGTTAAATTAGGAGAGAAACACGTGAGAAATTTAACATGGTCACAATTTACTATAGAATTTCTCTAAAAAAGAGAATTTCAAGATCACCAGTTGCCTAACTTGCAAATTTATTTACTGTTTAACACTGTTGAAAATATCCTCTCTGGCTTCTAACAAGGAACATCTTTGAAAGAAAATTCTCTACATTTTGAAAGCAGTGTAAAGGGGGGGGGGAGAGACAATGAATTCAAATTTTTAAAAAATTCATCAATTTTTTAAAAGATATATATTTTTATTAATTTCAAAGAGGAAGAGAGAAACACATCAATAATGAACAAGAATCATTCATTGATCAGCTGCCGCTTGCACGCCCAACACTGGGGATCGAGCCTGCAACCTAGGCATATGCCTTGACCGAGAATCTAACATGACCTCCTGGTTCATAGGTCAATGCTCAAGCACTGAGCCACATTGGCCAGGCCATCAAATTTATAATGATGTAACTATATCTTTACTGAAGGCACACTTTTTTTCTGTTACTCATATTATTTAGTTGAATTTTCCTGAACTATTTCAAGAGGTTCCTCAGGAAACAGTGAACTAGGAAAAGAAAGTTTTCAAACTTTGCCTACCAATGCTCCCTCCTCTATTGCTACAGGAGTGTTTCTGTATAGCATGGGAATTGGTGTAGCAACAACTCCTCTGATAAGAGAATCCAACCTGGGAAGTAAAGCTTGTGCAGCAACTGAGTTTCTGTGTTGTCTTCTCAAACTACCCCAAGGGCCATCATCACCAAGAGACACAGTCCTTGACTTACAGGTGAAGCACTGCATTTATTTTTGTGAATGTGATTTTGCAGGAACTTTTGGAGCTTTCTGAAAACTGAGATGTTAAGGTCACCTTGGGTAAACTTCTTGCTTTCTCTATTGACCTTCACTACCACTTGAACCCTATTCTATTTTCATTCTGGAAATAGCAGTTCCCTTTTTGTAAACTAGATCCTGCCTATCTCCTAGGTCTTCCCTACCATGGCTTGAAACCCACTGGAACCAGACCTTGGAAAGTAGGGCTCCCATGGCCCATCACTCCTCCTGCTCTACAGTGGCCCCATCTAAAACGAGTGTCTAGCCACAATTTAGAAATTCTCACTTTTTGTGTAGAGTATTCCCACGCGAAGGAGACATGACAATCAGTAGTAGACACAGCAGAGAGCAACAAGGCTCAAATATGAGCTTGCCCTCCAAAGTAATTCTCTCCAATGCAGCTCTCACTGTGGTTTACAAACAATAGTCATCCAAGAGCAGTCCCCCAAGAAGTTATCCAAGAGTCCAAGGTCACGGCCACACGCTTCTGTTTACAGTGCCAATGTTTTATAAGGTTTAAAGATTCTTTTGATGGTGGAATGCAACACAAGATACTCAGGTAGATGAGGGGCAAAACTCTTGTTATTTACAGCTCCAAGCAGAGAAGGTTGCCAGGCAGGGCACACAAGTGATTATACCAGGTAGCATAGTAACTGTGAGTTTGAGCTTAAGGGGCAGTGTATGTGTATTGCAGATATAAAAATGACTGTAAGAGAAAAGGTAAAAAGAAGTAGAAGGTGTAAATTCAGCAGGAGATATTCTATACACATAAAAAATTAGAACACTTTAACAAATTGTATTGCTCCATTGGTAGAGAGGTTATTTGACAGAGAATTCTAAGAGGTTTAAATAAAGAAGAAGGATTGATCAGGAGAAATTAAAGATAGTTTTGTGTGTGTTTGTTTGTTTTTTTTATCTGGAATTCATGGTTTAATGAAATGTCTCAAGTTCCCAAAAGTCACTAAATGATCTGCTAAATTGGCTAAATAAATCTTGGTTTCAATGGTGGCCTATAGTTAATGAGACTGAAATTCTAATATATCACTTATACTATGATGCAATTAGTACAACAGTTTAGGTTGATGAGAACGTTAAAATGGATCTATTATATACAGTCTGCTTGGCCATCATTTATTCACATGGCCTGGGAGAGCAAGCCTGAAAATATTCACCCTTTACCAAGGAATGGAGAAATGCTTTGATGAGAGGACCACTACAATCCTTGAAAGGGCCCATGATGAATGACTTCTGTAAGGTAGAGATGATGGTGGGAGATGCTACAATAGAATTGGCTTGATTGATCTGAATGGGAATAATAGGATTGTTTATAGGTTGATACCAGTGCTAGTATTTAACTCTTACAGACCTAATGTGAACAATTAGAGCCATAAACCACATAGTGTGAGCTACTTATTTATTGACTGGTTGATCTTCAGGGATTTAGGGTGTTGGGTAATTTTGTTTTACTGGGGGTTTAGAAAGGGATGAGATTATCAAACTAATATAGTATTTATTGACATAAATAAGAAGAAAAACAATAGATCCAGGAGAGAGAAACCTTATTGGAATCATCATAGTGCAGATTTGTGGACTCTTAAAGCCTTTCAAAAACGAAGCCAGTTTATAGATCGTTAGCCTCTTGATTAGAGAAAGCCAGAATTCCCCTGAGGAGGAACCTTGAAACATAGTAACAGAAATATACTTTGAATTTTCCTTTAAACCTCAGGAGGAAGGGAAACACCACATGTTATAACGAACATTTTCTCCCGGCTTTGAACTGTTTATTTAAACTAATGATAAAGTGAGGCCTTAGGGAGCTCAAGTGATGAAGAGAGCCTCAATCCAGCTCACCTCCACTGCTTTTGGTAGTTATTTCTCTCAACTCAAAAATACATAGAAGGTACAGACATAAATAACTGTCTAAATTCCCACACTGGTTCTTCAATCCATGGAAGGGGGGCTGTTATGGTAGAGGAGCCAAGTAGAAACCACTAGAATTGCACCTGCCCAAACCTAAGTTGCTAGAAAGCAAAACAAAATAACAATATCACACCCCCTAGAGGAATTACAATGATCAGTGCCACCATCAATGACTGGAAGTGTGCAAGAGTGCTAATTCCTACAGCATCCCTATTTAATATGCCTATTTGGATAGTGTAAAGCCAGATGTATCAAGGAGAATGACAGTCGATTATCACCCACCTAATTAGGCAGTGATTCCAATCACAGCTGCATTCCCAGATATGGTATTTCCCCTGGAGAAAATTAACACAGAACCTGACACCTGGAATACAGCTATTGAAATAGAAATGCATTTGCCCCCATTTCTTCCAGCAAAGAAAAACATTAGCAGTTTGCTGTCACATAATAAATACAAGAGTATATCCTTCCTGTCTTCTTCTAGGGCTATGTCAACTCCCCAGCTCTGTCATAAAATAGGCTGGGAATACGTGTTGTCCGGGATACTGCAAAGAACACAACACTGGTCCATTATATTCCTGCTTGTATCATTATTCCCAAACAGGACACAGTCAGCATCCTACATCCTTAGTAAAACATAGGGTGCTAAAGGGTAACAAATTAACCCCTCAGTGTTCAGGGATCTGTGAAATTAATAAAATATTTTGGAGTCAAATGGTCTCGGACCTATTTTTATGTTGTAGAAAGAAAGAAAAATCTTTGCACCTTTCAACAATCGCTGTCAACAAACAGACACAATACTTAATGGGTCTTGTTTAAGGATTTTGAAGACAATGCATATCACAATTAGTCATGTTATTCCAGTTCACATGCTGGGTAATATGAAAAGCTGCTGTTTCAAAATTGAGCCTAGAGCCTTGACACTTGGACCTTAGGTCCCAGAAACCCACTGTTATTGAAAGGGTCTGTGCATAGAGATACATTTCATAGAGCTCTGACAAACAACAGAGAGAGATTAGGGGCTTTAAAGCATAGGATTTGTGAATAACGCCATGCCATACCCTTTTCTATTGACAAAGTATCTCCCGTTTGCAATATTGTCTGTCTCATACTGGACTTTGCTTGTAAATATGCTGCCTTACATAACAACAACAACAAAATAGTAACTTTGAAGATGTGATTAAATTAAGGATTTTGAGGTAGAAATGTTTTCCTGGATTATTTAGGTGGACTCAGTGTAAGTATAGAGTCCTATTAAGAGAAAAGCAAGAATTTCAATGCTATGAAAAAGAGATGATAGAAGTAGAGATTTGGAGAGAGAGAGAGAGAGAGAGAGAGAGAGAGAGAGAGAGAGAGAGAGAGGAAGATTGGAAGATGCTACACTGCTGACATTGAAGATGAAGGATAGTGCCATGAGCCATGGAATGCAGGTGCCCTCTAAACACTAAGAAAGGCAAGAAAACAGTTTCAGATAATCACCTAAAACCTCCAGAAAGAGTGCAGCCCTATTGATTTTTGGAATTCTGACACCCAGAATTGTAAGAAAATTGTATTACTCAAACCACTCAGTTTGTGGTAGTTGTTATCGTGGCAAAATGACATTAATACTTTGGTTATTAATAGAAAATTAATAAAATGATTAACAGAATGTCATCATTCAATTTCAACTGCTCATTGTGCACAAATTGTTGTCTGTCATACAGTAAATAAATGCCTATGTACAAATGCATCAATTTACACATACATAAATATTTTCATAAATTAAAACAGATATGCACAACAGTATTAAATTACATGTTAGAAAAGGTATTTAAGAGACTGGGCCTGCGTAGCTCCTGCAAGCTAATAAACAAACAGACAGACAAACAACACCAACAAACAAACAAAAACCTACTTGAGCAGATGTCAGATTCCTGCCTTCGGTCTCCTTTGGCTTTTCATTTTCCCTCTAAGCTCCCATCTGATCTGTAGCCTCTGTTCAAAATTAAAGCAGAGAACAGCATCAGCCTGATTGTGCGATTATATCTGCACATTCTGCTTTAAGAAAGGAGTGACTTCTTCCTTATACAGTAGTCCCACTTTAATAGACGATGGAGAAGTGAAATGATCCTGTGGGCCAAACTTTGAGTGGTCCAGCTGCTTGGTTGTTCAGTCTAGGAAAGAAAAGGATGCCTGATGCAGAGCTCTACAGAATTCCACAGGCCATCGCTAGTGCTTTGACTCGGTGATCAGTGGCTCTAAAGACAAAAAAATTAATAGTGGAGCAAGGTACAGAACGTTTGGGGGAAAGGTGTAGGAATGGGTAGGCATGGAGTATGGAGATATTTACACTGCATGTAAATGAATACCAGAGAGCATTTACCGCAAAGAAAGCATGCCATTATCAAAAGGTTAAGATGACTAGCACTGTAAATATTAGCTTCTCCTTCCAGACCCCACAGTGCTTACTCAGTGGCCTCATGTATAAAGCTGTAATGGAGACAAGCATAGGGGATAGGCATGAGCTTACCAACACAGACCTCTCATCAAAGCTAATCTGGTAGTACCACAGTTGAATGTACATCATGCTTATAGCAGAAGCCAATGCTAAACCCATGAGCAAGTCCATGTACATAGAAAAAACAGCTTGACTATTTGCTGGAAATTAGATTACATATTTCCTTTTAGAAGGAAAATTGGGGGGAGGGAAGGGGCATTTGATACCAAAGCAGTTGCTTTACCTATTTCTGTAGTTCACACATGTATTTCCCATGAGCCCTGGACACATTTTACAAATAATGAAGTGTGGCAATGGATTAACACTCACAGAACTAACTGCCTCATATGTTTCTTCACCTAGAAAACCTGGCTTGGTGGAAAGAAAAAATACTCTGCTGAAGTGAGTTAGAATTCCTGCAAAGCCAGGATGTCATTTTATAGGGTAGGACCACTATCATAAACCAGCAGTTGATGTAAGTCCTCTCTTCCATAATCAGAATACATAATTCTGGGAACCGAGGAATGGAATTGATAACCAATATATGATTACCTAAAAGATCACTTGGATAATGTTGATTTGTTTTCAACCTCACAACTTTAGGTGTGATTAACCTGGAGGTCTTTGAACCCGATAAATGAATGCTTTCCCTGGGGGAAAAACTCAGAATTCTACTGAATTAAAAATATGTGTTGTCACCCAGCTAGCTTGGATTTCTCATGTTGTTGAATGAACATAAAGAGAAGAATATTGGCTAGTCAGGGAGATTGGTTCCAATCAACAGAAGAAAACTGGTTTCTGATATACTTTGGAATATTGCAGGTCAGTGCCTGGAACCCTGTATAAACACTGAGAGTCCCTTTTACTGCTATCTTACCTAATAATTCTGGTTAATAGAAACCCGAGGTAAACTCAAATAGAAAATAATTCCAACAGAGAAGTTAAGTCTCACCCTATTGGTTAAAAATTCCATCAAGCTGGCTTACTACTTGAAAGATAGAAAAGTAATTGAGTGCTAGAAATATAAAGACACGGCTACAAATGGAGTTCCGATCATCTAAAGAAGTGAAGACTGTACTATATTATGGATTGGATTTTCCCAGCACCTTAAGCCCACTGCCTTATAGGGAAAACACTAATGATGTTTAATATATTCAGTTTCAGGCGAAAGTTGAACATAGCTGACATCAGTGAAGGCTGATGTGGCAGCTGCTGGACTTCATGTTCTCCTGTGTTGTGAAAATTAAGTTTTCACCAGAGTAAAATATTGGAAAGAATGCTGAGGGGTAATGGAATAGACTGTTTTGGAAATGCTCCCTTTGTGTTTCTCAATTAATTCTCCATTTTCTTCATCTGCTCTCTGCTCTGGGAGGCTGACCTGTATGGACTACATGGGATCCCTTGCTCTCTAGCTTCAGATGATTAGAACAAATGGAAATACCAGGAGATTTGAGAGACAGCATGAACAGTGAGGCTATCGCATTCATTCTCCTGGCTCACCACATTGGTGGTTGCTTAGGCCTCTTCTAATGCAACATGAAAACCCCAGCTTCTGAAAAGGCAGGTCTCTCTTAAGGCTACCTGTCCTGGTTCCCAGTGACCTTGCTCTCTTACTGTCCTTCCAGGGCTGTGGGTAATTACAGCACCCTGGGGCCCTGCACTTCCCCTTTTGATTTCCCTATTCATTTGCCATATAACAGTCCTTTTATTAAACTCTTCTCAAAGTTATCTAGTTTGAGTTAGCTCCCTTTTATTCTAGAATGCTGACTGATAAATATTTCTTTACCATATGCCATGCATGTGTTAATGTATCTGGATGCAAAAGGGGAATAACTTTTAAATTACACTTATTTTTCACTTGATAAAATGTCTGCATTTGAAAGGTGTTAGCATTTTCTCTCTGCAATGCAGAAAGGCACCAAGAATTATAAATACTTGGGTGAAGCTCAACCAAGTGATTATCTTGCTATACACAAATAGAGTAAAATGGTCAACTTATTTGAGAAAATCCTAGTTGTGAGGGGGTAAGATGGAAATACTTTGAAAATAGATGTTTAGCAGCATAATTTTAAGAGAGAGAAATATTTTAAATAATTTATAAGTTGTGTTATATTTGAGTGAACAGTTATTTTTTTAAATGCCATTTTGACTTACTGATGTAATATGGCCCAAAGATTCACTCACAGTGCATCTCCCACTTTGGCACTCTTGAAGCTTGCTATGAACCAGAAAGTACCCCACAGGGGACTAACAGCTTATATTTCATGGAAATATCTAATATTATATACCATATAGTTACTTTGTTTTGCTTGCTATAAATTTGAACTGAGAAAAAGAATAACTTGTACTGGTTGAGTAATAAGCTGGTTTCAGTTTATGTATTTCTGAAGCTTGAAAACATTTTAATAAGATTCCCAAAAAATTACTTGGGAAAACTTGGACAGGTAACCAGAAAATTCAAGGTAGTTGTTTCTACTAATATGAAGCTGGGAGATAATTAAAAAATATATTTAAAACTACACTATGAAGAAAGATGTCCAGTCAGCACAAGAGACAGAAATATCAGACAATGACAGAAGTTTAAAATGAGCTGAGGGTGTGCACAGACAGGAAAAAGGAGCATGTAAGTACTGTGAAGAGCCTTTATAGAAGACTTGCTGAAATTCAAACTAATGATCAGTTTTGGAGAAACATTACGAGTTAAGTGTTTTGTTTTCTTTTAAATTACAGGAAAAAGTAATCTATTTTTCAAATAATGTTGAGGAGACAGAAAAAGGTAAGCAGATAGGGTCAGGACCACGGGAAGGGAAAGTAAAACCCAAGAATCCAACTAGGTGGAGTTACTAAGATACCCCAACTGGACAGGGAAGGAAGGGTGCTCATGAGAGGCATGAACTTTAAAATGTATGGACATTACTAAGACAGGCAGCTTGCAGATAACCACCATCCCAAGGATGTTGCTAAGGCAGAATTATTAGAAAATACCAATCAGGAGCTAGCAAGGCTGCCTCTACCCCCTAAATTAAAAGTTACACACTTCCTCTCACCCTCTCTCTTCTCCCAGGCACACAGTGGGTTCCTGACATTGACTTCTGTGGCGGGGGAGCACATCCGCACCCACAGGCTTATGACCATGTTGCCACTTGACTTGAATTCGCTTGGATACTAAGCCACTCCCGACTGTAACAGGGAAAGGAAGCTCTGGACACTGGCCTGCTCCTGGAACCCCAGCTGCTCCTTTCCCAGGTCTGGCTTCTCCCAATAAACTCTGGTGTCATTCATCATTTTTTGTCCCTGACTTCCTCCTTTGATTTTGTGAGACAAAAACTCAGACTCAGACACCCATATTTTTGGTTTGGATGTGATATATTTAGATGCTGGTGTTAAACTGTCCAACATTCAGAGAAGATAAGGAATTCTGTAGTATGACTGGAGAAAGAAGGGTCTGTGTGTGGGTAAAGGTGGGCTTACAAAGGGAAACTTAAACAGATATAAGGTCGTGGAAATATTGTGGTTTTGAGACAAGGAGTGAGAATCCTATTGAAATCATGGGGCCCACATACTAAATTTAATAATAATTTGTAATCAACTCAAAATTTTAGAATACCAAAAGACTAGCAATTTCACTACTGGCCACATACTCTAGAAGGAATGATAATTTCTAAAATTATGTGTTTTAATTAAATTCTTCCCCTTTGGAAAGATAAAATCAATCCAAGAAAGTACATATCACTGAAAGAACTGGAGAAAAAACCAGTGGAAGATGGTCCATGGCTGTATTGCTTAGACTCTGAGGGCCTAAGCCACAAAGGTACTAAAAGTATCCTAATGCATAGATTATTTTTTAGGCTTCTTCTTAGAAATCTTGAACCCATATTTTTTTTTCTTTTAATTTTTTTATTGCTTAAACTATTACAAAGGGTATTACATATGTGTCCTTTTTTCCCCCGCCCTTGACAATCCCCTGGCCTCCCCTACCCCCCAGTGTCTTATGTCCATTGGTTATGCTTATATGCATGCATACAAGTCCTTCGGTTGATCTCTTACCCCCTTCCCTCCTGCCCCCCAACCCTCCCCGGCCTTCCCGCTGCAGTTTGACAATCTGTTTGAGGCAGCTCTGCCTCTGTATCTATTATTGTTCAAAAGTTTATAATGGTCTCTATTATCCATGAATGTGTGAGATCATGTGGTATTTTTCCTTCATTGACTGGCTTATTTCACTTAGCATAATGCTCTCCAGTTCCATCCATGCCGTTGCAAATGGTAAGAGTTCCTTCTTTTTTACAGCAGCATAGTATTCCATCGTGTAGATGTACCACAGTTTTCTAATCCATTCATCTACTGATGGGCACTTAGGCTGTTTCCAAATCTTAGCTATGGTGAATTGTGCTGCTATGAACATAGGGGTGCATAGATCCTTTCTGATTGGTGTTTCTGGTTTCTTGGGATATATTCCTAGAAGTGGGATCACAGGGTCAAATGGGAGTTCCATGTTTTGTTTTTTGAGGAAACTCCATACTGTCTTCCATAGTGGCTGCACCAGTCTGCATTCCCACCAGCAGTGCACGAGTGTTCCTTTTTCTCCACATCCTCTCCAGCACTTGTCGTTTGTTGATTTGTTGATGATAGCCATTCTGACAGGTGTGAGATGGTACCTCATTGTTGTTTTGATTTGCATCTCTCGGATGATTAGTGACTTTGAGCATGTTTTCATATGTCTCTTGGCTTTCTGAATGTCCTCTTTTGAAAGGTGTCTATTTAGATCCTTTGCCCATTTTTTGATTGGATTGTTTATCTTCCTTTTGTTAAGTTGTATGAGTTCCCTATAAATTTTGGAGATTAGGCCCTTATCAGATATGACATTGGCAAATATGTTTTCCCACGCAGTGGGTTTTCTTGTTGTTTTGTTGATGGTTTCTTTTGCTGTGCAGAAGCTTTTTATTTTGATGTAGTCCCATTTGTTCATTTTCTCTTTAGTTTCAACTGCCCTAGGAGCTGTATCAGTGAAGAAATTGCTTCGGCATATGTCTGAGATTTTGTTGCCTTTGGATTCTTCTAGAATTTTTATGGTTTCCTGTCGTACATTTAAGTCCTTTATCCATTTTGAGTTTATTCTTGTGTATGGTGTAAGTTGGTGGTCTAGTTTCATTTTCTTGCATATATCTGTCCAATTTTCCCAACACCACTTATTGAAGAGACTATCTTGGCTCCATTGAATGTTCTTTCCTCCTTTGTCAAATATTAATTGAGCATATTGGTTCGGTGATCCCAGGAGGGGGCGTGCAGGAGGCAGCCGATCAATGATTCTAATCATTGATGTTTCTATCTCTCTCTCTCTTTCCCTTCCTCTGAAATTAAAATATATTAAAAAAAATAAAATATAAATAAAGGGCAAAAGCCAAGTAATGGTAGAATGATATTTCATTTAATAAAAGTCAAGTAAATTTGTAGGATTATTTTATAGATTAATTTTGATTATGTACCTATTTCATCCTATATAATAAAAGGCTAATATGCAATTCGATCTAACAGTGGAACGACTGGTCGCTATGGTTTTCACTGACCACCAGGGGGCAGATGCTCAATGCAGGAGCTGCCCCCTGGTGGTCAGTGCGCTCCCACAGGGGGAGCACCGCTCAGCCAGAAGCTGGGCTCATGGCTGGCAAGCTCAGTGGCAGTGGCGGGAGCATCTCTTGCCTCCTCACCTCTACGGAAGCGCTAAGGACCCCTCAGGGGATGTCCCCCTGCCAGCTTAGGGCTGCTCCCTGCCGGCAATCGGATATCTCCTGAGGGGTCCCAGACTGCAAGAGGGCACAGGCCAGGCTGAGCCCCTCATCCCCCCCCCCCCCCCCCCCCAAAATGCACTGGGCCTATACCATAATAATGATCAGTGCCTGAAAGTATAAAATGTGTTTATTCACTTGTTTACTGTCTGCTTCTCCCGCTGGAATGTAAGCTCCAAGAGGAAAACAATTTTTGTCCCATTTTTACCTGTCAACTAGAATGGTGAATGGCACACAGTATGTCTAGTATATTATAATTATCATTTTTAGTTTTCTTTCAATAATATAGCAGTGTTTCCACACCCCCATCCCTTCCCATGTTATTTCAGGATGCTGTAGCAAGTTTCTGTTTCTCTTCAGCAGAAGCAGTTTAACATCACTAACAGATAAATTATTGCAAGTGTGTTCCAGCTGGGTCCATCACTGAACTTCATGGATAAAGACATTTTATTTGAAACAAAGAAAATTCTGACTCATGCCATGACTGGTGAAATCTTCCAGGGGAGCTCACAATACAGAAGCAGGTGAGAAGTTAAATCATGATTTGGTCAAGGAGATTAGGGGAAGTCTTAGAAGCACAGAAATGGATCAACCATTGGATATATCAGGCTGACCGTGAGTGCAACCATAAGGAAAACACATAATAGAAATGTGGCTTCTAATGAGTGTGTTGAAACCAGAAATGTGGTTGTGGGCATGGTGCATTCCATAAATGAGTCCTTGTCCTATTCACAAATAATCCTATACATTAAGAGCAAAAACGGCGTTGCATTACAAGCCCAAGTCCCTGCACCTGGCTAGCACCTTTTCTACAAAAGCCCTTATGTAATTTAGCATTTTATTTTTATATATCAGATATTACTGAAACAGAAATTTTAGGAGTAAAATAGAACAGGTTTAGGAAATATTAGAAATTTTTGAAATTAAGGGGACCATGGAGGAAGCACAGGGCTGCAGAGCAGCAGAAGGTATATTTCCATAGAATGGGGAAGCTGAAAAGCTGCAACAGGTACATTTCCATAGAATGAGGGAGCTGGGAACAGCAAAAGGTCTATATTTACAAAATAAAGAGAAGGAAGCCCTTCATCCAGAAGGAGAAGAAGAAAGCCCAAAGGGAATAGGAAAACAATAATGAAGGGGGGGGGGACTTCACATGTCCCATGTGAGACTCAACCTTTGAGCCCAGGAGTTACTATAGTAACCAGTCTAAGGGAATAGTGACCAATCAGAGGGGATATCAAGGCACCAGGATTTGCAGCCTTTATAAGCCATAGGGAAAAGGAACTCAGTGGGACCCTTTCCCCCTCCCCACATGGAAGTTCATTCTATGTTACTCTTTCCCTCTCCCCAAATGGGAGTCTGTACTTGTTCTTCAATAAATCTCCACCTTTGCTATACTACTCTCTGTCCGTGGATTCATTCTTCAATTTCGGTAGACAAAGAATCCGGGTTCCAGTCCAAAATTTCTGTATCATCACTATAGTGGTTTGACTGAATAAAACTTAATTTTTCTCACTGTGTTAAATGGTTTGTGACATACCATTGTCCAAAGACCAAAACTCTTTTCTTCTGTGCTCTTCTTAACATACAATTTTCACCTTCATAATTTTAAGTGGATTGTTTGACCCTTGGGTACCCTTTTCAACTCCTATGGACAAAGAATCCGGGGAAGCCATCCTGCCCAGGGGAACACCACCTGTTCTAATCCAAAAAATCTCATATCACTTTCATGAGATGGGAAACTAAACAATTACAGGCTACTTATGTGGTTGACTGAGTAAATTTAAGTTAGAATGGAAAATGACTTAAAAGTTTTGCGAGTTGTTTTTTTAGCTGTGTGTGTGTGTGTGTGTGTGTGTGTGTGTGTGTGTGTGTGTGTGTGTGAAGGCAGAGCTTTAACTCAGGTTTGCAGAGAATAAGAACATAACCCCAAACATCCTTCCACCTTGTCTTCTCCTCTGTCAGATCCTTAAATAAATCTGCTGCAAAGGTGACCTGCAAAGCTATAACTTACTGAAATGAGTCCTCAGAGTGTTGCTCAAGATCCGGAGCCCACAATGAAAGATTATTGATGTTTTCAGCAGAAAAGCTGTCAATTAGATGTACAGTTTGCCATAACAGCTCCGGGGTATAAACCTGAACTCCTCTGTGAATTTACTGGATCTACTTGGCAGCCACAGGGCAAGCGCACAACTCTCCATTCGCTCCAGGAGACCCAGATGTTCGCCTTGTTTGGATGTGCGCCGGAAACTGGAATGTGAGTTTGATGCGTTTGGCCTTACAGCATTTGGGGGTTTTAGCCCGACTGCTTGTTTTTAAAAGTTTGTTTATTTTTTTCTGACTCTAACGTGATATATGTTCAATGTGGCTAATTTAGAATGTATGAGAAATATGAACAAAATTATAGTTGCTTGCAATTCTACAACATGGTGATAATGACTGTTATCATATTTCCTCCAAGTTGAGAAAACTGCTATTTTCATTAACTTTGCTTTACCATGAAATGTTTTAAAAGTGTTTTCTTCTCCATCTCTGCTCCCTCATTTATCATTCATACTTCCCAATGCACAGCCAGCTGGCTCCCTTCCTGTCAATCTACTGTAGCTTTTGTTGCCAAGGTCACCAATAGTTCTTTTTGTCACTAATTTGAATGGACACTATTCAGTCTTTATCTTACTAGAATCCTGCCACCTATGGAGGTTTATAAAAGCTGATGAGTCATGCTGCTTCCAAATTATTGCTTAAGCTTTTTAGACTATACCCTGTCGAAATTTTGTGCCAAGAAAATATTAGGACTAAGTCTGTCTCAAATTCTAATTTACCTCAAAAATTCCCAAAGCAGTAAATATATGTTTAATTCCTACAAAGTAGCCATCTGTCCCGTTGCTTTTTGCTCATGTAGATAATGGGTCAGAGCATGTTATTATGGGAAGGTAGTTAGTCAACCAAACCCAATAAAGGAATGGATATAAAGTAGTCTCCCCGTATCTGTGGGGTAAATTTCACCACCCTCAGTAGATGTCTGAAACCCTCAGAAAGGACCAATCCCTACTTTCACCATTTGTTTTTCCTATACATACATGTCTTTTCACTTAAAGAAAGGACTTTACAATTTCTCTCTGGCATATCCAAATGGCCAGCATCACTACTCTTGCACTTTGAGTCCCTTAGTAAGTAAAACAAGGGTCACTTGAACACAAGCACTTTGATACCATGAGAGTCAATCTGATAACCAATACAGCTACTGAGTAACTAATTGGGTGGCATCTACAGTGTGGAAATTTGGCCACAGGGATGATTCACATCCTGGGCTGGATGAAGCAGGACAGCACGAGATTTCACCATGCTACTCAAAAAGGCGCACAAATTAGAATTTAAGAATTCTTTATCTCTGACTGTAGACAACTGAACTGTGGGAAGCAAAGCCATTGACAAGGGGGCACTACCGTGCAAGTCTTCTTGAATTATATTCCTTCAGAGCAGTGGTTACTACCAGGTTGAGCACACCTCATGAGCAGCACCAATCAGAGGCATTGGGGGCACTGATGCAGATGTGATAAATTTTAAGGACTTTCAGCAAAGAAAATCTGAGGCCCAGTTTTGCACATGGGAAGATGTTGCTAAATTTAATGCCAACACAAAGACAGAAACGTAGAAGCCAAAGAGATATCAAAAGACACCTGATAACAGAGCTTGAGAGCTGAAATCTAGCTTGTTTTTCATCTAACTTAAATGAGTCAGAAAATTACCCTTCCTCCCTCCCTCCCTTCCTTCCTTCCTTCCTTTTTCATTTTTCTTGTTTTCCTATCTATATATCACCTATTATCTATCTATCTATCTATCTATCATCTATCTATCATCTATCTGTCTATCATCATTTATCTATTCAAGGAACTAAAATAAAACAAAAGTGCCCTAATAGCAGTTCCAAAGCACTGCTTCTAAACCCTTTGCATAACTTCATATGAACAAATCATATCTCCCCTTTTTTGCCACATTTCCTCTATTCCATCTGGAAATCTTAAGCCATGATTATATAAATCATATTCATTTTAGATTTCTCTATTCATTTCTCTGCCTTCTCTTTCCTTTTCTGAAAACTGGCTGTTAATCTGAGGACCTGCAGCTGTCCAAGCTGCTTGCTTTGGCCAGCACTGGCATCAGCAGGATGCCTTGTTAACACACAAGACTGTGGGCCCCATCCCAGAGTCTCCATCTATTTGTTCCGGAGTGAGGCCCAAGAATTTGCATTTCTAAAAGTGTTGATGCTGTTGACTTAGTGACCATAGCTTTACTTGTGATTGGGGAGAGTGATGACTTCCAAGCTCCTTGTATGCCAGACCCAAAACTAGAAGTCTAGATCAGACTTTATCAAATACACATGAGTGGACCAATACTCTCCTCTTCTCTGAAGGGACAATAAAGATTTAGACATTACCTTTGATATGTACTTGATATATATTTGATTTTTCCACATTCAGTGTCCATTAGTACTACACACTTTAAGAAAGTGTAAAGAGCATGATATAAACATTTAAATACGGAAACAACACATTTTCAAAGTCTGTTCTGTTCATTCAAGCACAGTAAGATGTATGTATGTACAAGGGCCCATTTCCAGAAGAAGTTAAAAGGTCATTAATATTGCTAAATTGGAATAATAATATTAAGTAAAAGAAGAGTGGGCCTTATTATCAAACATATTTCCTTTCTATACTTTAAAAACATCGTTAAAGTTGAGGCTGAAGTTCTCATTTGTAATACTCGTTTGTAAAAATAGTTTTGAGAGGCACAAAAATCTATTTCACTTGCTTTTATTTTAGGGTGAGAGTTATTAAAAATAGATTTTATACCTGTTGTAACACATAATTTTTTTATTTCTAGAGACTTTTGTTCATTTTATATTATATTGGTAGTATTTTATTTCCATATAGGCTTTATACATTTCTTCTTTCAATATATAACATTGAATATCTGTTTTCTTTAATTTTATATAGAACTAGAGGCCCAGTGCATGAACATCCGTGCACTGGGATGGGGGGAGGATTCCTCAGCCCAGCCTGCACCCTTTCACAATCCAGGACCCCACGGGTAGGGTCCCTAGCCCTGGCCTGAGATCAGGGCCTATGGGGGCTTTCCTTACCCCGGCTGCAGGCATCTGGCCCCACCCCCACTGCTGCCACTGCTTGCCATCTGTGCAGCTCTGCCCCCTTCCCCTGCCACTGGTGGCCTCCCTCTTCATGTGACAGGCTGGGGTGTGATGGCTTGGCTGGCCTGGGCCTCCCTCTTTCTTTGCTGGGGGGCAGGGCCAGCCCTATGAGGGGCCATCTGCCTATCTGATCACCCCTAATTGCTTGCCTGCCTACCTGATCACCCCTAACTGCTGGTCTGCCTACCTGATCACCCCTAACCACTCTCCCTGCCTGCCTGATTGCCCCTAACCACTTGGTTGGGGGCGAGGGGTTGTCTGCCTACTTCATCTCCCTTAACTGCTGGTCTGCCACCTGATTGCCCCTAACTGCTGGTCTGCCTACCTGATCACCCCTAACCACTGGTCTGCCTACCTGATCTCCCCTAACCATTCCGCCTGCCTGCCTGATTGCCCCTAACTGCTTGCTTGGGGGTGGGGCCAGCCTGGCGAGGGGTCGTCTGCCTACCTGATCTCCCCTAACTGCTGGCCTGCCTACCTGATTGCCCTTAACCACTTGTCTGCCTACCTGATCACCCCTAACCACTGGTCTGCCTACCTGATCACCCCTAACCACTCTGCCTACCTGCCTGATTGCCTCTAACCTCTTGCTTGGGGGTGGGGCCAGCCCACGAGGGGCCATGGTGGTCTGGTCTCTGGTCTATGTGGTCGTGATACCTCTGGCCTTTTATTATGTAGGATTACTCTAGTAACTGCCTATGAATGCCTTACTCTCTTGACATTTACAAACCTTCTTTATTTTCTCCCCTGCTCTTTTATAGCCTGAAGATCTGTTTAAGTCAGGAAATATTTTCACATTATAAAGCGATAATTTTTTGAGAAAAAAGAGAATGTGTAGAATAAGGCAAGACAAGGAATAAAAGAGAGGTTAGTGCATATTAATAACATGTACACTTCTAGAAGCAAAGACAGATATTTATGTGTGTGTACATACACACATGCACACATATATTTACATGAACACATTAATAAGTACACTTAAAGTCAACATAAAAAAGGATTTTGAGTAATGGTAATAAATTTAATAAGAAGTATAATAATCAAAGAAGTTCTTGAAGACAAATGAAATGCAATTAGGGTGGTGAAAATTGATTTGGGATTTATAAGGCATAATTATAATTTCAAAAATTAATATTTATGTGATAATTATAAAAATAGTTTATGATTTCTAGAAATGAACTTACTTATAGTTAGCATGAAAGCAAATTATTAAAATTAATGAAAGTATAAGATCATTTATAAAGTATCATTTGAAGTTGATATGGCAAATAAGAAGTAAAAGCTAAGAAAATGTTATGTGTAATCTACCATGCTTATTTGACTTTGAAAAAGCTGCTTAACTTAATGAAAACTGTAAATTCTATTAAAACTTAATTAGCTCATGTACATGATTTTTTAAAGTGGAAATTATAACCTTTCTCACTAAATATATGAACTTTGTGATGAAAAAAGCAATCAGATAATAAATAATAAAAACATTTATATGAGTCAATACTTCATTATTTTTCTTAATTGATTTTCCCCATATTGACACAGTAAAAGAAACAAATAATGCAAAATTTATTGTGCCAAAATCTGTTTTTATAATACAGCATTAAATCTGAGTGAATGCACCTAAAATAGAAATATTATCTGTACAGTATTATGCAAAATTTAATAACAGATAAAAAATTCTGTCAGAAATGGAAGCCAATAGATAAAAAAAATTAAAATTATTTTTGTAATATTTGTCCTGTTGGAGTAATTCAGATTAAAATAATCTAAGAAAATTTCCTTTTAAGTGGTGTGCAACCTTGAGCACATCCCTGGATGTACATTGCAGCACACTCTGGAATCACAGGCTTAGACTCAAATCCTCTTGCTTTCTTATTATGAGTGCCTTTGGGAAAAGTCCTTTTTCTTACTTTTGTCATTTACAAAATGGGGATAATAATACGCAACCCATGCAATCATTGTATTCAGTAATAATACAACATTTAGTGCAAAATATTGTACTAAATATCTGTATGCCATTTCTCTTAAGTACATTCCAAACACATGCAAATAAGCGGGTAGGGTTTGATATTAAAAAGTTGTTAAACATGAATTTTTCTTCAATCTAGTTTATTTTTGTGTCACTATTATTAATAACAAAGATGCTTGCATTCAGAAAAATGTACTATCTTTGAAAAACATACTTGTTGTAATAGTGAACATAGAACATGCTTGCACAAATAAAGATTATGTTAACATTGTGAAATTTTGTGAATGTTTAAAACTATTTACGTAATAAAATGATCAAGCAAATAAATGTAACTATATTTAATATATCATTTATTCCTAAGGGTTCATCTTTTTTTTTTTAAACTGGGGAGAAAAAATATTAAACAGAATCTCACTGCAACATAATTTTTGAGGCTGAAATTTGAATCCGAATGAACCAACTTGCCAAGTTTCATTTGGCTGTCCTTTTAAAGAACTGTTCATTGTTATTTTTTATTCATCAAGCAGTCCAACTTCATACAGGAAAAGGAAATCTAAATTCTCAAAGGTACAAGAATACAAATTGCTGACGCAGTTATTTGTCTGTCAACAGAATATTTTTTCTACTAAATAGAGTAATCCTTATTATTTTTCATTACTTAATTGACTTCTTATTTTTTATATTATTTGAATAATACACACATATGCAGAAACTAAAGAAAATTATTAATTACTACACAATTATTAAATGTTATTTTTTTAAAAAAATGATGAAATGAAGAATCCATTAATTTTCAATAGCAATGCTTTATACACACTTTTGGATATTTTATGACTTATAATTTTTATGAATATCAATATCAACTCCCAAATTAATAATCCATTATTAGTAAGCATCATTAAGGGCTTACATTCCCAAGCTCTATAACATTTTAAATAGATATGCTTAGGGAAAAAGACAATTATCTTGACAAAGTATTTGTATACTTTGAATTTAGTACTTTGTTACTGTCACATTTTACATAATTGTTAAAGAGGTTATCGGACATGGAATTATCTGACTGAAATTTTGTTCACAGTCATGAAAATTTTCATCCTCCATTATATCTCTTCATCTAGTATTTTTATCAAAATTTTGTTTACTCCGTTTTCTTTGTGACATTTATACATGAATGTACTACTTTCTGTTTAATAGCAATATTCAAATAGGTACCAACTTGTCTATACAACTATTTACTCAACATAAACATTTATATTGAGGCAGTAGCCTGAGGTAGGTAGCTGGTAGGTTTAAATTTTGTATAACTTTTAAAATAAATTATCTATCATTATTTAAGTCTTCTTTCATTTGGCTATAAGTCTTCCTGCATTTTGGGAACTCTTTTGGGGATGAGCTCCAGGTAGATCATCCCACATACAAGGTCTAGCCTGAGTGCACAAGGTCTAGTATGGTGATTTAGAGTGAATTCATTATTCAACTGACTCAGGAAAGCACTTACAAAGGTCACTGACACTTGAATTCTTTTCTCCCATGATCTCACCTCTCAGCCATTTTTCTTGGTTAGTATTGTCTGTGATGTGGTAATGGGTCAAACAAGGAGTTACTGCTCTTTCCCAAGACCATTCACATCTGTAAAGCTATAATGCATCATTGGCCAGTTACTATTTATTGGAGATAGTGTTTGTTGAAATGGCTGCGCCTGGAAAGTGGATGCCTCAGCAATCAAAGCTTAAGGTGGGCACTTTCATTATGAGGTTCATACTACAATAAATTTTTGTTTTGTCTGTCATGACACTGGTATAAACAAACCTACTGTACTGCCAATGTAATAAAAGTGTAGAACAATGTAATAAAAGTATAGAATATAGTATAGGCCAGTGATGGCAAACCTTTTGAGCTCGGCGTGTCAGCATTTTGAAAACCCTAACTTAACTCTGGTGCTGTGTCACATGTAGAAATCATTTTTATATTTGCAACCATAGTAAAACAAAGATTTATATTTTTGATATTTATTTTATATATTTAAATGCCATTTAACAAAGAAAAATCAACCAAAAAAATGAGTTTGCGTGTCACCTCTGACACGCGTGTCATAGGTTCACCATCACTGGTATAGGCTATACCATCTAAGTTTGTGTAAATGCACTTTATAATGTTCACAAAATGACAACATCATCTAACTATGCATTTCTCAGAACTATCTCTGTCATTAAGCTGCACAACACTGAATCATCAGGAAAACAATGTCAGAAAAATAGAAAAATGTTCTGATTAATCAATGAAGAGGAAGCTCTGACATGTATACTTGGAGAACAGAAAGGAGAACTATAAAAAAGTGAAGACCCACGGAGGCAGTGGAGGACCAGCACAGTATAGTGTACTGGAAACCAAGGGGAAAGAGAATTTCTTAAGGTCATTGCTTACTAGCATTCAATAGCACAAAGAGTTTTGCCCCTTTCAGCTCACTCACTAACCTTTCACAAAATACTCAGAGAGATCCTTTTATAACTTACTAGAGGCCTAGTGCACAAAATTCATGCATGGGGCGGGTCCCTCAGCCTGGCCTGCACCCTCTCCATTTCGGGATCCCTCTCACAATCCAGGTCCACTGGCTCCTAACCACTCACCTGCCTGCCTGCCTGATGCTCCTAACTACTCCCCTGCCAGCCTGATCCCCCTAACTGCTCTCCCCACCTAGCCTGATCCTCTTAACTGTCTAACTGCTCTCCCCTACTGGCCTGATCTCCATAACTGCCTATCTGCTCTCCCCTCTTGTCCTCATCCTCCTAACTGCCTATCTGCTCTCCCCTCTTGTCCTGATCCTCCTAACTGCCTATCTGCTCTCCCTTTCTCTTCACGCCCTCGGACCCCTGGCACAGGCGTGCTGAGAGCTCTCTGCTGTGGCTCCACCCCCATGCTGATTGGTCTTTATGTGATGGCATCCCAGACAATTTGCATATTCCTCTATTATTAGTATAGACTAGAGGCCTGACACATGAAAATCATGCAAGACTAGGCCTTCCTTCCCCCGGTTGCTGGCACCGGCTTCCCTCTGGTACCCGGGACCCGGGATTCCCTCCGGCATCCAGGACCCAGGCTTCCCTTGCAGATCCATCAGGAAGGTCTTCTGGAAGGAAATCCTGTCTAATTAGCATATTATGCTTTTATTATTATAGATGTTAAATTATGGATCTCGTGATTTTTCATATATTACTTGAAACAGAGTCCAACATTCTTCTTTTGGTCTTTTCTTACTGTTAGCCCATGTTACTTGGTCTTATCCCTTGAAACTCTCCCCCTACCAAATGTTTGACCCTCCCTCTGTAAATTCCTTGGGCAGACCAAACTTGCCTATGTCTTGGACAACCGATCTCCCCCTTCCCTTCGGAGAACACTATCTTTTCTGCTGATTTTGGCTGAAAGGTTGTCACCTATAAGAGCACCTACCATTCTTTATTCACTTACCAGGCTTTGTTTATTCACAGTGCATATTATTATATAAAAGATCTTTTTATCTTTCTGCTTATATTCTATCTACCTTGACTGGAAGCTTTCTATGGTCAATGACAAATCTCTTTTGTTCAACTCTGTACTGTCCACAAATGTTTGTTGAATGCCTGAATGGATGATGGTGCCATTTTTGGTTTTCACCTATGTAATTATAAGATTTAAACAATTTCAATAGGCAATAAGAAACATTCCAAAGACAATATGTGAGTACCTGTGTTAAGTAGTTGACTTGAATTAATCTTCCTGCTTAATAATTATAGTTCAGTGATAAGAAGAAGGAATGTTAATTAGCAATATCTTCATAGATAAAAGCATGTTTAACACATGAAGTGATTGCATCACTACAGATACCTTTTATGGATCAAGAGTAAGATAATAAGAGACTAATTGGTCAAACAAAATATTTATGAAAGCCAGAAAGGAGCATGAGTGGAAAGAACCGGTTGTTAGGTGGAGAATGCTCAGTAGCATTTTTCTTCCCAACAGCACACTAACAAACACAGATCATAAATTGAAAAGCTCCCACATTCTTTACGATTTGATTCTCAAATCCAAATGACTTGCTTGAATGTTTGTGCACCCATGCTTTCTCTTTTATTCTTATACTAGTGGCCTGGTGCACAAAAATTTGTGTACTCAGGGGGGTCCCTCAGTCTGGCCTGTGCCCTCTCACAGTCTGGGATCCCTTGGGGGATGTCCACCTGCTGGCCAGCACAAACGGGGACATAGCATCAAGTCCCCCTGTGCCAGAAGATCCAGAGTCAAGTCCCAACCCTCTTGTGTGTGCCCCCTGGATGCAGCATTCAGCCTCATGGAGGGGTGAAAATCATGCAAGACTAGGCCTTCCTTCCCCCGGTTGCTGGCACCGGCTTCCCTCTGGTACCCGGGACCCGGGATTCCCTCCGGCATCCAGGACCCAGGCTTCCCTTGCAGATCCATCAGGAAGGTCTTCTGGAAGGAAATCCTGTCTAATTAGCATATTATGCTTTTATTATTATAGATGTTAAATTATGGATCTCGTGATTTTTCATATATTACTTGAAACAGAGTCCAACATTCTTCTTTTGGTCTTTTCTTACTGTTAGCCCATGTTACTTGGTCTTATCCCTTGAAACTCTCCCCCTACCAAATGTTTGACCCTCCCTCTGTAAATTCCTTGGGCAGACCAAACTTGCCTATGTCTTGGACAACCGATCTCCCCCTTCCCTTCGGAGAACACTATCTTTTCTGCTGATTTTGGCTGAAAGGTTGTCACCTATAAGAGCACCTACCATTCTTTATTCACTTACCAGGCTTTGTTTATTCACAGTGCATATTATTATATAAAAGATCTTTTTATCTTTCTGCTTATATTCTATCTACCTTGACTGGAAGCTTTCTATGGTCAATGACAAATCTCTTTTGTTCAACTCTGTACTGTCCACAAATGTTTGTTGAATGCCTGAATGGATGATGGTGCCATTTTTGGTTTTCACCTATGTAATTATAAGATTTAAACAATTTCAATAGGCAATAAGAAACATTCCAAAGACAATATGTGAGTACCTGTGTTAAGTAGTTGACTTGAATTAATCTTCCTGCTTAATAATTATAGTTCAGTGATAAGAAGAAGGAATGTTAATTAGCAATATCTTCATAGATAAAAGCATGTTTAACACATGAAGTGATTGCATCACTACAGATACCTTTTATGGATCAAGAGTAAGATAATAAGAGACTAATTGGTCAAACAAAATATTTATGAAAGCCAGAAAGGAGCATGAGTGGAAAGAACCGGTTGTTAGGTGGAGAATGCTCAGTAGCATTTTTCTTCCCAACAGCACACTAACAAACACAGATCATAAATTGAAAAGCTCCCACATTCTTTACGATTTGATTCTCAAATCCAAATGACTTGCTTGAATGTTTGTGCACCCATGCTTTCTCTTTTATTCTTATACTAGTGGCCTGGTGCACAAAAATTTGTGTACTCAGGGGGGTCCCTCAGTCTGGCCTGTGCCCTCTCACAGTCTGGGATCCCTTGGGGGATGTCCACCTGCTGGCCAGCACAAACGGGGACATAGCATCAAGTCCCCCTGTGCCAGAAGATCCAGAGTCAAGTCCCAACCCTCTTGTGTGTGCCCCCTGGATGCAGCATTCAGCCTCATGGAGGGGTTGACAGGCCCAGACCCTGCCGGAGTGGGCGGCTCGTGCCTCGCTGCTTGTCCCCACAGCCCCTGGCCAGGCCCACAGGCCCGGACACTGCAGCAGTGGTGGCGGCAGCAGCGGTAGAGCAGCGAGGCTGCATCGGCCCGCTGGATCAGTGACAAGCCTGGACACTTCAGCAGCGGGGCTGAGGGTACTGGGTGCTGCCATCTTTGTGATGGAGTGACAGAGTGGTGGTTAATTTGTATATTACCCTTTTATTAGATAGGATAGGTATGTAAATGTTAATCAATCTGCAATGACTTCATATTAAATGCTGATTTGACAGTGGTTGTGTTAGAATATTTCTGAAATGTTATTAGAGAAAGAAGTTATATAATAAATAATAAACACAGGATTCATGCCTCTATCAGCTCCTATCCACCTTGTTAATAGCCTGCTGCTTAAAATGGGGAGGGGAGAAGACAGTTTTATGTAAACTATGACAATATTTGTAAAATCATAAAACTGTTATTGAATATATAAGTCATGCTCCAATGACTCTTGGCTTCTGGTAGTCAAGTCATTTTCATTTTAATGAGTAAAGTTAAATTAATAAAAAGCACAAATTGCTCTAAAACATATTATAATGTTGCAGGGTAGAACACTCCTAATAACAATGATTATTTTTTATTTGTAGTATTATAAAAAGTAGATTCCATTATATACTATTAATTTCTCCTGATAATCAGTAATTAACTGAATCTGTAAAATCAATTGGAAACCTCATTTTCACCTTTATTATTTTAAAATATTATGATTTATTTCATATTTAGTAGAACATTAAATACAGGAAAAATCTTCTAGTATTCTATTTTTTAGCATTTGATCTAAACAAAGCTAGTTTCAAAAGAGTTTAATTTTTTCAAGAGTGGGTGTTGTGCAAAATGGGATGATCAATTATGATATTATCAACCATACAGTTCTAATTATGATTTATTAATAGGATTTAAAAGTGGTCATTATTCTGTCAAACAGTTTAAAAACACAGATTATAATATGCATGATAAAAAGTTTATTTTTTTTTTCAAAGAGATGAGTAGCTAAATAAAAATAGTTACAGTAGAGAATTGGCAATGGATAATGAATGAATGAATGAATGAATGAACAAACCAACAAAATTTTAAAGGTAGCAGACATGCTGTAAACTAGTAAAGGTTAAAGGTTTTCAGTGATTTTTATATAGTCTGGATAGACTTCAAAGTTATTATTATAATTAATTATCTTTAAGCAGATTAGATAAGAGTATAAAACATATTGTTCCTCTGACATTCCACTTTCTCACTTCGTGTGTATTGAGCAGGAACCTGCAAAGAACACTGTACATAAGACATCTAAGATAAGAGATTGGAGGTAGACAGCAACAAGTATGGACCACTCTAAACATTCAATAATTTTCTATATTTCTCTAGTCTTCACCTCACTGTGTTCCTGTTTAAAGGTTCCACAAATAATGCCTAAGAAGCTGAAGTTCACAGGTGTGCATGTCAGACCATTTGAAGCCAGGTTACCTGTTTTCTCCTTTAAGAAGAAAACTTGACCCTGTTTACAATGACTTGACATTTCAAAAGACCTCTGCATAGCTTCACATGGGGTCTGGATCACATTATATATACTAGTATGTGGGCATGGCTGTATATGACAAGTATAAAATAAACGTGTTCAATTAATGTTATCTTTTTAACAGAATTTGCATCAATTTAATGCATCCTTAATAGTTACATTGTATTTTCAAAAGCATTCTGAACTTCTAATGTGCTACAGTTTTCTGCTCTCAGCCCAAATAGAAAGGATGAAGGCCCCCAATGTAGTTTATTTGTTCAATTTGAGGGGTTCTTTCTTTTAACTTATTTTTTCAATTGTTGAAAGTATTACAGATCCCCTCTTTGTTTCCCCCATTGACTCCCTGCACTCTGCACACCCGCCCAGGCCTTCACACACTATTGTCTGTGTCATGGGTTAAGCATATATGCACATAAATTCTTCGATTAATCTCTTCCCAGCCCCCTCCTCTCTTCCCTCTTAGATTCATCAGTCTACTCCATGCTGTTTCTGGATCTATTTTGTTCTTTAGATTATTTTGTTCATTAGATTGCTCATATGAGTGAGATCATGTGATACTTATCTTTCTCTGACTGGCTTATCAAGGGATTTTATTTTTTAAGTATCCCATGGCTAAAGTTATTTTTTAGAAAATTTGTGCACTCGGGGGGCGGGGGGAGGGGGGCCCCCCAGCCCGGCCTGTGCCCTCTCACAGTCTGGGACCCCTCGGAAGATAACGACCTGCTGGCTTAGGCCTGCTCCCAGGTGGCAGAGGGCAGGCCCAATCTCTAAGTGCAGCCCCTGGTCAGGCTCAGAGCAGGGCCGATTGGGGAGTTGGGGCGCCGCCCCGTCATGCACAGAGCAGGGCGGATCAGGGGGTTGGGGCACTGCACCCTGTCACACTCAGGGCAGGGCCAATGGGGAGGTTATGGCTCTACCCTGTCACACACAGAGCAAGGCCCGTGGAGGGGGGTTGGGGCGATAAAAGCATGTTTAACACATGAAGTGATTGCATCACTACAGATACCTTTTATGGATCAAGAGTAAGATAATAAGAGACTAATTGGTCAAACAAAATATTTATGAAAGCCAGAAAGGAGCATGAGTGGAAAGAACCGGTTGTTAGGTGGAGAATGCTCAGTAGCATTTTTCTTCCCAACAGCACACTAACAAACACAGATCATAAATTGAAAAGCTCCCACATTCTTTACGATTTGATTCTCAAATCCAAATGACTTGCTTGAATGTTTGTGCACCCATGCTTTCTCTTTTATTCTTATACTAGTGGCCTGGTGCACAAAAATTTGTGTACTCAGGGGGGTCCCTCAGTCTGGCCTGTGCCCTCTCACAGTCTGGGATCCCTTGGGGGATGTCCACCTGCTGGCCAGCACAAACGGGGACATAGCATCAAGTCCCCCTGTGCCAGAAGATCCAGAGTCAAGTCCCAACCCTCTTGTGTGTGCCCCCTGGATGCAGCATTCAGCCTCATGGAGGGGTTGACAGGCCCAGACCCTGCCGGAGTGGGCGGCTCGTGCCTCGCTGCTTGTCCCCACAGCCCCTGGCCAGGCCCACAGGCCCGGACACTGCAGCAGTGGTGGCGGCAGCAGCGGTAGAGCAGCGAGGCTGCATCGGCCCGCTGGATCAGTGACAAGCCTGGACACTTCAGCAGCGGGGCTGAGGGTACTGGGTGCTGCCATCTTTGTGATGGAGTGACAGAGTGGTGGTTAATTTGTATATTACCCTTTTATTAGATAGGATAGGTATGTAAATGTTAATCAATCTGCAATGACTTCATATTAAATGCTGATTTGACAGTGGTTGTGTTAGAATATTTCTGAAATGTTATTAGAGAAAGAAGTTATATAATAAATAATAAACACAGGATTCATGCCTCTATCAGCTCCTATCCACCTTGTTAATAGCCTGCTGCTTAAAATGGGGAGGGGAGAAGACAGTTTTATGTAAACTATGACAATATTTGTAAAATCATAAAACTGTTATTGAATATATAAGTCATGCTCCAATGACTCTTGGCTTCTGGTAGTCAAGTCATTTTCATTTTAATGAGTAAAGTTAAATTAATAAAAAGCACAAATTGCTCTAAAACATATTATAATGTTGCAGGGTAGAACACTCCTAATAACAATGATTATTTTTTATTTGTAGTATTATAAAAAGTAGATTCCATTATATACTATTAATTTCTCCTGATAATCAGTAATTAACTGAATCTGTAAAATCAATTGGAAACCTCATTTTCACCTTTATTATTTTAAAATATTATGATTTATTTCATATTTAGTAGAACATTAAATACAGGAAAAATCTTCTAGTATTCTATTTTTTAGCATTTGATCTAAACAAAGCTAGTTTCAAAAGAGTTTAATTTTTTCAAGAGTGGGTGTTGTGCAAAATGGGATGATCAATTATGATATTATCAACCATACAGTTCTAATTATGATTTATTAATAGGATTTAAAAGTGGTCATTATTCTGTCAAACAGTTTAAAAACACAGATTATAATATGCATGATAAAAAGTTTATTTTTTTTTTCAAAGAGATGAGTAGCTAAATAAAAATAGTTACAGTAGAGAATTGGCAATGGATAATGAATGAATGAATGAATGAATGAACAAACCAACAAAATTTTAAAGGTAGCAGACATGCTGTAAACTAGTAAAGGTTAAAGGTTTTCAGTGATTTTTATATAGTCTGGATAGACTTCAAAGTTATTATTATAATTAATTATCTTTAAGCAGATTAGATAAGAGTATAAAACATATTGTTCCTCTGACATTCCACTTTCTCACTTCGTGTGTATTGAGCAGGAACCTGCAAAGAACACTGTACATAAGACATCTAAGATAAGAGATTGGAGGTAGACAGCAACAAGTATGGACCACTCTAAACATTCAATAATTTTCTATATTTCTCTAGTCTTCACCTCACTGTGTTCCTGTTTAAAGGTTCCACAAATAATGCCTAAGAAGCTGAAGTTCACAGGTGTGCATGTCAGACCATTTGAAGCCAGGTTACCTGTTTTCTCCTTTAAGAAGAAAACTTGACCCTGTTTACAATGACTTGACATTTCAAAAGACCTCTGCATAGCTTCACATGGGGTCTGGATCACATTATATATACTAGTATGTGGGCATGGCTGTATATGACAAGTATAAAATAAACGTGTTCAATTAATGTTATCTTTTTAACAGAATTTGCATCAATTTAATGCATCCTTAATAGTTACATTGTATTTTCAAAAGCATTCTGAACTTCTAATGTGCTACAGTTTTCTGCTCTCAGCCCAAATAGAAAGGATGAAGGCCCCCAATGTAGTTTATTTGTTCAATTTGAGGGGTTCTTTCTTTTAACTTATTTTTTCAATTGTTGAAAGTATTACAGATCCCCTCTTTGTTTCCCCCATTGACTCCCTGCACTCTGCACACCCGCCCAGGCCTTCACACACTATTGTCTGTGTCATGGGTTAAGCATATATGCACATAAATTCTTCGATTAATCTCTTCCCAGCCCCCTCCTCTCTTCCCTCTTAGATTCATCAGTCTACTCCATGCTGTTTCTGGATCTATTTTGTTCTTTAGATTATTTTGTTCATTAGATTGCTCATATGAGTGAGATCATGTGATACTTATCTTTCTCTGACTGGCTTATCAAGGGATTTTATTTTTTAAGTATCCCATGGCTAAAGTTATTTTTTAGAAAATTTGTGCACTCGGGGGGCGGGGGGAGGGGGGCCCCCCAGCCCGGCCTGTGCCCTCTCACAGTCTGGGACCCCTCGGAAGATAACGACCTGCTGGCTTAGGCCTGCTCCCAGGTGGCAGAGGGCAGGCCCAATCTCTAAGTGCAGCCC